>NC_046204.1:5150615-5453592 GCF_011004875.1 Balearica regulorum gibbericeps | reverse complement strand
TGCCTCCCACCCACCTCTGCTCGTGCTTCCCTTTGCCTGCCTTTGTGCCGAGCTGTTTCTCCCGGGCCGCGGTGCTTTCAGCCGCAGGTTTGCCTCCCCACGCATCTGCGTGCGCGTGCTGACGCCTGTGCGGAGGTGTGCGCCTCTGGCCAGCCCGTGGGCGCGGGGTGCCTCTGTGCATCCCGCTCCCGGTCCTCCGGCAGCTCCCACACGCGTTTGCTGTCCTTGGCATGCATTTTGGTAACGCACATGCCTGTGCACATCTGTGCTCACATGTCGCCGGCACATACGCTGCTGCTGACATGCACCAGGGCTGCCTCCCCCATGCACATGCTGCCATGTGCTTTCCCATGCGCTCAGGCTCACATGCTGCCATGCAATAAATTATCTCCCCCCTTCACCCCACTGCTGCCCCGCTCCCCAATACCCAGGCCAACTAAAGTGCTGTAACATAGTAGCTGCCTGAACTCCGATTCAAAGGTTAATATCAAAATCTGGAGCGGATTACCTAAAAATTACTTACAACACCATTAAAATTCTGAACTCTTTTTGTTGTGGCTGTAAATTAATTTAAAATGTCAGTTTTTTTGAGAAATCCAATAAGAAATTGAGCCAACGGAGCAATCTGTAAACTGTCTGGCACAGAGGAAAGTGTGTCTTTTCAATCGACAAGAAAAAATATGGGGCTTAACTGGAACCATATGGCAGCGCACTTGAGAGAAATCTGCTGAAGAGGAGGGAGGGGAGGGGGAGCCCGTGCAGGCAGGAGCAGCGGGAGAGCTGGCGGCTCGTGTGGGAGAGGAGCTGGGGCCGCCCAGCGTGGGGACCAGTGAGACAGGTGCATGAAGGTGGCCGTGCAGGAGAGGGCAGGCCCTGAGAAAGCGGGAGAGCTCTTTGCTCTGCCGAGACCCCCGCCGCTGCCCCGTGACAAGGCATCCTGTGCGGAAAGTGGCAGAGGTGTTCCCAAGGTCCCTGCGGGCGGATGCTGGTGTGAAGGGTCATCTTGTTTGGGGACAGGGCTCTACAGGCTGCGTAGGGGATGCTGCAGGGCTGAGCAGCGAGGGCAAGTGGAAAATGAAGTGTTAAAGTGGATTTTCTCTGGCATCCATGCCCCTTGCTAGCCCACCAACATCCAGTTCCTTCAGCAGCCTCCCAGCACGGCCCCTCTGGCCAGCGTCCCCTTCGCCAGGAGATGTGGATGGCATGGCCCAGGGGTGGCTTCTTAGCTTCGACCCAAAGGCAAGGTGGGCACTGGGAGGCTGGTGAGGAAGGGCTGCAACTCTACATCGCCTGCCCCAGCCCCCTCTCCTTTGGCTCGCATCCCCACAGCATTCCTCGCGCTGGTGAGAAACCCTGCTTCCCCTCTGTGTCTCCTGCCTGCCGACATGTGTTACCCATTAGGCCTTAATTTCAGAAGATTTACAACACATTAAGTAATTTGTAGGTTATTTCAACTTTAATCTGCTGAAGTCGAGAAAATCAAAATTAAATTCAAAACACACGGATCTTCAAAGTACTGGGATTGGGAACGGGAGGGGGTTGTTTACCAGCCCTTGCTTGTCTCTTCTCCCATGCCACTGCCTCTGTGTCTCTTGCCCCCTCCAATGATGCTGCCCTTCCTCCCACCTTTGCTGGTAGCAGGGGTGATGAGGGCTGTACAGATGGAATTCAGGGACCTTCTGGTTTTGATGGAGGGGTGTCAGCGATCACAGGACAATACCTTTTCAAGGTCCTCAGATTGATTGACCATATCCGCAGCACAAGAGGGACAGCACTGGACCTGGCAGTTTCTGCACTCTCTGTGGCCATGTCTGTCATTAGCTCCAGTGGCAGATGTGCCACCACTCCCTGGGCTCTGGAGGCAATGATTTTGCCTCTCTGTGCCTCACTTCCCTGCCTCTGTGTTGGGAAGAGCATCAAGCCTTGTGAGACTGGGTGTGCTGAGGTTGTAAGGCATTCAGATGCTACGGAGGGCGAGGCTGTGAGCCCAAAGGAGCTAAAATCTGGGGACAACTGTTGTTACAGGCTTTCCGGTTGCTCTTCTGTGCCCACTGGCCAAGGGCGTTTGTGTGACTGTCCCTCTCAGGAATATTCCTCTTGCTGAAAAGGGACTGCCATGATCCCTTTCACCTATTCTTCTTCTTCCATCTGCAAGTAAGATCACAAGAATTCTATCCACGTTGTGGATCTATGGTTGGAGATATCCCCGTGGGGTTTGTCCAGCGTTGCTGTCAGTGAACTGAGCATACCTCATTGACAGCTTTCAGAACTGGTCTGAAACTGGTCTAATCATTCATTTCAATGATTAGGAAAGCCAGAACTGAGATCTTCCTTAAACTCTTGTGTTGGGATAATGAGCTAGTTGAATCACAGAACTGGGTATCTTTCCTGACGAATAGAGGCTGTTAAGGCATTATCTTGGGGCTCAGGAGATCTGAGATTTGTCTCAACCTCTCTACTGTGCCAAGTTTTGTGTTGATCTAAAGCAAATCTCTTACCCCATTTGTGCCTCAGTTCCCTGCCTGTGTAGTTGAGATAAGATGCGTGGAGGAGAGTTGCGAGGACGGATGCGATGGGTGCTAAACCCTGCGGTACTGAGACGCTGGACCTTGTATGGCTCCTAGAATGGAGTCCCCAGGTGGTCTCAGTGCCTCAGTTCCCCCGTGTGCACAGGGAACATAATAGCTTTTTTCTCTCCCCAGAGTTTGATGAATGGAAAGTGTATGTGTCACAGCTCTGCTATTTCACACTGATCTCTCCACCCACATCCCAGACGGTTTCCGGGTTCCCAGCCCACCAAATCCCTCAGGCATCTCTTCAGGGGCCCTTTCCTCTTCCAGTTTAGTGCCGCCTTATCCCAGAGCTGGGTGGCGGGGTGCAGCAGACATCCCATTTGGGAGCAATCCAGAACTGCTGAAAGGATGAGCGTGCTGACTAGTTGGTTTTTGTGCGTCCCTGCATTGCAAGGGTGCTCAGCCTAGAGCTGACTCTGTTGCCTTGACTGTCTGTGAGCCAGATCCCCTGGAAGTCAACTTTATCAGGAAATGTGTCATTGAATTACACTTAGGAATACAAGCACTTTTGAGGGCGATGTCCCCAGTTCTGCTCCAGCAAGGAATCTGGAGGTGCAGGAAGTCTTCAAGCATGTTATGCTTCATCTACATCTGTAGGTTTTCCTGCTTCAGGCCTGAATACCTGGCTCTGTCCATCACATATTCTTGCCTGTGCTGGGAAATTTTTATCAGTACCATCACAGATTTGTATTTTCTCTAAGATTACTTCACACGCCTTACACAGCTGCTCTGACCTGTTTAAGGGGGTAGATGTGGAGTACGACTCCTGTATTTTACACAGACCACTGGGCAGCCATCAGAGTAGTAACTTTCAATCCCTTTTGGCCTGGGTTGGTTTTAAACCAGATGTCAAAGCATGTGCGGTTTAAAGCAGAAATTGTTTTTCTAGTCTCTGCAGAGTTCATCTCCTGGGTCTTTTCTTTGCAAAGAAGCAAGAAAAGGATTTGAGTAGATCAGTTGTTTGCTAACCCTTATGAAAAGTCTTGTGTAGAAAAGGTAAAAATTAATTTTGATATGTATCAGCTGGTCAAGCTACACTCTAGAGAGCACCTCAGATTCACACTAATAAGCTAAAACATATTAAAGCTACAACCTGCCTTATCCGCATGAAGTATGTCTCTGTTGAAGTGGATGGCAAAACTCATAGTGACTTCATTAAGACCCAGATTTCACTTCAGTTTTAATGGTGTCAGGAATCTGCCATCTGCTTCCTGTCCTAAGACCCTGAAAGTTAAATACTTCTGCCCAGTGCTCACTCAGCTACAGGTGGTGGTGCGAATCTGCGTTTCTTTTTTGGTAGGGAGCGCTGGACTTGGAGGGGGTGCAGAGAGATCTCCTCCCAGCACAGGAATGCCATTTAGCAGTTAGCCCAGACTCTGTGCCGTAGTTCTGTTACTCCCCAGGCCTTTCAGCTTTCTCCCACCTCCTGCCCATGAAGTGTATAGGATGATAATACCCCATGCCTTGGGGGGGGCTGATGTGCTGATTTAACGGAAATTTGCAGAAAATTTAAGGATCCTGTGGTGGAAGGTGGTATACTGGAAGATGAGCACGCACTCTGACAGTCATGATGCCATTTAGTTCAGGTCTAGTGCCTTTGATCCTCTTGTGAAGATCAGCAAAAGTTCAGAATTTATGCAAGGTGAAGAAGCATTATTGCCCTCTTCAAGCAAAGGGGAAATCAAGTCACAGGAAAAGTTAAATGAATAATTTACAGGTGTTCATGAGCCTTTGGCAGAGCAGGGAGTGGTGCTTGAGCACCCGCCTCTCAATCCTCTGCTCTAACTTCTAGATCAAACGTTCCCAGACTTCTTTCAATGGATGGGAGGCAGCTGAATAGAGAGTTGGCCTGATTGATGCCCTTTCTGTACATAATCACAGAATCTCCCTGTGGCAATTCCAGCAATTGCTTACGTGGGAGGTAATGGCAGGAAAATACTCACAGTAGGATTTGTATGTGCTTTGTGTTTGCCTAAACCTGATCTCCTTGAAGTCCCAGAAGTTTGACTAGCCACTTCAATGCCAGCAGAATTGACCCTAGTGCTGGGCATTTTTGCAAATTCGTGTCTTCTCAATTGCTTTGAAAGCAGGCAGGTAGCTGGGGAAAGGAGGAGGAACCATCCATATGTGAGCAGTCAGCTCTCCATCAGGTGATTTTCTGGGGCAAGTATCAAGATAAACACCCAGCAGCTGGGAACCTCTGCTTTTAAACTCTGCTGCCTTTGGGATATGTCATCCCTGGTGTCCTTATGCATCTTGGACTCTAAAATACAGTAATCTTTGGGTCTTCTGCTCACCAGATGCTGCAGGGGTGGGGGATGTGCACACGATCTCCAGGGGAAGCGCAGCCTGTGCAGCGTTGGGTGAGCGGTGCAGCTTGGCAGCCTCCCACCTCTCCTGTGGGCTTTGACCAAGTCTAAGGCCTCACAGCTCATGCAAGTGTGCTCAGCAGTGGCTTTAAACCAGCTAGCTGTGAATCCGGTACAGGCTAATTGCCCAAGGCTCGATTCAGCTTCCCTGGAAGGTTTTGCAGCCCTTGCAGAGCTGCTATGGCTGCTAAGCCTGTGGTACCCAAGCCAGCTGTTTAAAGCTGCAGTATAGACATAGCCTTGCTGACTTGCTGTGCCCTTTGCCATCCTCTCCCTCTTGCTGTCCTCTGTGTTTTATGTTCTGTGGTGGATAAAGACATGGCGCCTCCTGTAAACAGTGCACGTACTTTGTGCGTGCAGGCTATGGCTGACACTGGGATAGGTAATTCGTCCAGTTCAATATCTGAGGGCACATGGGAAAGTTTGGGTGTGTTCTTTCCCAGTCTGATGGTGTTTGGTTCAGTGTGTTTGGACCAAAACCACTTCCCGGTTGAACTGCTGAATTAGAATGAGTTACTGGAGTAGAGAATGTGATCCAGAAATGCTGAGCTGGGCAGTGGTGGTGAGATCCCAGTTAGGTGCATCTTCTATGGGCACCTCTCCTTGAAGGTGCGAGACAGTGTGATGCTTCCTAAGCACAGTTTGTGACAGTGCAAAGAGAACATGAGAAGACTGACTAGCAACTCCTGAGGCTTTTGGGGGATAACAGAGCGTCTTTCCCAGAAAGCACAGAAAGGGTCATGAAAAGCTGCTTCCGAGTGACTGTACTGGTTGGGCTGGGGAGGGATGCAAGCTGGAGGGGCTTGGTGTACAGCGGGAAGGAGGCCCTGGCTCATCCGAGCGTGCCAGGCAGGTAGCTGGTTGCCCTGTTTCTCCTTGGTGTCTGCTAGTCTCCGAGTCCTGGTTCACAGCTCCCTGCAAGCCAGGGATGGAGGAGATCCTATGAAAATGATGATATGTGACAATCAGTCACAGCAATTAGTGTTTTGGTTAACAGGCCTTTTTTGTTTTCTCTCACCCAGACAGAATGTCACAAATAAATCCTCGCCTGCATTTGCATATTAATTGGATCGGAGACGTCAAGCATCTTTCATTAAAGAAAATGATCTGCATATTTGGAGACATAAAATAGTTATTTTGATGGGTTTTTTTCATAAGATCAGGGGGTGGGGGAGGAAGGTGATGGGAGCAGTGGAAATTGAGGTAGAGCGAAGGCAGAGAAAGCAGCTTCTGTGGTTAACCCTTTGTGGCCCAGAACTAGCTGGTGCCCAAAGCAAA
Organism: Balearica regulorum gibbericeps; assembly: GCF_011004875.1. NCBI lineage: Eukaryota > Metazoa > Chordata > Aves > Gruiformes > Gruidae > Balearica > Balearica regulorum. The sequence continues at coordinate 5,447,372 of NC_046204.1, read as the reverse complement.
AATAATAATATAAATAAATAAATGGCGGGGCTTGGAGCAGCTTGTAGAGCACTGCATCATTCTGTGTATAGCTTAGTTCTTGGGACCATGGTGATGGTGGGCAGCCACAAATGCATTTCCAAAATGTCTTCCCCTACCAACTCTGTCCAGCCACAGAGTTGAGTTGTTACAGGGCCCTCCTTCTCATCTCTCTTTCACGAGAACGCCTTGGCCATCCTGTTGGCTGTTCCATTTCTGGCTGTGGCAGCATCGGACCTTTCGGATGGCAAGGCTGCAGGATCCATGTGCTGTGGGTGCCCTCAGTGCCTGAAGCAAGGAGCAGCTACTGGAGAACCATTGTGTGCCTTGGGGGAACACCCTGGCCGCTCAGGCAGTGGGGCTGGTTGGGCAGTTTGGCCTGGGAAGGAGAGCCTTTTGTTCAGGTCCTGCTCCCCTTGCCTCCAGCTCCGGTGAGTGAGGTGCCAGAGGGCTGGGGATGGATGTTAGCTCTCCTGTCAGCTGGCACAGTTGTGACCTGTGTCTCCAGTCGCTCTCTCTGTCCTTCCCGAGGCAGTTCTCCTCTCCTTAGACATCCCATGGCAGGATGCGGGGATAAATGTGAGTTCTGGCTGCAGGGGTTTCTCTGCATGGCTGTATGTGCCTGTTGGACTGGGTGTCAACGCGAGCTGTGCACAAAGCTGCTGCCATCCTGCTGCCCACTGCTGTGCAGGGGCCTTGGTGGCCCTGTGCCTCTATAGGGGTGTGTGCATATGTGTTTCCAGACAAAACTGCTTTTTATCCAGCTGTACGGAGGTAATGCATCTGTTTAAAACTATGGGACAGCTTGTTCTCTGTTTTTCTGGTCTGCAACTGGCTTAGGAAGCCAAAGGCTTGATTTGAGGCAGGGGAAAAAACCTTCCCAGTGTCCCCAGTCCAAATCGGTGGTGGTGTATGTGGTAGATAGGAGGGTTCGCTCTTTAACTTCTGGATTTCTACCCTTACTCCAAACTTTGAGTAATTTTTTCCTTCACGTTGGCAGCAGTGCCCAACAGCCCAGGGCAGGATGTAAGGAACCTGACCCTCTACTTCTGAAACTGTCTGGGGAATTTCTGTAGGCAGCATGCAGTGGCTTGAGATGGATTTTGGCCAGGACACTGAGGTTAGCACTGCAATGGGATCCAAGGGTACATTCACATGAATGTAAATGATCATGTTATGGCAGATTAGCAAGTTACTGCTTGTTAGCTGTGCTGCGGTATGGGACCGCGAGCACGCTCCTTGCCTGTTGCAAATTCCAGGTAAAATGTATTAACTTGAAACCGCTGCGAACAGGGTCAGAGTGACTGGGTTTTGCTTTGCAAGTTACCACGGCATTGATGAGTGCCCTTGTCCCAGAAGTGACTTGAGTAGCACCTGCTCACATGGAGGCCTCCCTCCCTTGAGCCTAGTCCTGTCCTTGTCTGCTGCTCTGGTGATGTGGACCAAGACCCTCTCCAAGCTCATTTCCCTGAGGTGTCCCCAAAGACTAAATGCTCCAAGCCAGCAGGTGTGGCAACAGCTTCGGTTTTGCAGGTTCCCAGTCCCTCTCCCTTCAGAGCTGCCCTCGGGAGTCTCAGCTGAGCATTGCAGAGGAACGCAAGCTTGGGATTCCCTGCCCAGTGCTGTGGGTGACAGGAGCTGGCAGCCTCACCAGGCACAGCAGAAGGTGGCCTCTGTCCCCAGGGATGCTTGGAGAGAAGCCCGTGGAGGGCTCCCTGCCACTCATGAGCAGTGGCTTGGGTGGCACAGCTTTAACTCTTCATGGACTTTCCACAGGAATGCTGCATGGGGTTGAGTCAGGGAGAAGGTGGCAAGAGCCAGACACATTTGCAATCATGGCACAACATCTGTGGCATGCTTTGCTTGGTTCTTCTTTTAAAAGCTAATCCAAGCCAGAAGTACCCCTAAGGACGTCTGCTGGGGTCAGTTTTGAGGACTTCCCATTCCTGTGCTTTAGGAAACGGGAGATTTGGTTAGGAAAGCCCACCTGCCTTTCGGGCAGAGCACTGAACTCACCGTGGGACAGCCTGACATGCGCAGACCTCTCTGAGGTCTCATTTGCTCAGGGGAGTTTCCCCACATGCCAGACACGACTCAGTCTTGAAGCTGAGAAAGTAAGGGCAAAGCAGAGGCTCTGGTTAGACAAGTACGCCAGTGTTGTTGGTAATGGAGTATGCAGCGTGGGGGCTGCTGGGGTAGGTTTAAGGAAATCAGTTGGGAATAGATGAGATAATTTGCCTTATCAGAGTGCAAGGGAGCAGGTCTCTCTGGGCATCTGGAATGACTGCCAGAAGGTGGGGAAGATGGTACAACCCAGAGCACGTCAGTGCTGGTTTGGGGACCCAGCTTCTTTTCTTGGCTCTGCCATGACCATCTAACCTTAAACAAGTTGTCAAGAGATGAAATCATCTCTCAGAGCCTTGATTTTCCTTTGCCTGCCTCTTATATTTTAGCCCAACTGCCTTGAGCCAGGCCTCTGTATTCACCTTCTGCACAAGGGGTCAGACCTCTTGGAGTGACTGTAATGGAGGGTATAAGGTTGCCCTCCCTTGGTGCCTGGAATCTCAGCAGAAAAGAAGGCTTTGGCACATGATAAAATCTTCAAGGCACTCTCTTCAGCAGAGAGGCTCAGCTCCCAGCTCCAGAGAGCTCTGTCCTAGACGAAGGAACTGTGTTTCACACCCCTATACTGCCTCGTTTCACAGAAAAGGCTGCAATTAGCCATGGTTCCTCTCTTCACCCCACACATCAAGGCATGTTCCTGGGGTTGGTTTTTTTTTTCAGAATCCTGATCCTAGGAAGCCATCAGTATCCAGGGAACTTTATCACACACACTCGAAATAACCCAGAAAGCTGCCAGCCCCATATTAGGGAATGAATCCCTGTCGGAAAGTAAAGTGAATGCAAAATTTATTGACAGGCTACTGTGACTGCAGGCAGTTTGTGACCCAGCCCCCTCCTTTACCTCCACCCCTCCCCATGAACAACAACCCACAAACCCTCTTCAGTCCTGCAGCCTTTATATTTAGCATGTCTGGGTCCCTTGTCTCAGCTCCCAGCATTTGCAGCATGCACAGGAACCTTCCCAGGGGAATGAAATACAAACTGTGGGCAAGGAGGTCTGCACAGCGTCCTCCCTCTCTGCCCCACATCCAAGTCCTCTCCGTCCTCTCCAGTAGCTTAGTACAAATGCAAATGCTTAATGGAAAAAAAAAAACAAAACAAAACCAAAAACAAGCAACAAACAAACCAAGAAAAACCCAACACGTGTCTAAAAAAACCTAAAAATTCTTTTCCTGTGCTCAAACTGTGGCAGAGTTTTGCTGTCCTCATTACTGCAGTGCAAGGCAGGAGGATTTGGTGGTTAGAGCAGGAGGTGTACAGGAATGAGCTCCTCCTCGGCTCTGCCAAGGACGGTGCTATCTCAGTCAATCATGTTAATCTTCAGTGACTAAGTTTCCCCATTTGTAAATCTCTACCATCACTGCAGCCTCCAAACGCCTTTCATGTCTGCTGGTGAGTTTCCTGGAGAGGTTCACGGAGCTTCTGGAGCTTCTGTTTGAGTGTAAAATTCTGCTTGAAGCGGGCATTTGGGATACTTGGTTGTGACTTTTAACAAAAGGTTTTGTTTATGAATTTTGTTCTGCTCTTCCTTATGAGGAGGGGTAGGCATTCAGGAATATTTTCTGTGAGATAGCATGGGCTTAGGCGTGAGTTGCTGTAGAGATGTGAAATGTCGCTGTACTATATATGTATTAGGTTCTAGAGAAAAGAAGCAAAGTGTAGGATGTGCGTTAGCACTTGCATGGCACATAGTAATTTTTCCCTTGCAATTCTCATGAGAGGCAGGTAACTCTCAGGATTGTGCTGTACCAAAGCACAGAAAGGTTCTCTTTGATTCACTTTGCTCCAGTAGAGGACAGCCATCAGTTGGAGATGGCCTCCGCTCAGTTCTGAAACTGAGCTGATCTGTCCTCACTCTTGCTTCACACTGGCAAACTGCAGAGGGCTTTTAAGGTCACTCCTGATTTACCCTGTAATGGATGGAGAGGAAGATCAGCCCTTGGCCAGCGTTTGGACGGGTGATCTCCATAGCCATGCAGATGCTCCCGGCACAGCTGCGTGCTGGGACTCTCTATGTGCTGCGTACCTGTCCCTGCTGCCCTAATACCCTACCTGATACTTGCATGTGCCACTTTACTGTCTTCCCAGTGATTTAGCTTTCCATATGCCCAGGACATGTCAGCACTGTGACAGATACTTTATTTCTTAAAAAAGCATGAAAACTAGAAGGGGCAGGGAGATGTGCTGCTGGAAGGTGGGGTCAGGCCAGCTTGGAGAAAGGCTCGGCCACCCTCAGCAAGTGAGGAGACAGCTGGGGTTATGTGGGAGAAGAGGAGAGCTTAGGTCTGAAGGCCAGGTTGGTTTGGGGAGAGCCGCATCTCTGAGCAGGAGTTTCTAGCAGAAGAGGGTTTCGTGGTTTGTGGTGCATTCAGCTCAGCGGACGGGAACTACAAATTGTCTCTTTTCAGCGCCTGCTGTCCTTTAGCATTCGGCCTGCACCATCAATCACACCCAGACACCATCAGGAAATGATTCCCAATCAATTATAATTGCTCTTCACCTACTTCCTGTATAAATCACTGATGTTTTACTGCAGATGCCAATGAAACACGGGAACGAGAGTCTCTTCCCTCAACTTTCTGTGTGTGTCTCAGGCCCACCCACCGAGTTCCTTGGGATGGCCCTGCCAGGCTGAGAAACAGCAGGTGATTGGGATTTAAAAGCATCGGCATGTTTTATTGCTCCTGGAGGCAAGGGACAGATAGGAGGAGGATGCTGTGTGCTCTCCACATCTCTGGGATCCATCTGCAGGTGGGGAGAGGGGCTGCAAGGCAGAGCACACACCTTCAGCATTCAGCTGGTTGCAGAGGTTTTGTGCACAGGCAATGGAAGCAGAGGTCTCACTAACACTGGATTAGGTCCTAAAACAGCCTTTCCCAATGGGATCTCGGGTGGAGTTTACCAGACAGGTGTTCTCACTTTTTTAGTCACTGTTTTTCTCATTCCTCTCCTTGTTTCTTCTTCTTCATCTCCTCCAGGCTTGATTGTTTGCTTAGCAAGGAGAAGTGCTAGCGTTCAGAGCTGGATTTGAAGCAGAGTGTGAGACCTAGCTAAGGCAGTAGAGACCTAATGCTGTTTGATTTTTATGGCATCAAAACATTATGAGCTCTTCTGTTGAAATTTCAGCAGCATGTAAGATGGGGTGACGCACCTTTTGGGAAGGGGAGGTCAGAGACTGAAACATCCTTTTGGAGAAGGGCAGAAAGCCAAGCTAGAAAGGAGAGCTGCTCGGAGACTGCAGAGGGGAAGGAGGAGCGGGGAGAGGAGGGTGAGGAGTCTGGGCACAAGTGGGACGGCCAGGAGGCTGAGGCTGGGCACGAAGTGGGATTGCGTGCGGCGGTGGAGCTGTGCCAGCGCGGATCCCGTTTGGCCTGCGCAGCCGGCGCTGGCTGGGCAGGAGCAGCGAGGAGCGTGCGTGGATGTGGGTGTGTGGCGGCGGGGGAGCCCGGCCAGGCGAGAGCGCGCCGGGGCAGGCGCGGGCGGGCGGCTGCAGCGACTTCCAGGCAGATGATTATTTTATGGAGTCCTCAGAAGTCCAAAGTTATGTGTGTTTGTTAAGCGCCGTAACGCTGAGTTTATTTAATGTGGTTTTAACTGCCGCACGCTTTTATAAATCAAAATAATTAAAAATAATAAATTTGAAGGTTAAACAACAGCCTGCGCTGTGGCAAAGAGGAGAGAGAATGTCTCCGGGCTGTGTTTGCGGGGAGGGAAGCGGGGGTTCCCGACGGCTGCCTGCGCTGCTGGCACATCGCTTGGGGGACGGGGCAGATTTCAGGCTGGTGTAGCAGGGGAAAGGCAGTGCCAAAGTCCAGACTGCAGCATGGCCATATCTTTTCACACCCTGTCGAGGCCATCATGAGGAAAAGCACATCCAAGGGGCAATGGCAGCCCCAGTTGTGTCTTCATGACAGCCCAAGATCTCTGGTTCTCTTTCCCTTCTGGTTTAAAAGCACCTATAGACACTTGGGTTTGCCATCCTCCTCATGGGATTTTCCGGCTATCGATATTCTTCTTGTTGCAGGGCATTTCTATTGATGCCACATCTCAGCCTGCATTATTTACACAGAGCTATTGAATCTGTCCCAGTATTCAGGACAGCCTGACAGAACCCAGCCTCCCTCTTTAAAGGTTAAACAGGCCGGGTCCCCTCGAAACGTGGGCTCGGTGCTTGGGAAATGCAGGGCTCTAAACAGCCACCTCCCCCCGCTCCCCCCTTTTTCATTTTAGCTCAGAAAGGTTACCCTGAGGCGCCTGGGACTGGGAAGTGGAGGGTGCTGGAGAGTGTGTGTGTCTCTTTAAATGCTCTTTGTGTCAGCGTGATAAGGAATTTGATGGCTTTATCAGAAATACCAAAGCTTTATTTAGCAGGGTGAGGCGAGCGCCACTCGGCTCCACACAATCTGCTGATAAATTGGGAAAAAAAAAAAAAAAAAAAAAAAAAAAGGAGGCAGTGGGGGAAGGAATGTCTAAACTTTCCCTGATTGCATTCGGGCATGGCCCAGCTTCCAGAGAACGTGGAGCTGGGCACATTCCCTGCCCAACCACAGCCACTCTGGATGGTGAGGCCAGGTGTGAATTAGTGTCCTCACTCGAGACCAGAACTCTTTTAAAGGACAGAAGCAACTTGGTTTTATCCCATTTCATCTTTTGGTGTCCCCACTGTTCACTTTGTTGTCTCTCTCACATACTCCCTTTTCTTGTCTTGTCCCCAGTTTGCTGCAGGTCTCACTTTCCCTTTCACCTCTGCCCGTGGTACTCAAGCATTTTTGGCCAGCATCTGGCGTGTGACACATGCCTTGGGATATAAAGGCCTTAGTATTCTTTCTCCATCACTCAGGCTATGGATCTCAATGAGAGGTTTGGGTTTGTCTGGTCTCTGGGTCTCATCTCCTTTACCTGGAGTCTGCCTGCCAGATCATATAAGGGAAACACAGGCAGCAAGGTGGGAAAGGAGAGGTGTCTCATGGAGTCATCAGGCACAGTGTAGAGGAGACCAAAGCATCCCTTCTGCAGGGAGACGAGGCCAGCACGGGACTGGCAGGGAGCTCACAGCCGGAATGGGAAACACCCCCCAAATCAGGTCTCTGTCCCAGTCTGGATTACTAATCCAGGTGCAGGAGGACCAGTGGGCGTCAGAGAGGCACATCCACCTTGGATCTTGGTGTCCTCCCAGTGTCCCACTGAGCTGTGAGAGGATGTGTGCCAGTGCTAAACTCCAGTACTCCTGCTGGTGGTGGGCATACCTCAGAGGAGGAGTACACTTGATTGAGGACCTAGTTTGGGTGAGCTGCTGCTCTTCCGGAGCAGAGATATGTAATCTGATTTAGACTATTGCAGACCACCATACCGTGGGGACCCCCTGCAGTGAGGGCAAAACGGAGAAATCTTCCCTTCCATCCACTGTTGATGGGTTTAGGGAAGACAGTGCTGAGTGAGGGGGCTGGGATGCATGACCCCATCCTGCTAGCATTGTAGAATGCTTATGCTGCTTTGCTTCTAAACAGGCTAAACCTTGACTTGGTGGTTAACTCACAGAACTGGGAGTCCAGCCTCCTGGTCTCCAGCCTGGTCTACCAGCTCCCCCCATAGAAATCTGCTGCTTTCTCCTTGCCTCTGCAAAAGGACTCCATGCACAGGAGCAGAGCAGCACCTGGGTTTGCAGCAGAGCAAGGAGCATGCAAGGTTTTCCAAAGGATGCACATTGCCATGGCTCCACCAAGGTCAAATGAGTTGCGCTGCCTTACTGAAACAAGTCTGGCCCCATGTTTCTGTAGCAGTTTGAGGTCTGAGTAGGGAGGCGATAGAGACAGACCCAGTATTTCTCTGGATTTGTGTTTATCATTAACATATGACATCTATTATATATTGTTACCATGTTTTGTTGTTCATCGCGTGCCTGCAAGCAGGCCACACACATTGTGACAGTTCTGGTCCCTTCCTGATCTCGTGCCTCCACACCTTTTCTTTCCATCCTTCTGTTCATTCTTACTCCTCCTCTTTCCTTTCTCTCTTTCTTTTGATTTTTCCCCTCTCCTCTGCTTGCACGCACGCACACACACAAACATACACATTCAGAGCCCTTTCACAGTTGGATCATCTGTTCTTGGCTCTCGCCCACATCTTTTTTTGATGTGGTTTCTAGAGGGTTTGGGCCAAGTCCCCCATTTCTCTCTCTGTCATCAGGAAGCCTGCTGCAGCCTCTGATTCCAGCCGGAGCTGGTTAACTCTCTCTTAGGAAACCTTGCCACCTACCAGAGTAAGATTGGTGCTATAAGCTTGGCCGGAAAGGAGAAAGAGGGCTTGAGCTGCTCTAAGTTACAGCCTGCTGTTCTGGACGGTTACTCATGATTTACACTAATGTCCCTGAGCACAGAACAAGGTCCTGAGTTGATGCAGCACGGAGTGTCTGGAGGCACTGGCTGTGGAGCTGCTCATTTAGGAGATCTGTTTCCCTCAGTGGCGTTGTGTGGTGCTTCTCCTCTGCAAAGTTGGCTGCAGAAGGGCAGCGCCCTGAGCTCTAGGCAAGGCTGTGGCTCTCAGCTCTCATTTTGGGGCGTCTCATGAGCACGTAAAGCACATTCAATCTTGGTCTCAGCCTGGGGCATCTTTGAGCTTGCTTGAAGCCCTGTCCAGTGCATTGCTGTCCCCCTAGCTACTGTATGGGAGGGCAACCTGTTCACTTAAGCACCAAGTCAGAGAGAACGGTGGTCCCTGGGAAATGCAGCTTTCAGTCCTACACGCGATTCATCCTCCTTTGGAAGGGTGGTGTAAAGATGGTGTAATTGTGCTTGTGAGAGGGTGAGTAGACAAGTTTAGAAGAGGCTTAACAGCAATTATGTTTAAATGACCCCTCTTCTCTGGAAGGTTTCAAAGATCCCAGGTCACTTTTGGGAAGAGACGCTTTCCTGAGTGCTCCTGGTTTGATTTCTCTCTCTGTGGCAGCAGAGCGGCTGCATCGCAGCTGGCTGCGCTCAGAAGTGCGTTGGAGTCCCCTGGGGGCTGCTGTTAATAGTTGTGCTTTCAGCACAGAGCGGGTGGATTGGACAAGAGGACAGAGGCAGGGGACGCAGCCCTCTCTTCTCAACACCCTTCTTGTGAATTGCCCGCTCAAGCTACCGTTGTGGCTTGACTCAAATCCTGTTAAGTCAGCAGCAAAACTTTCACTGACCTCAGTCTGTGGGCCAGTAAAGAGCAGACATTTTTAGTCAGGTCAGTGCCAGGACCAGGGATGGGTTTTGGAAAGAAATACCTGAGAGACAGTTTGCTTTAATAAAATGGGGAGGGAAGTGAGAGTAGATTGCTTTGGGCATGAGTAATGGGACATGGAGACCTCGCTGACTCAGCCAGCACTGCGAACTCTGCCCTGGTCACTCAAACTGTGGCCACTTGTCCTCTTGTCTGAAATGAGCCCGTCATCTCAGCCTGCTACCCAGCAGGCTCGTGTCCCCTGCCACAAAGCATCCTTCCCTGTGGCAATAACCAGCCCTTACCGGCGGTACCAGGCAGGAGCTGGGGCCGGCGTGGCTGCGGAGCCTGGACCCCTTTGGCTTCTCTTGCAGCTCGGTGATGAGGTGGATAGAGTTTGCCCCATGGCTGCCCAATGCTGCTCTGTGCACACAGCCCACATGCAAACTTTGCATTTGCTGCAGCTGGTGATCCTGGACTAAATTTGTTCCTTTCTAAAAGGAAAATTTGACTAGAATGGGCTAAAAGGCCTCAGGCTCCCCCAGCGTGGGCCTGGGGTGCTGGGACAGCATAGCTCCTCCCTGAAGCTGGCTAATAGAAATCAGTCCTGATTAGGATTAGTCCAGCCAGCACTGAGCTGGCAGGCTGATAATCTAATAAAAATTCCCAGGATTGGTTTACTCTGGGGAGGATTTGCACTGGACGCGGGAGGAGCAGGATTAGCCCAGCTGTGTTAGGGAAGGGAGGGCAGCCGAGGGTGGGCAGGGAGGCTGCCGAGAGGGTGGGGGGAGCAAGACAGACAGCAAGAGTAAGTGGAAGTGACAGGGTCAGACCGGGCCTTTGTCCTACAGCCTGATTAGAGAGTCTGCCCCCAGTTTCTTACACTTTGGGATGTTGTCGGACAAACTGGAGCTTAAATCTGTCAGAGCACAGTAGAGATTGGAGTTGACGTCCCGGGAACATATTCCTTGCTGTGCAGAAATCCAGCCCTGCTGGGAAAATGTAAAATGCCCATCCCAGCCCCCTTTGAGCTGGAGGAGATGTAAGCTCCACTTCTTCCTTCAGCTATGTTGGGTGGTTGAAGCTGAGCTGCAGAGAGGCTTGTCCAGAAGCAGGTATCTGCCATGAGTGGTCTATGTCCAGCTCCAAATTGGTCTCTCCAGCTTTGTCCCCTGATGGACAAGTAGTCCTGGAAGCCTGATTGTTGCTCTCCAGCTGAAATCACCAGCCTTTGCTTGACGTGGTGGCAAAGGCACCTACCACATGTGAGCGAGAACTTGGCAGAAGATTCCTGTTCCTTCAGGGAATCTCGAGGTGGGCAGAAAAACTGCTTTGTAGGCAGGAAGGAGGCCTGAGGCTGCAGGCAGTGACTCTTCAGACTGGAGGTGCCAAGGACAACTTTGGCTGCTGTGGCTGAGGAAGACCCTTAGAAAGGGAGGCAGAGCAGGAAGGTCTTCTGCAGGCAGTATTAGCCAGACCCCAGCTGTGCAGGCACTGAGGAACATGCTTCGCAGTGTTGCTGGTTTTTGGCAGCCCTGAGAGCACTCCCTGCCCCACCTTGAGTTGCCTGGGGGGCTGCTGGTGTGTTTGGTGAGTGCACAGGCATGGGGAGCTCCCGTCAGCCCTCATCTGGCTGCTCTGCTGGTTAGCAGGGGGAACCCAAGCTGCCTTTCTGCTGCAGGGCTCCTCGGCAGACAAGGCAGGAGAGAAAAGAGCCCCACGGTCTTCTGAACTCATCCTTTAACTCTCCATGTTAGTCCCTTCTCCTCCCCTTCAACTCATCTGGACTGCCTGTTTTGTTGCTTGCCTGGGAAGTTCATCACAAAATCCCTGACTCTTTAAATGCATCTTATCCCTCTGGGGACACTGCAGTTGGATAAGGACATCTGCAGAGAGACCCTTCAGAGCATTAAGTGGGGAGTCCTGCCTGCACCAGAAGAACCAGAGCAGCCACTCCAGGTGATCATGGACGCAAGGCAGGAGCTGTATAGGCTGCAAACCCCCTCCTGGAGTCTGAACTCCACAGAGAAATGCCCTCACAGCTCCAGAGGTTTCAGGTTGTGCGAGGGTTTTTTCCCCTTTAACAGCTGCAGCTACTATGATGGGCTGGAGCATTTCCCAGCTGAGTGTATCTGTCTGTGGACCAGCATCCTTAAAGCTCTGGGGTCTGGCAGTTGTTTGGGAAACACCCCCTAACCATCAACCCCCACCCCCAAAAAGAAAGAAAAAAAACCCCTCTAAGATGAAACCATGATAACTAAATAACGAAAGCACTGTCCTCTCCAGGCTCGGGTAGCTGCATATATGATTGTCAACTTGATGAAATCCCCCCGGATGTAATGAGCTGATTTTCTGCTGTTAATATTGCATCTGCTGATGAAGGATTCGTTAGGATAATGGAACGAAGCTAAAATATAAATGACTCGCTGTCAAGAAGCAGCTTTTGCTTGTGTTCTCCTGACAGTTCCTCGGCCATGGTGAGGGAGTTTAGTGTGCTCCGCACACGTTTACGAGGTGTGTGCGATTATTTGGTCCTGCATGTACAGGGACACAAGTGTCAGACTATGTTCCCTATGAGCTGATAGCCCTGGTAGCCTGGAAGCCCACGGCATGTGCCCGTCCCGACCTGCCGGCACGCTGCTGGGCAGCTGAGGCAGCGGCGTGTTCCTCTGTGCCGGTGACTGCCGCTTTTTGCCTGCCAGCGGGGACCAAACGGTGCTGCCGTCAGAGAGCAGCGGCCGGGGAAAGTTGCTCCTTTGCTAGGCTGAGGCTGCCAGGAGAGGTGAGGGAAGACGTGCAGCTGGAAAAGTATCTGTGCTTTTACTCCAGGTCTTTTTCGTGTTCCTTTTTTCATTTTATTTTGTTGCCAAAGTTGCTGGGTTTTCTTTCTGAACAAGAGAAATCGGTTTAAGCATGTTAGAAAGTGAAACTGATTTTTGCTCGCAAAGCTTTAGAGTATTATTTTCATTGGAAAAAGCAAAAAAGGTTTTGATAAAAGTGATTGTCTCATTGCTGAGTAGTACTCTTGCATCTGTGCAGAAAATCTCAAGGCTCCACTGTCTGTTTTGAGAGATGGAGTTGTTCTTCCTTGCAAAAAGTAAAATGGAACCAGCTCCATCATTTAGGGGATTTCAACTTTAATACAGTTTCGCACACGTGTCCCCGACACTAGTTTGCTCATCCCATTTCAGGGTTGTGTGTGTGTGCCTCTGAGCGTGTGTTAAATCTTTGTTATCAGATGTGCAGGGAGGAAAATCTAAGGATATGTTTACAAGTATCTTTGGTACCTTAGACTTTCTGTACATTTCATAACAGCGTTAACCAAAACATAACATTGCCAACCCCTCATTTTACCCTGTGCCTAAGGACATTTGGTGTTTTCCCTTAAAGTCCCCGTTTCTGGACACAGGAGACCAAATGAGAATCTCAGCTTTCATTATTTGTTTGGTTTTGTTTAGTTCTTAATCACATTTCTCGCTCTTCTGACTACCAAGGAGGAAAAAAATAAAGAATGAAAACATGAACTGTAATGGCTCAAAAATGAAATTAAAAAAGGCCTTGCTTTCTACTATTATTTTTCAAATCACATTTTTCAGCCAATAATGTAGGGACTCGGAGCAGTGATTTTTATTTTATTTTTTTTAATAGCTGGAGCTGACACTCTCAGTTGTGCTGTTTTTCCAGAGGTGTGAGGCAGTGGTGTCCCAGCCCCTCTAACCTGCCCATCTTTGCTGGATGTTCAGACTTCTCTCTCAGTCCAGCGAAGCCTTGCCTGGCCCGACTCTACTTTTGGGGAGTTCTCTCACTGTTCAGACTCTTCTCCTAGCAAGGAACATCGGTGGTTTAATTGAATCATTCTTTACAAAAGACCATGAATATAAATGATGGGGGAGGGGGGAGACACATGAATATGATGCTGGAAATTTTGCATTGAGGTATATTTGATGGAAAACAGCTTTCTGACGAAGTGAAATTTAGAGTGTGCGCCTGCGTGTGTGTATAAACATATACGCATCATTTTTTCAACCCTTTTTGTGAAAACATTTCTTTGCTCTTCCTCATGATAAACACTACATAAAAGAAAATTTTCAACTAAAGAAATTATTTTCCCCAAGATGATAGGCAGGAAGAACAATCCTTTTCTGACCAGCATTCTGTCCGAATTTGAGCTAGTTGTGCAAACTTAAGGAAAGGAGTGAAGCAGTGGTCCCTTGCACTGGAGGCAAACTAAGTCCGGTGCTGGCTGCAGGCATCCTCCCTGGCACCGTCCCACAGGAACCGCTACACACGACTCTGCATCGCGGCTCTGCCGTGCCAGAAAAGGCCAAGCAGGGACGCTTTCCAGGGGATCAGAGTGAGTCCCAATGGGAAGGTGGTGCAGAAAAGGTAGAAAGTCTTTTGTCTCCGGTGCTTTCTATTGCGCGAGCTTTAAAGTCCCAGACTTGCGGAGGAAGAAGCTGGTGAACAATTTGCAATTTCTTTGCTGCCTCTTGGCAACAGTAACATAGTCAGTCCCAGGCAACTGAAAGTCGTAAGCTGGGCTCCAAAAATGTGAGATCATCCTGGAGGTTTTGAGATGGAGTAGGTAAATGCCAAAGGGTATGACATTCTTGGACTTGCTTTCTGAATCCTTCAGCCTTTCTGGGCTTTTCTCTGCAGAATTAGCCTTGGCAAGGGAGGGGAGGTGGGCAGGGAGGTCTGACCAGCATCCTTCTCTCTTGGCATCTCTGAGGCTTTTTATACCAGTTGCTTAAAGGCAAAGAGCCAGATCCTGAGCCAGCACAAACCAGCACAGCTCCATCAGTGTCAGCAGGGCCTCCCTGATTCACACCCACTCGGGCTTTCCTCCCGGCGTCAGGGAAACTCTTTTGAGGAATTTGGTTGCAAATTCAAGCACTGCTTGGCTGGGACAGCGCATCTGTTATGGGAGGGACCCCCTTGGCTCTGGGGGCTTGCTGGCATTGGGCAGGCTTGACCTACAGCAACCAGCCTGGGAGGAAATCACTGACCCCCTCTCCCCAAATCCTCCGCTTCATTTTTTAGGTCTGTTTCCACTCTTGTCCAGGTACCCCAGAGCCCAGCAAGGCCCATCACCTCTTCCCACATTCCAGGTCTCTTGGGCTATCACTTGGAGTGTATATGTGTGTTTCTGTGTGTCACACTTTTTTTTTTTTTCTGGGGTCCCCTGCTTCATCATTATCTTAATCACTGTTGTGTTAAGTTTCATGCTTCCTTTGACCTTTATTTTCGGCCTGGTTATGCTGTTTATCTGCCTCTGACACTTGTCCCCTGGTGCTATTGCCAGGGAAACCCAGCACAGAGGCCTTTCCCTTTTCCCCCACCCCCTTGTCCCTTTCTGTTTAATTTTTTTCTTTCCTCTTTTTTCTTTTTTTGTCTTTTAACATGGTTTTCCTAAAAAGTTTTTTAATCAATCAAATTTGAGGCAGAAAATAGGCTTGGTCACGCCTGGTCCTTGGGTCGTGTGACACTCACTCAGGGTCCTGACAGCTCCTCAAAAGGGGTACCCGGGACGAGGAGGGGGGGCCGGCAGCGCGTTTCCCCAGGAAAGGGCCCGTTTCCATGGCACTGCCCCCACCTCTCTGCCATCCGCCAGCCCGACGTGGGCCTGAGGCTCTTCAAAAGGGGCGTTGGGAAGCGTGCGTGTGTGCGGGTCCGGGGAACAAAACGGTGGCGCGGGGGCGGTGGCGGCGGGGGCGTGCTGGCTGCGCTGACAGCTGCTGGGGTTCTCCGCCACTGGAGCTCGTGGGGAGCCAGCGGGAGCGACAGCAATTGAGCCAGGGCCCCAGCCAAATCCGCATAATCAGGGGCTTTTCATAAATGCCCCATTTTTCATCCCCATCGAAGGCATTTGCTCCGCAAGAGCTGGTAGCCCTGATCTGGAGGGACAGCGCTCCTGAGTCCTGGTGCACACCCCTGGCTCTGCCCTCCTTGCTTGCTCTGCCCCCCCTGCACCCTCCTCCTCCTCTGCCCTCATCTCCACAGGTTAGCAAGCACCCGCTCCTCCACCGACCTGCCCCTCTGGCTCTGGTAGGGCCCTGCCAGGGCTGGGACCGTGGAGGGATTGCAGAGACGGCCTCGTGGCTATGTCGATGGTGCCGGCTCCCACCGCAGCAGGACCTGGTCTCTGCATGTGCCTCACCATCCTCGGCACTGTTGCTTTTCCCTCAGGTCCCCCCTGCTTCCCTCACCTCCGCCTCTCCCCACCCTGCCCTGGGAGATTGCTTGCCCTTCTGCTGCCTTCATCCAAGGCTCTGTGCTGGGGATTTTAAAGCCCTTCTCTTCCCCCCCGCCCTTTTCTCAAGCTCTCTTCTTTCACTCTGCTCCCTCCTGTCCTTTTCCCCATGCCCTTTCCAGTTCTCCATTTGTGCAGGGTCTTTTTCTCTCTCTCTTTTTTATAATTAATGATTAGTTTTAATTGGTTTGCTTAGGCAGCCTGACAGCAAATTAGCAGGAGCCAGCCCAGGGCTGCCGAATGCCAAGTTTGGGGACTGCTGTGCTTTACAGATGTCGGGGCGGGAGGCGAACTCCTTGGGATCCTCTCTTGGCATCCCTCTCCTGCTGTGCTGACCGGTGCCATAGCTGTGCTGCAAGGTGGGGGTCTGGGACCTTTCCTGGTCCTGAGTGCCACAAGTGCTGGGAAGCTGGGATCGGCAGTGGACTGGGACCAGCAGGGCTGCTGTCTTCTGTCCCTCTGTCCTGTGCCTGGCTCCTGCACTCCAGAGGTGGCCGATGGGCACTGAGCTGCAGGGTTACCTCCAGGATGAGCCCTGTCCCTTTTCTACTGCCCAGCACTGGTTTTCCTCCTTCTTTTTGCATCACCTTTATTGAGCTGGACTGGGCTCTGCTCAACAAGTTTGAGCAGAGGGGGAAAGGGTGAGAGGCAGGGCAGGATTTCCCCGGGGAGTGCTGTGCCGAGGGGGAGTCCTTGGGAGCAATGAAGCAGTCGTCTCTACCCAGTGCTAAAAGGCAGGTAATGGGGAAGGGGTGGGAAGGGAAGGGGGGCTTTGCTCTTTTCTTCCTTCGCAGTGATTTCCCTTTGCTTTGCTTTTCTTTTCTTTGCCTTTTTTATAGCTCCCATTTTTCTTTTTTATGAGAGAGAAACTGCAGGGTTCTCCCAGGGCTGGGAAGAGCACGCGGTCCCAGGCTGCTCGCAGCCAGATGGAGGGGAAGAGAAGGGGGGTAGCGGGCCCGTAATCCTGGGAGGAGAGTTTTCCTGGTTAAAGAGGATTGGGGATGGAGTCTAGGACATTTCAGCATGTTGTTTTAGGAAGAAGGGACAGACCATGACCTATTTGGGATGCTTGTTACCCTCATTTTCAGCACGAAACTTTGCTGAGAGCACTGACAGCTGTGTAGCCCTGCCAATCAGTGGATGTAGCTGGTTTGTATTGTGCTACTGGTATTGCCTTGTAACGGCAGCCAAGAAAGGGGGAAACGGGAGATAACATGAGTTTCCTTCTCCTTCAGCCCATGTGTTTTTCCCTGAGCAGCCCAAGATCGGTAGGAGATGATAGCGAGGTGTGACTGTGTGGTGAGAGCATGCAGGGCTCTGTCCCGGGACACTCGGGGTGTCCTTCAGCTGCCCCTTGCTCTGCTCTGTCAGTCGTGCCGGTTCCTCGTCTGGGCTCACCAGCTTCTCCCCCTGCTCAGGCCACGCTTGGACCACACTGGGGACGTTTCTGTGCCGCTGCCCCATCCCCTTGCTCCTGAGAGAGGGTGTGAGCTGCGTTCCTCTCAGCATCAGCACCTGGACAGGGTTCACAGCCCAGGGCCTGGGCTGGGCTCGCAGAGGAAAGGGATGGAGTTTGTATCTGCCTTTTGTTCTGAAACATCTATTCAGCAGATGACAAGGCCCAACTGAATCAACAGAGCAGCCAGGATATTCCGGCCCTCCTGCAAAACCAAGGCTTGTGCTGGTGACGGTGTGGGGTGTTTCTTGTCTCCAGCAATCCTGGACCTTCTCAGTTGTCCTTGCTTCAGGTGTTAATGGGTGCTTTTGCCCTTTCTGGACACCAGTCCAACCCTCCAGCTGGGTGTTAATGTAACTATAGTTAAATGTAAATATAGTTTAAAATTATATATGCGTTTTTATGGGATCCAGAGCACATGTAGATCTGAAATCAGAGGGATCTGGTGTCTTCCTGGGATTTCTGTCATGCAGGAACAGCCTTTTTGTCAGTCACAGAGGTCCCTGCTGTATTCCAGATTCATAAAAGATGGAAGCCAGCGCAAACACGTCTGCTAGCAGATCCGTGTGTTGTTCAGCTGTGAGTGTACTGGCAAACACCATGCTGTGATACCTTGCTGCAGCCTGGCCCTTTCCCCAAAGACCCGTACATTTAGAGCTCACTCAGGTGAAAATACTGATAATGCACGTAGAGACTGATGCTGTGCATCCCACGAGGCTCAGAGGCTTTGGTCACAGCGCTCACTCCTCTGCCCCTGCCCTGTTCAGGACATACTGCTGTGCATGCCCACACAGCTCAAGCGCCACTCCCCAGTCCTGATGTGACCCTCAAGAGAGAGTCCCTCACATGGCTTTGCCAGCGTTTTGGACATTAATTGAGCTTTGGGCCTCTGCAGAGAAAAGCCAGGGATGAGTCTTCCTTTCTTGGGGAGAGAAGGAGAGGGACAAGGGAGAAGTGTGGAAAAATACCTGCTAGAAAACACCTTTCAGTTCATTTCTCTGTGATCTTGGCTTACTCCCACAGCTGATGTCCATGCAGTAGCAGAAGATGCATTTTGAACTGCTGCAAACCTTCCATGTTCTGTGCACTTGGGCAGTCCTCTTTTTCTTTTCACACCCACCCACTCACGCAGGAGGTGTTTTAAGATCCTTTTCACTTTCTTGTAGGCTGTTTACATTTCACTGCACTTCAGTGAGCCAGAAGGGGCTCAAAGAGTTGGCCATACGCTGTACACCCTCGTGTACCAACAGGGCTGGGACAGATCCAGCTGAGCCTGGTTATGTCCCAGGCTGTATTGTCTGTTTGTCAGTCACATGGTGGCCGGTGCCAAGGAATAAGTCATGCTCAGACTTTTTTTGCCAGATGAGGCCTGGGCCAGGCCAGAGCGTGACCATGTGCCTGAACCCTGTGACATAGCTCTTACTAGTGAGGTGCTTGCAGCACTCGGCAAGGAGCTCACGGACTGGCAGTGCTGTGGTGACTGTATTGCCACGCATAGGGCTGAGCTCAGGGTGCAGGGCACTTGCTTTATGGCTTACCGAGTTTATTGTTGATACTAGAGTGATCAGGACAGCTATAAAAATTGGAAGTGCCACTGGAGTGTCAGGCGCTGTACAAAGTTAGAGGAAGGCACAGCTCCCTCCCCGTGAGAGTAGCCATCCCTCTCCCTGGTGTCAAAGCTGTCCCTTCACTTCTCATTTAGCAATGTGGGTGTCAATATTCGACCTCTCCCTTTGCAGTTATGGGGAATCCATTATAATTGTGTAGTTCTTGACAGTTGACTAGCAGCTGAGGATCACCAGCTGTTTCACCATAGAGAAACTGAGGCATAGCACTGAAGGTGCCTAAAGGTGCCCTCAGAGTTCCTGGAGTGACTTGCGGAGGGATTATCCCACCTGTGGTCCTCGGTTGTGCATCCCACAGACTGCCAACACAACCCATCGCTGCAAATGAAACCAAGGGGAGCAGGAAACAGTGATGCCTCCTGCCCTGCATGTGGCTTGGCCTGCCATCCTTCCTCTCCTCTTCTTCCCCCAGCACCCCTTGCTGCCAGCACGTGCCCTCAGTCCTTCCTCGGCCGGCAGCCCGAGCCGGCTCCTTTAAGGCAGGCACGCCGGGGAATTGTGCATGGTGCCAGCCTTCACTGCGAGTGCCTCTCCCGCTTCCCCCTCGGAAAGTTTCCTGCCCAATTGTTATGTGCGATCCGATCTGAAAGTTGCTCTCTAAGCTTCTTGTCACATTTTGACTTAATGAAGTGCAACTGGAGTGGGAATTGGGGTTCATCACGCCAGTCTCACTGCGCTCCCTTGTTGTCAGAAAACAGGGGCGGTTGGGGACCGTAATGCAACGCTGCAAGTCGTTATCATTCCGGTCAGTCTGTTTAACACAAAATTAAACAAAGAACTAATTAGTGCCTCATGAATTAATAAATGCGCAGTTGCCGGGTAGGAAGGGGAGGAAGGAAAAAAGGTTGTTGAAGGAAAGATACTGAAAAAGTCGAATTAGGATGTTGTGTCAAGGGGAAAAAAAAAAAAAAAATCTGAGTCCACTTTGGCGAAGAGTTTGGATCCATTGGTTTCCTTGGAATAAGCTCCCCTCCTCCTCCTGTGTCCTGCTTGTCTGCTCTAGAGCAGCGATGGACGGGTAGGCACGGAGAAGAGGGAGGTCTGGATTTCTTCACGATGTTCCCTAGGAACTGGAGCTGGGATCCGCAGGCCAGTAGCCAGATATAAATATTTATCCGAAGAACTTTATGCCCAGATGTGGGAGCTGAGAGGTGTGGGGTGGAAGCCCTTCCTTGGAAAGGAGGGAGGCTTCGAAGATGGTCATGGCAAGCAAGTCTCCTCTCTTTGTCCAAATGCTTTGGGGCTTCGTACTTTCTGGTGAGGGGTCTTGTGTCGTGGTTGGGGCCTGTCCCCGAAAGGTTCATCTCCCTCTGAGCCGGGGAAGGAGCGCCCCCTTGGTCTCCCGAAGCAGAGGAGAGGGCTGGACCAAGTGAAAGGGGAAGACCCACAGAGGAGGGCAAGGAGGCAGGGACAAGGCAGGGAGGAGGAGGAGGGAGGGTGGCAGTGGGGTAAACAGGAAGAGGGGCAGGGTGAGGTGGCACCCATGGCTTGGGAGGTGGCAACACATTGCTCATTTTTCTGGAGAATCCAAGATTGTCACAGTAACAGTGTGTAATCTCAGATTATCTATGTCCCAGCAACGTCCCCCCCCCCCCGCCTCTGCCCCTGCTCCTTGTCCTGTCCGTGCTGGCCGGCCCCGCTTCCCACGCAGAGGTGTGCAGTGCCAGGGAGGACAGCCGGCGATCTCACAGCGGAGCTGGGCGTGCGGGCTGTGCCGGACGCCCACCCGGCCGGCCAGCCCCGCAGGTGCCGTGCCGTGCTGCGAGCGAGCGGGCTCTGCTCTGGCGCATTGTCAGGCAGAGAAACAGGCAGAGCTGGGGGAGGGAAGAGTCCATCCTTAAGAGGACATGTCAAGTACAATTAGCGTTATCTGTCTAAATATGTACTGGGAACACAGAATACAAGAGGAGGCCTGGCTGGCTTTAATGGAGACATATGCAAGGTCATATTGCCTCATACAATCCCCCAATCTGATTTGGGGATTACACATTCTAAGTAAATTGGCGTTATTCCTCTTGCATCATTGATAAGCTGCGGCCGAAAGAAGGGGAGTAAAAAAAACAATTAAAAACTCAAACCCAAGAATTGACCGTGCACAGGGGCAAGGGAGTGAAGCCAGGAAGGCAGAGAGAGTTACAGGCAGAGAGCTCGGGAAAGGGGGAGAGAACAAAAGGGAGAGAGAGAAAAAAGAGCGTGACAGAATGGCAGAGAAAGCGATGGAAAGAGCAAGGAAGAAAGGGAGAACAAAGGGAAGAAAAAGGTGAGAGAGGGGATGAGAGAGCCAGAAGGACAGAGGGTGCGAAGGGTGGGAGAAGGACCTCAAGTGGGGGAGCTGTTACTCCAGCCATGTCCTCAGCCTTGTTAGCACCAGGATTTGAGTGGGAAAGGAAGGAGCCAGGCTGGTCATGCATCTTCCTCACCCGAGGGGCTCCCTGTGCTCCGTGTCCGTCCATCCATCTGGGATATCTCACCAGCTCCTTCCCGCTCTGGGTCTGAGCCAAGGCCAGGCATCTATCTTTGGCACAGCATGCAGGCACTGGCGGAGTGCGAGTGACAGGAGGAGGCCGTCCGCACGCACGGAGCACCAGGGCCCCAAAACACAGGGGCGAGCTGCAGCGGCAGCACAGACTCCCCAGAGCCAAGTCCCTCTCACTTTTGCTCTCCGAGGGGCTGAAGCAGGGTCCCTACAAGGGGCTGAGTTGTGGCACACGCTGCTGCACTCTGGAGAGGGAGGCATGCTGTGAGCCGGTGCTTGGTGCAGGTGGTTGGGGCTCCTGGATTCAACCACGGACTCACTGTGCATGACCTTGGGCCAGTTTTTCATTTCACTGCCATGTCTCAGGCAGTTGTGATAGCTGTTTTGGCAGGGTTGCAAAACAGAGACTGTAGGAATGGGCCAAGCCCCCTTGCCATTGTGCATGAAGCCACCTCGTGCTCCCTGCCACCTTCCGGCTCTGGGAGAGGGAAGTCCCTGGCTGGCTGGCTGTGGAGCAGTGCTCTCGCTCCCACGAGCTCTCCTCCCACCCTGCCTGCGCAGGATAACCCCCTCCGGAAGTCTCACGGCACGGCTTTTATGCTCTGTCACATTTTTGGAACATATGGTTTTAAATAATTCAATTTACTTTTCATGTGTTTTGCTGTCACTTTTTTCTCCTGTCCCTTTTCTCTTTCGTCCTCGCTCTCTGCATTCTCCAGAAAGGAAGACGCACAGATGAGTGGATAAGGGGGTTCAGTGCCTTGGACCCAGTCCTGCACCCCGTCGCCTTGTGTCCCATTGGTCTGCAAGGGAGGCCTCAGCATTAGCACACTGGTGAACCTCTGGGAAAGAGGGGTCAGCAGAGGAAATAGGAAGATTGGAAAGGGAATAATTTGGTATGGAGCAGGAGGCACGCATGGATGTGTGGGCAAAGGATGGTGCAGACCAGCATGAGGTCTGTCTGTGGTACCTGGGAAGCAGGATTCAGGCCAGTAATAGCTGCTTGCTCTATGCTAAATTATTCCCAGCCCTTGTTAGGAGTCTCGTGCACAACAAAGTGCAGGAGTGCTGCGTGTCTTGTGGTGTGCATGGCACTGTATGGTGCAGCCAGAAGCAGGAAAGCACTTTGTTCCCATGCAAAGTCTGAATGCCCCACGCTGGCCGCACTTGCAGCTGGGTTCTCACTCAGCTTTTGTGAGTGTCTGTGCCTTGGCCCTTGGTCAGGTGTAACCTGTGTACTAACTGGATCCTTTCTCTTCTCTCTCCAGGATGAAGTGAATTTAGAGCTAAAAACGAGGCAAGAAACCAGGCCTTGAAATCTCCGAAAGGTAGGAGAGACTTCAGACTGCAATGGGTATGTCACTACACCCTCCTGGGTTCTCTTTTCCTCTGCGTGTGTCTCACACTTTATGGCCTGGTCGCTGTGGCTGTGTCTGCACTAGAACTTACGGGATTGGACTGATGTTATTTATAAAGAGAAATGAAAACAGAAGAAGGTCTAATGCAGACACGGCCTGTGTGTGTCCTAATCCTGTCTTTGTCTTTGTACACCAGTTGTTCTGGGCACCTGGTTTTACCACTGTGGGTTTTCCTCAATATCTTCTCTACTGCCTCTATCTTTACAGATAAAAAAGTCTGTAAGGGCTTTGGTGAGGAGGGTACCGCTTTGTCTTCGTCCGTGTGGGCTGGTGGGAGATGGATAAGGTCCTTGCACTAAATAGGATGCAGTCTCCATCTACTGTGAAGTTTTGCTGAGCTCAGTTCACATAATTTAAGATGGTGATGTGCATGCTCTCCTCCTCTGGCACATTTTTATCTGTTCAGACTGCAGCACTGTGCTGGTAGGAAGCAGCTCTGTGTCTCCAGCAGAATCCTGACTTTTCTGGGTTTTCCTTTTACCTAGACCCTCATGGTCTGTGTTACTGCAAAGAAACCCCAACTTCACTGAGTGGTCACTTAATCCATGCCTGATATGAGTTAGAGGCTTAGAGCCCAGGGAAATGAAAGGTGATTGCCTCTCTTAACAGCCTGGTCTCCATGTGTTGGGTAAAACAGTCCCTGTGCCACCTCAGGTGGTGGTCACTGAGAAGTCCCTGACATGCCGAGGCAGTCCCTGCTGTCCTTGTCTCTTCCTCATGAACCCAGGGGGACCACGGGGCTCCCTTGTGTGTCACCCAAAGAGTTCCCACTCTCTTCCTGGTCTCTACACTGTACCCTCAGCAGCACCGCCGAGTCTAGCCTCTCCCATTGCTCCTCTCCCTCCCCAGGCGCCAAGGGAAGTCTGAGAGCAGGCCAGGGCAGGAGTGGCAGTGGTGGGGAGTGCTCTGCCCTGTGGGACAGGTCTCAGAGGTGCTGGGAGCGCTTGCTGTGGTGTGTCTGCACTCAGAGCATCCCTGCAGCAGTGGGGACCCCCAAGCCCCAGCGTCAGGGAGCTCATGGGCTGAGTCCGAGTGGTATCAGAGGGGCCCGGGCTGGCTGGGGCGGGAGGGGGCCCCAAGCCGGGCTGGGCAGTGTCAGAGGTGACCGGTGGAAGGCCAGTGTTATGTAAATACCGCTGCTGTAACATGGCAGGCCTGAATGGCCCTATGCGTCCATCCATCATTGCTGGGGAACAGAAGCCTCCCTGGGAGCACGGGGGGCCGGCAGCGCGGGGCACGCAGACAGAGGCAGCATGTGCCCTACTCATAAACTGTTTGTTTTCTTTTTGTCTCTCTCGTTTTGGGGCACCCCGCCGAGAGCAACTCTCTGTTTTGTCCTTGCAACCTCTCCCCCAGCCTTCCCCCCACCACTTCAGCCCTTCCTTTTCCTCCCTCCTTCCCCCCCGCCCTTAAAAAAATGGGAGGAAAAAAAGAAAAAAAAAAGAAAGTCCCCAGTTCACATTGCGGCTTCTTTCTCTGACTTCAAAGGCTCCCCATCATTGTTTGGGATCGGCAGGCAGTGGCCCTGAAAACGTGATCACAGCCGGGCACAGTGTAGGTCACCACCGAGCGCCATGCTCCGAGTGCTGAAAGGAACAGGCAGATTCTTCCCTTTTCATGCTTCACAACCCTGGTTACAGCGCTCTGCCTCGCCCGCGTGCTCCTCGCTGCGTGGCTATTCTTGCTCTTTTCTCCTCCTTTTCCTCCCGCCCTCCCTCTCTCTCTTTCTCTCAGGTCCCTCATTTCTCTGTCCGTTTGCTCTCATTCTGCCCTCCTCTGTGCCCAGCATCACACACTTTTCACGCTTTCTTCTCCTTCTTTCCTTTACTTTTCTTCCTCACTCTCTCCTGCCTGGTAGGGCACTGCTGCCCTTTCTCTCTCTCTCTCCCCTCTTTGGCACTCTGTTATATGAATCCCTGTTGTCTTTCTCCCTTTTCCCTCTTCTACAGGTCAGGCTGGAGGTTGATTTCCTCATGCTCCCCGTTCCTGTTCAGTAGCAGCCTTCCTCTGACATTTGCCCGTGTTTCTGTCTTCCCCTGTGATATCTCACTCACTGTGCCCTAAACTGCGGAGGTTCTGTAATCTCTGCATTAGCCTCCGCCAGCCTGCAGTCCTGTTCTTCCCACAAGGTGCAAGCCAACTGCTTTCATGTGCAACGGGCTTACTCCCTCGGAGTTTAGCACGACCTTACGTAGGGAGGCAGCACACGGTGCCTGCCAACAGTGTTGACTTCATGTACATCGCAGGGAAACAGAGGAAACATTTGAATCTTGTAGATCTCATGTGGAACAGGACGCTGAGGGTAGAGCTGGAGAGCAGAGTTAGGCAGGGATAAGGCAGAGTGAAGGAGACACAGCGGTTTGAATGGGCATCCCAGAATACTTTTGCAATGGATTTCAACCAGGGAACATCACCTCTTTATACTGAAACTTGGGCTCATGTTTGGCTGCATGGCGAGCCACAGTCAGACGGCAACTCCTTGCCTGCAAAACATCCCCCCCAGCAACACCGAGAGTTTCATTTTGCCGGCAGCAGAACAGCACAGGGCTCTGCACCCCTCCAGCACCCGCCGGGGTACAGCTGCCCTGTCCTCCGCCCCCGGAAGCAGAGATCACG
Source organism: Balearica regulorum gibbericeps (assembly GCF_011004875.1). Classification (NCBI taxonomy): domain Eukaryota; kingdom Metazoa; phylum Chordata; class Aves; order Gruiformes; family Gruidae; genus Balearica; species Balearica regulorum. The sequence goes on along the minus strand of NC_046204.1, from coordinate 5,422,198 downwards.
GCGCTTGTGCCTCTGGTGATTTGTGAGGTTGTTTTAATGCCGAGGAGCCCACCAGGACTTGTCTCTTGCTAAATAGGCATATTAAGGGACATTGCGGCAGGGGTTATAGAGTAATAATTTGTCCTAATGAGCTGGTGTCACGTTCTCCTAGGCCGAGCTGTGCGCGAGCAGGAGCCGTGCTAGGAAGGGGCTGCACTGGCTGACCTGTCAGCCCAGGTTAATGAAGTACTGTGCCGCTTGGGGGGTCAGAGAGCGGGAGCTCAGCCAGCCTGCAGCAGCTCAGGGGGGCTGGAGGGGAAGGACAGGGCTTTCTCCTGAGCTGAATGCCCCAGGGAAAGGCCTGTGCCCTGCAGGCGAGCAGCAGGACGCGCGGTATGACACTGGGATGTGCTGGCGGGCTGAGTGCTACTGCATCCTCATCAAACTGTCTCTGCGGGCAGAGGTGAACCTGCTGCAGCTGGAGTTTGGCAAGGGTTTGTCCTCTGGCCTTGCAGGACAGCCCAGGTTGGCAAGACAGTAAGAGGGAAGAGATCTCACCTCTTTTACAAGTGCTCCCAAGGCTAGTAGGGCTGAGCTCCCGCACAGCCAGACCAAAAGAAAAATTCCTCGCAACACCAGGAGATAGGTGCAGGCAAGTGGCCAGTGGCAATGACCAGTGTGTAGCTAGGAGGTTTACAGAGAGATGCCGTGTGTTCATCCTCACCTTTCTCTGTGCACAGAGTGTATGAACAGCCAGAGGAAGTTCTCTCTGTCATTCCTGTTCCCTCTTTCTTCTCTCCTTATACTTCTTCATGGCTTGCTGAGATCCTTTGCCTTGCATGGCAACTCTAAACCCAAGCAGTTGCTTCCATCCCCATCGCTTCTGGGTAGCTGAGGAGCAAAGGCACAGGGAGAGTTTTGCCAGTCCCCAAGTGAACGGTATGAGGGAGCAGGCTGGTGGCAGGACATCCTGGGCAGCTGTGGTTTGAGCAGGGCTCCACACTCTGTGAGAGAGTGCAGGAGAAGCCAAGAAGAGGGAGTCCTGGCCCACCTGGGGGGATCCATGGCCTACCTTGCCCCCGTGGATCACACCACCCCGTCCATGCTGGGGCAGAAGAGTGCCCTTGGCCACACCAGCGCCCTGTGGTCTACAACACAAGCCCTGTATACCATCTTCCTCCCACTTATCTTTCTTTGCTCCTTCCCCCCCCCCCCCCCCGCTTCTCTTTGCTTTTCTCTGTCTCCATCTCTCTCTCCCTTTCATCTACTCGGAAGGCTTTACTCTACTTCCTCGTCACCCTAATTGATTGCATTAACCTTTCAGCGTATTGGATTTCCCCAGCACCGTGCAGAGAGCACTGTGCAATATGCTTATAATCTGGGCTGTAATGGACAGGGAGCAGTCAACGAGCCCCTGCTCCAACAGGTTCTGCTGACAACTTCTTCTCGGGGAGGGGGAGAGGGAGCGTGCCGGTGGGCCTGCCCTGCACGGCTGTCCTGCAGCCTGCACAGACCCAGCCTCGCTGCTCCCCAGCGAGCAGGGTGGCAGTGTTAGCTTGTGACAACTGAGTCCTTTGAAAAGGATCCGGCTTGGGAAGCAGAGGAAAAATGTTGTAGACCCTATTCCTGTAATGTTTCCTTGCGTGTGAGGGCCACCCCCCCCCCCCCGCTCTGTCTACAGTTTTATTCCATCTGTTAAATACTAAATTAATGTATGCTTTACATTTAGGCACTTGTTGCTAGTGGCAGGCTGAGAAGACGGTATCATGGAATCTGCATGTTTTCACATTGTGCTTGCCTTTGCCTTTCCTTTAATTTCGGTGTATGAGGATGAGGGAGGTGGACATTTTCCTGGGGTTTCAAAGATAAAAGTATAGGAATAATGTGCTCATGAGGAAGACAACACCAGGGTGCAGAGAGATCAGGAGGCAGAAATTATATCTCAGGCTTGACCTTGGATAAATCCTTTCAGTCCCTGGTACCTTATTTCCCCCCCTGAGCTGTGATTTCAGCACCCTGTAAAGTGCTGCAGAGTCTGCAGGAGGGCTGCGGGGAGACCCAGGGCTGTTATCTCTGCTCACTGGGCAAGGATGGGAAAGTGGCTGCAGACAGGCAGCGAAGCTACACAGCCAAGTGTCACTGTTCCCACTGACTGTGAGGCAGGAAATAAACCCACAAGATCAGTGGCAAGAGCATGCGAGTCTGTTAAAGGCCTGGCATCCTGCTGGTGGTCAGGGCCAGAGCGGAGAGATGCTTTGGCATTCATTTGTTGTAAAGGACCACAATGATGGATCTGCCACAATCTTCTGGCGATGGTGTCCACTTAAAGTATCCTAGCGTAGGCTTCAGTTCAGGAAAATGCATTGAGCACTGGGTTGAGTTTTCCTTAAGCCAAAGTCATTTAAGCACATATTTAGAAGTTTCATTCAACATGGCCCCTAGGATGAGACCTAGACCCTTGTGAAGCACTGTTATAGTTCTCCTTTTTTAAACAGCTTTTAGCACAAGATGAGTCTTCATTTATGGTTATGGCTCACAGTGTAAAAAAAAAAAAAAAAAAAAAAAGCAATAGTGGAAGGGTTTCAGATCATTTCATAGGTCTTTAGCTCAAGAGTTACATCATCTTGTTAAAAGCAGAGTTGCTCCTGCCACTTTAGAAGGTGGCCCACTCTGCCCTGGGGACGTATGGAGCTGGCGGTTAGAGACTTGGCAAGTTCCTGAGCGCACCGGGAGGAGGGGACGAGGCTGTATTGTGAAAGGTAAACGCAAATCCCCAGTCTCTTTTTGTTTTTCCGGGAAGAAAGGAGAAATTACAGGAGTCAGAGAGAGGAGAAAAACTTTATTCCAGGTGATCATTCTGAAAAGTGGGAGATTCCTTACAAGCCAGGAGGTAGTTGAGGGGAGGTACTTTATTTTAGGTTAAATAGAGAAGGAATAGGAGCAGGAAGCAAAGGATAAGAAATTTAAAACAAGCAAGAGAGAAAGAGAGCAAGCGAGAGCAGCACCTCCTAAATGGAAGAGTAAACAGGCACTCCGAGGCATTAACTTAATTGATTGTTCTGCAACAGGCTGAACGCTGTGTTATTCTGTCGCCGTGGCAACAACCCAAAAAAATTGTCAGCCTGTTTGGATGAAGTGAAGCGAAACATTCTCTAATTTGCGGTGATCCGGGTGTTTGTTTTCCTTCCGAAGAGGCGGGGGCTCTATTGATCTATTGTTTGCACAGAGCTTTTTTTTTAATGGCGATATGGGGAAAGCAGGAGGCTGGGGTGTGCTCCCGGGGCAGGTGAGGCAACAGGGGTGTCTGTGCGGCGTTTCCCCAGCTCTGCCTGTGCGGGGTGGCCACGCTGAAACTCCAGCGGTAGGAACCGTCCCGAGGAAGCTTGAGGACAGGGGAAAGTGTTTGTCTGTGATGAGCTTGTGCCAGAGCTACTGCTTCGTTCCCTCCCGTTCTCGTCCCTCTGGGTTCTTGCAGTCCCTTCTGTATTGCGGTCTCTGGTGTTAGGTGAGGACAGCTACAACTGCCTCGGGGAGAAGAGCAGCTCTGTTCCCCCCAACTCCCTTCCCAGATCCATGCTATTCCATTTAATGTGTGCAGACCTGTGCCTGTGCACACCCGGTGCTTGTGGGAGCATACCGTTGCACACTCAGTGGAGGAGTCATGTTTGAGTTTTATCCCAGGACCACAGCTGTGGGAAGATAACGAAGCATCCACTTTGAGCTCGCTCTATTACAGCAGCAGAGAGATGAAAACCCTGTGCCAAAAGACGGGGGATTTTGTCCCCTGGAATAGGGAGCCAAGCTGCTCCAAGGGGCTGTGCGGGATGGGAGGTGGGGACGGCCACGGTGGGACGGGTGGGAAGGGTGAATTGCTGCAGGAATAGCTTGGGCCAGACCCTGGGGAGTGGCATGGATGGGAAGAGGCACCACAAGTTGTGCAGTGGCTTATGCACCTCGTCAGCTGCGTCTGGCTGTGCACAGCCCTGGGGGCCAGGAAGAAGCTCCTGGGGATACCACTCGCTGTCAGCACATGCTTGGTTTCAGAGTAAAATGTCGCTGCAGCACTTGCTTTAGCTGGGAAATGTTCTGTCACAATGTGAAAGCCCAGGAGACCAGGGAGCAAGCCCACATGGCTGGGGTGAGCAGTAAGGCTTTGGGCCAAAGACATGATGCCAAGAGATGGGTGCTGTGGCAGTGGAGGAGAAAGCTGGCAAAAAGGTGCCTTACAGGTCTGCAGCAGGGGGAGCAGGCAAAGATGGCTCCAAGCCAGTGGGAGGGTGAGTGGCAGAGGTGGCTCTGGGTCAGCAAAGGAGAGCAGAGAGGGTTTCCTTGTGACAGAGGATCAGTAAGAGGGACAGGCTGCTGACCTTCCTTGTGCATGGCCCTGCATGGAAGTTTTACCCTCCCGTTTGGGGTTTTCTGCACTCCCACGGCCTTTGGGCACCCCGGTGGGGAGCACTGTGTTTCCTATCCAGGCAGATCGTCCTCATTACTCCTCGGCAGTGTCCCAGCCCACACACAGCCAGTCCAGCTGCTGCACAGGAGCTGTCTGATCCCTAAGATTTCAGGGAGAGCTGTAGAATATGTGAGTGTCGAGTGTTGTTCTGTGGGGTGTGCAGGGGTAAAACCCCACAGTATGTCCTTGCGCTCTTCCTGCCTCCCTCCCTGCTCCTCTTTGTTGTCCTGGGGATTTTTCCTTCTCTGTTTTTACCAGTTTTGCTTTATCATCCTTTTTCTCTTCTCTCTCTCTGTTTCCCTCTCCTCTATTTCACTCTCTCCATCCAGTTTTTAACTCTTCTGCTCTGTTGCTCTTTCTCACGGTGTAGGTGTGGGTGGGGATAAGAGACTGTCTCTGGCGGGTGAGCAATGTCCCCAGGCACTGTGTCCTGCTTGGGGATCTGTCCCCTGTGCTCCTGGTGGGTGTGCGTGGGTGGGGGCACTGTGGGCAGGTGAGAGGAGCTCTTCATGTCTCCAGGGAGAAAGCTGAGCTGCCAGTGAAAGTTTGGTGGTTATTGGCGTCAGGAGAAGCTAAATAACCCTGTAACTGGTATGAAGGTGAATTCACGGTCTAGTGAGCACTGAAAATACGAGAGGGCTCTGAGACAGGCAAAGTGTGGAGAGGGGAATACAACTCGCCCATGGCTCAGGGCAGTGCTGTGTCTCTAGAGCGGTGCGGGGACGTGTGCTGTTGCCATCCTGAGCGTCAGCCGCAGCACGCCGCCTTCTGGGGGGGCCAGCTGTGACGAGTAGGGTGCTCGGTACTGCAAGTTCGGCGACAAATGAGGCATGCAGACATTGACATGGCAAGAACGCCTGCAGAGAAAGTCTGTGTACCTCTGGCTGTGGGCAGCCACGCAACGTCTGACTGCACAGCCCTGTACACATGGGTGGCCGCGTGCCCACACAGTGCCACGAGGCTGTGCACATACATGTGCACAAACGTGCAGGCGGCCAGACCCATGCAGGATCTCACAGGTTCACGTCTCTGCACATCCTCGTGTGTGTAGATGCATCCACAGCTATGCGAACACACAGGCGCAGGCACACACACGCTACAAATACAGTCCTCTGCTGTCTGCATCAGCTTGCAGTCAAGTCAAATTCCTCTCTGGTGTAAGTACACTCCAGTCAGGCAGCACAGACAGATTTATCCCAGCATATCTTGAACGTCTGTGTGGTTACCTGCTGAGAGTGGGAGAAGAGCTGCAGGAAATCTATTGTCCTTCCATCTGGGAGAGGCTGATGCCTTGGGGTACCAGGAGATGTGCAGAGAGGAAACCCCCTTCAGCTTTTCACCTGGAGCTGGTAATCTCCTTGCGCCGAATCCCTGGAACAGGGGAATTGCATTTGAAGCACAGCCAGTGGTGATTTAGTGTTAGACGTTTGCAGAAGAGACTTTGATTAATTCGTAGTAAAATCAAGTAGCACTTGGGTGCCAGCACCACATTCCAGGGTGAGCCGGCGACCGAGGTGCGCGCTAGGCGGGCTGCCAGGTGCCTGAGCAATCTCCGCGGAGGTGGCAGCGCCATCCAGCCCACAGCCTCTCCCTGCTTGGGCTTCTTAATTATTAATTTATTTTTCTCCCTTCCTTGGCAAAAAAATAGTATTTGGTAACGACCTCAAATTGCAAAATGCTGATGATTTGGAGAATGTGTCACAGAAGCTCCAGGGTGATAAAGGGGAGACGAATCCCAGCCAACAATCCGGCTCAGCCAGTTTGCCTATTTATTAAAGAAAAAGCCCAGATCATTAACTTTTTTGTTGTTGTTCTGTTTGCGGGCAACTCCCTGCTGGCAACTTTCGGGCGCCCAGTAAATTAAACCGAGTATCGGCCTGGTTCAGGGCAGCCTGAGCACCTAAGTTAAAGCTGTGAAATGCATTAGAAACTGGCTTCGTTTATGTTAGCGCATGAATAAACCCTTTAGGGTACCACGCAGAAGTGCTCTCTGGCATACAAGTGGTGTCAGAAAATCCTCACTCGCTGCCTTGTGGAGGGTCAGGTATTGTAACTGGAGAGCTGAGCTTCACTTCTCCTCCCACTGCTTGTTCACACAGTTAATTGCCCCTCGACACGTTGCTGTGCCATGTTGGTCCCCGGAGAAGCAGGGCTGGAAGAGAGCATCTGTAGGCACACAGGCTTTGTTGGTTCCCCCTTTGCCTGCTTGGTTTGGTTGTTGAATAAAGAACAGTTTAGGGATGGGCTTGCCTGCCTGGTGCCTCTCTGAACTCGGAGAGTTCCCTGTGCTATCAGGGAAGGGTGATCACGTCCCTGTCCTCTGGAACATCCCACGTGTTCGCTGAAGTAGTGCTTCGAGCAAAAACAGTTTGCTAAGGGCTCCAGCTTCCCTTAATTCAGTGTCAGGACCGGGCTTGCATGGCTATTATTCAAGAAGCTTTATCAGAAGCACAAAGCTAGCATCTGCCCTCCTGCTTCCCTCTGGGCATCACCAGCTCTCCTGCCCTGGATTTGGCACACAGAGACTCGAGGGACTGCCTCATGGAGTCCATTTGCAGGCAAAACTCGTTTCAACTCCTAGAGAGCCTCGGCTGTTACACTGGCTACAGGAGAGTGGTGGCTTGTCACTAGTTACTGGCAGAGCAGCGCGGAGGTGCAGAGAGCCAGCTAGAACTGAGGAGCTCATGTGAGAAAAGGGAGCAAAGATGCTGCTGAGATCACTAGCCTCTCCTCTTTCAACCCAACTGAGCTGTAATTAGGGCTGGATTTTAGGTTTTAATCTCAGCTGATGTCCGAGCTCTTTCCCTCAGAGGCAGCCACCTTCCTCCCTAGGCCTGGTTCATGTCCCTCCACAATCATTTCTCTGGTGAAGCCTGCCCAGACCCGTGCTCACGTGGGTGCTGATGGGAGGAGAAGGGTATTTTTCAAGGTTTCTGCTAGGTTTTTTTCTTCTGAAATACAAGGATGTGCAATTTTTTTAGTTTCAATTTAGCATTGGAGAATTTTATAATTTAGTAATTAAAATCTCTGATAGGCTTTAGAAATTGCAGCTAATTGAATTTAATGGGAAGATGATTTTCAATTTTATTTGATTACCCGGACCCCTGGCATTGGTATTTATGGGAAAAAAATGGGAAATGTGCTGTGTGGGCTAAGATGGCATAATTGAATTAGGGCTAATCGGATTTCTTCGTCATGAATTTCACTATAATTTTCCTATAATTTTCCATTAGATATCTAGTTTACAAATATTCACAAAGAAATGAAGCTCTTTCGGAATGGAGATTGCTGGCTAACAGGATTACAGGGACGATAGCTCGGCACTGCCAGCCCGGGCTCCTTCAGTAATGCAATCGCTGCGTCTGCCTCACACTTACCGCCCGCCGCTGCTCCCCGCACCCCCCTCCGGCCCACTGCCAGGGCTCCCGAGGGGCCGTGGCCACGCTTTCTCCGGGGCCTTAGCTGCTTTTTTACAGTGGTGTCCATGTGCCACTTCACTGCACATGTATCCTTGTGCACAGCACACATGTCCCTGCCGGTGCTGTGCCGGTGCATGTGCACGCACGGCGTTGACACGTACGCGGGCTTGCTTAGAGTCACTTGCGTGCATGCTCGCATATGCCCTGTGTCAGCACCAGCGATGCTCTGGCAGCCTCGTTGCACAAGCAGGGCCAGCCCACGCAGATGCACGCGTGCTGCATCATGGGCATCTCTCTGTGTGCGCTCATCACTGCGTCTCACGTGCGAGGGGACGCTTTACCTTCCCTCCCTGTTGCTGTGGTGGGGATGCTGCTGTCACATCCCCAAGGAGGGGTTGCAGTCAGTCCCCACTGTATGCACTCCAGGGTCTCCTTTCTGTGCTCTTGCTGCCCATTTCTTACCTCCTCCATCATCTCTCCTCACTTCCCTGCTGCCGCAAGTCCGTCCTGCTTGCTCCGTTGGGGACAGTCCCCAACATCCCTCTGTACCCACCTCGGTGCAGGGCTGACACAGCCTCTGCCTGCGATGGGGCAGGTAGAACAGCGTGGATAATGTGCCAGGCTCCCTCTGCCTTCCCTCCTTTTTGCCTCTCGCTCCTGCCCAAGCCAGGTCAAATCCAGAGGGGATTTATGGAGACCATCTCTACTCCACAGCATCAGAGTCCTCTAAAATCCAGTCTGTCTCTCTGCCTGTCCCATCTCTGTTGCTTGCTGGGCTGCATGTCGAAAGCCTTTCCCCACCTGCTGGTGTGACCCAGCCCGTTTCAGGACACAGTTGCTGGGAGAGTGAGTCATTACCCTGGGGAGTAAGTAGGGTAGCAGCTCCTCTCTACCCAGACCCACTTGCCATCTCCGTGGCATCAGGCCTTCCACATATGTCCAGAGCAGGACAGTCTCTGCTGAAACATCCATGACACAATCCAACCCGTCCTGGGTGCCCAGGCAGGCATCACGCTGGTGTGCTGCAGCAGCCATACACAGAACCTCCTATGTTTGTACACTTACGTGTGAATGTGTGTGTGTGCACATGGCGTGTGCCTCGTGTTATTGTTTGCATCCAAGCCTGCGTGTGCAGGAACACAAGCTGGCTTGCAGCTCCTCTAGATAGAAACCACCTTTTTGTTTTGTGTTTGCCCCGTGCTCTGCAGGAATGGGTCTTGCCCAGCCTGGGACCTGCCCTTGGGCAGCGGTTTCCTGGTGCCTCCGGAGGCCATCCCAGTACCTAGTGCGCCGAGCTGGGGCTTGGGGGCTCTGCGGGGGCAGCTCTGGGCTGGCTCAGGGTGACATTTGCTGGTTTTGCAGGCAGAGCGCCTGCTCTTCAGTGCCAGGTACCTTCCCTGTTGGATGCGGTGCCTGGGTAGGACTATCCCCTTGCCTCCTCGCCCTGAAATCCCCAGGCTGCACTTTTAATCACTGTAGTAAATTGTAACTAATTGTTAGTGCATTCAAACCCCTGCCACTCCTTCCCCCTAAGTCTTCTGGGCCCCTGTGGAGCATGAGGATGCGCAGTGTATGTTCACTGCTGTATGACCGGCTCCTGGTACAGTCATTCCCTTTGGGCAGTGGTCAAGAGATGAGCAGCATTTGGCGTCCAGCAGATGCTGGAAGTTGGGGAGTGTCTGGAAGAGCAGCAGCCACTTGGTGGGGAGCTGGTATCAAACTGTTTGAGTAACGCCAAGGAATAGTAAATGGCAGAAGCGATCCCAGCAGAGCCCCACCCGGCACACAGAGACTCGGCACAGCCGCTTTGGCAATGCTTTCTGGGCGCCATGTGCCAATAATGTGATTGAAACTGAATTGAGAAGGAAGGAGCGAAAGAGAAGGAAAGGGAAAGAAAGCACGGATTGTCTGCTCCTGCCGCCCAGGCCCCGAGGCCTCCGGGCGCCTCCCTTGACGAAACAGAAATCAAACAAAATTACAGAAATAGGGCAAGAACATTTGCCTAATAGACTCCCCAAGCAGGAGCAGGAGGAGGAGCACAGTGCTGCCAGATCTCCAACCTGCAATCTGAGAGCCAGCGCCCTGAGCCCACATGAATCCAGAGCACGGCCCCAGGCCCCGGGGTCAGCTCCAGCTAAGGAGGGAGAAACTGCCAAGAAAATGGGCTAAACATAAAAAACAAAGGCAGAAGAGACACACAAAGGGGGATGTCCCACATATCAGCGTGACTCACCCCCTGCTCAGCCCTGGCACACTGTCTGCGGGGAAAGCATTAAACTGTAATAATAATAATAAATTAATCATCCTTCCCCCTCCCATTGCACTTTTCATCTGAGGATCTCTGAGCACCTGGCAAACATTAATTACAGAGAGCTCCTGACGCCCCTGGGAGGGTAGGAAGGGACAAGGAGAGATCTCTTCACCTGCTGCGAAAGGGCAGCCGCAGCTGGAGCGGGACAGGGCGGCTCTCGCCATGGCATGGAGGCGCAGTTCAGAGCAGGATGAGGGGTGCTGACTTCCCTGGAGTTCTCCTGGGGACTGGGGGGGGTTTGGGAACCGCTTTGTGCCAGGGCATGGTTGGAGGCAGCTTTTCCTCAGAGAGGATCCGTACCCTGGAGGGATGGAGGAAGAAGGGGAGATGCTGCCCTAATGGGGGGCACAGGAGTCCCCAAAGGAGCAGAAAGCTCCACAGCCTCTGAGAGAGGAAAGAACAAACTTTTCTTGGGTAAGAGGCAAAGGAGGGAGGATGGGGAAATAAAACCTGATCCTGTGACTGGAGATCACTGAGATAGGAAATCAGGCCTTGACATTGCGTCAGCTGCAGGGCGTGGACTTCACCTGAAAAAACACCTTGGCAAGTTGTTCCTGCAAGGAGGAGTGGGAAGGACAGTGGGAAGTCTGCGGAGGGTATTCTCCGGGTGTGTTTAGGTTGTGTGTGTGGGTTCATGTGTGTCATGGTGTATGGATATGTGTGTATTTGAATGTGAGTGAGCACAGAGTATCATTTTCTTTGTTGGAGTGCATATGCATGTTGCGTGTGCGTGCTGGGATGGGAGGGGTGCGGAACATTTGTATACTGATGTGTGAACGTGCTCAGCTCAGTGCATGTAGAAGAACAGGTTGGTTTAGAGGGTCTGTGTGGCTGCATATGTGCAGTGACACATTCATGTTAAAGTGTGTGTTCCCCCTCGTAAGGAGTTGGAGATACAGCTGGGCCGCTGTCTTAGGGAACAGCAGTGGTGAGCCGAACTCTCACTGCTTAAATATTAAGTTCATAGGAGAAGTGAAAATGGAGAAATCTGGGTGATGCGAGGTGCGGTGAACTTAAGGACCCGTCAGCAACCTCACATCTGAAAGAAAGTGTTTGGTCCAAACCGAGCTATTACAAAGCCAGAGATGAACCAGCGCAGACATTTCTGGTGCTGTCCATCATTTCCCAGGGTAGGATATTCCCTGGACCAGGGCAGGCTCTGACAAGGATTTTAGGAGATGTTGGCTGGGCTGGTGTCTGTGTTGGGGCCAAGTGAAATGCAGACAAGCAGGATTTTAAAGGCAGCACCAGGTGACAGCTCTGATCAGAGCTGATGGCGTGGTTAGAACGCAGCGGGGAAGTTGGGGCGATGCTGATAATGTTTTGCCCATCTTTCTTAAAGCAGTAGCTTGCCTGCACCAGGTAGGAAGGTGAGCCCCATGCAAGGGCTCAGTTTGGGAGTGCTGCTTGGCTGGGCTCCCACTGCCTGGTGCCTGGGCACCCCCCGGGCAGGGCACGCTTGCCTCCTGCCTGACACTACTGTCCCCACCCTGCTTCCTAGCCTGGAGGGTCCCCGGGTGGCTGCGTTTCACTAGACTCTGTTTAGATTTTTTTCTGGGAGAAGCTGGAATACTTGTGGTTTTCACAAATGACTCCCCTTCTCCTCTTCCTTCTCCCTGCCCTCTGGCCCGGTGTGCTGCCCATACGTTTTTATGCATGCAAATGCCGCGCTTGCTGAGAGCTGGGTTAGATGATGAGTTGCAGTTGCACTGTTGGGTCTCTGGGCTCAGGACACTCTCCGGGTGCAGCGTGTACTGGTGTGCGGAGCCAAACAGACATGGGTTGCTTCCAGCCCTGTGACTAACCTGTCCGGCCACTTTTGGCGAGTCACTTCCCTCGCTAGTGCCTCAGTTTCCCCATCCATGCAGTGGGGTAATGATGCTGGCCTCCTTTGAAAAGCACATTAAGTTCTGCTTATAAAAAGGATTTAAGAGCTGTTGAGTTCATGGACTGCTCCCCAGCCCTGGTGAGGAGCCCTGCTCTGCCAAAATCCACGGAGCCAAACGTGGTGTGTTCAGAAAAACAGCCTACAACCTGCTCAAAATACCTATTTAATCAGGTAAATAATCTGCTCGTTTGTTTTAAAGAAAGAGGCTTATATCTGTGTTTACCCAACACGCCTCTTAGAACCTCCCTCGCATTCTTTGCTACTTAGAAAAATAAAGCAACAAAAAATGAGGAAATTCGCTGCAAAAGAAAACCCACCCCTCCTGTGGGCCAAGCGCTCCCGCGTCGGAGCGGCACTGGCTTCCTGTGGGGCATTGGGCAAGATGCTTTAACGTCCAGGATTGTGACACCGGCCACCCCGGGCCCAGGCACCCAGCGCCGTGCCCGGCGACGGGTACCCAACGGGCTCCAGCCCTCCTCGGTGCCGTGCCCCGTACCTCACGGCCGAGCCCGGACACGCGTGGGACGGCGGTGCCCGGGGCAGCCCGCCCTGCCCCTGCCCGAGGGCTGCGGGTCCTGCCAGTCCCTGTCCCCTGGGCACCGGCGCGGCTCGCCCGCCCCCCCCCCCCCCCGCGCAGCCTTCCGCGGTTTGCCCCGCGCCGGCGGCTCCTTCCCCGCCTGCTCCGGGGCTCCCGCATCCCCGCGGCCACGCGTGGGTCCCCCCGCTCCCCGCCGGCGGAGCCAGCGCCGCCCGCCCGGTCCCGCGGCCGCGGGGCAGGTGGCGGCAGCAGCCGGCGGCGATGGGAGCGGGGCACCGCGGCCGCTTCGGGCGGGCCGGTCCCGGCGGGCAGCCCGCGGCCCTGCGTGCCAGCGCGCCCCGAGTGCGGAGCTTCCCCGCGCTCCTTCCCCGACCGGGCCGGGGCCGCCGCTGGCTGCGCTGGGCCGCGCTGCGGGGCCGGGCCGAACGCCAGGTCCGCCCGAGGTGACCCCGTCGCCGCCGTCGCCCCCCCCCCCCCCCCCCCCCGGTCCGGCCCGCTGCGGCCCCGGTCCCGCACCTGCCCCCGGCGGCGGGCCCGGCGCGGAGGCGTGTCCGCCGGCTGCCAGTCACCGCCCCCCGCGGCGGCCGGCGCCCGCCCCCGGCCCCGCTGCCAAAGTGACTCGGGGAGGACCGGCACGGCAATGACATCAGTGCTTTAAACAACTTGTTATTCGGGAGCAATCAGCTGCAATTAGGTATTAATTAAGTATTATGAAAGTTGATTATTTAAGTGAATTCGGCTTTCGTCTCTCCGACTATGGTAAGTACAGCACAATTGTCCTTTTCCTGCCCCCAGCCCCCCGCCCGCTGCTCGGCGGAGCCCCCGGTCGGTGCGGCTGCCGGTGCCGGTGCCCCCCGCGCCGAGCGGTGCGGAGCGATGCGCTCCCTTGCGCTCCCTGCCCCGGCCGCCCCGCCGCGCGTCTCGTTCCCTCCGCCGCCGCGGGGCCGGGCGCTGCGGGCAGTTTCCCCGGGACCCGGTGCCGGGGGCCGCCGCCGCCGCGCCGAAACTTTTCCCGGCGCCGAGGCGGGTGCGCGGGTGCGGGGCGGCGCAAGGGGCTCCCGGGCCGGGCCGAGCGGGGCGCGGGGGCGGCACCAGGTGCTGCCGGGGGCTCGCAGCCTCTTTCACTTTTCTTTCACTTGTTTTACGGAAGTTGGCTTCCTCTCCTGCCGTCGCTCCGGCCCCGCTCTCCCCGGCCCCGCGGAGGCGGACGGCGAGGTGAGCCGTAGGCTCCGCTCCGCCGGGTGCTTCCCGGCAGCGCGGCGGCCCCCGCGGGCCGGGCCGGGGCGGCGGGCGGGCGGCGGGGCGAGGCGCGGGCTGGCCGGGAGAGGATGCGGAGGGGAAGTTTATGGGGGTTTTGAAATGATTCTGCGTTTATATTTGTTGTAAGTTGTGTGGGTTGTTTTCTCTTTCATTTCTTTCCCCTTCTGAGCTCTGGCGTCTTGTTGGTAAAGGTTGCTTGTCAGGTTCCTGTGCTGTCTAAATGAAAAGGAATTTAATTTATTTGGGACGAGGCAGTGTCAGATGAAGAGGCTGCTTATTACATTTAATGAGTATTTTTTTTTTTTTTTCCAACCTGGGCATATCTGGGATGGGTTTGTTTTTGTCCTTCCATGTGAGGTATATGAGACCTCCCCCACCCTTTCACATCTCCTAGGGAGGAGGAACAGTGGCCAGACTGGGGCAATGTTTTGGTTTTAGATTACAGGCCCCAGTATTGGGGCTGGGTGTGTTTTTCGTTACAGCTTTTTGTGGCACGTCCACTGGTTTTTGATGAGGTACGGGGATGAGGAGCGGGGTCTGGCCTGGCGGTGGGCTGGGCTGGTGCGTGGGCTCAGCTGGGTGTGGTGGTGGCCAGGGCTCCATTAGGCTGGGGCGTGATTGCAGCCGGGGTCTAGGGAGCTCAACGTGCTGGTGGGTTTTCCAGCTGCTGGCCAGTCTGAGGCAGGGTCTGTTTAGATTTCACAAAGTGGGCAAGTTTGGAGTTTGGTAGGAATCGCCATCTTACCTCCCTCTTTGGGACCTGGTCCCACCACTTTGGCCTCGTGCCTGCTAACACAACCAGACCTGCCCCTCCAAAATGGGGTAAACCATTCTCTCCCATTAAAAACCTAAATGGCAGCAATGGGCCAAACAGGCCTGTGCTGTTGATTCGCCACGGTCCAGGTAATTACTGCTGGAGCGTATGTGTACGTGTGTGTGTGTGTGTGTGTTTGTTTTTTTTTTTAATAAGGAGTAAGATGGTAATAAACTGGTTGATGATTGACTGGGCCTGAACTATGTACTCTGATATTTTGATTGAGAGGATAATTTTGTTGTCGTTTATTTCATTTATTTATTTATTTATTTCTCTCATTGAACCAAGCGGCTTGGGAACTGCTTCCACCCGCAAGCGCGATGCGCCGACTCTGGTTGGGTCCAACCGTGGGCACGCGGCTGCCTCCCTTCTAGATCAAGGAGCTGGGGAGGCTGCGTGGGCAGCCCAGGAGTTAAGGATGTGGTGAAACTGCAGGAGGGCAAATGCTTTAAAGAGTAATAAACAGTGATTTACCCCTGATCTCCATCTCCAGGAGCTGTGGCAGCGCAGAGATGGGATCTGCAGGCAGCTGCCCGGGTGTTCCGGGCCGGGCTTGGCCCCGAGGCAGGCAGGGCCGTGCCCCTGCCCGGGGAGGCAGTGCCCCCTGCCGGCTGGAGCCCTGCCCGCTGGCCAATGGGCCCCCGCGCCCGGCCCACCCAGCCCCACGCCCCCAAAAAGGGACTGCGAAGCCAACGCCTTCCCCCCCCAAAAGGGACCCTCCTTCTTCTCGGAAGTGCTGTGGGCGCTCGGCCTTCCTGCCGCTGCACCCAGGTAACGCGTAGGTTTTGGTGCTCCAGTATGGGAACCCAGGGCCGCAGTAAGCCATGGAAATGAGGATCTGGGAGATCTGTTTAAGTCAGCATTACGAGCTGTGTGTGGGTGAACCCGTCTTGTCATGATCTCGGGGCAAAGACCTGCCCCATAATCACCACCTCTAACCCTTATCTACTTGGGCCAGCTTATCTCCTTCAGTCGCTGCCTCTTGAATTCTCTCCAAGCCCTCAGGCTGTGGCTCCCCGGAGGCAGTGCCCAAGGGCTGCTCACATGAGCTGCCAGCTGGCAGAGGGAAGTCCAGAGGGGTTTCTTTCCCAGAGGGACTCGGTATGTGGGGTCTGCCATTCTGCTCTTGCCGAGGGCTTTCTCAGCTCAGTCAATCCTTTCGTGGACCTTCTAGGGCCAGAAGCATTCACAGTGGTTAAGGGCTGGAAGGAATTCATGGACTGAGTCCATTTGCCCAGGATCATGGCAAGATGTTCCTTACAGGTGACTTTCTGCAAGTCTGGTTGTAAATATCTTGAGTGACTGGGCACCTGTCACTTCCTTTGGGAAACTGTTTGCAGCCTAATTATCCTTGCTATGAGATTACAGGAACTGATCTCAGAATGGCGACCAAGAAACCTATGGTAAATGGGTGGAGAAACACCTAATTTTCCACTCAAAGGGTCATTTTGTGACTTTGTCAAAGCACTGTTGTTGTTTGAAACACCCAATGGATAGGAACACCTTCTTTGGGCTGGTGCCAACTCTTTTTTTGGAGAGACATTGGCTCAGTCAAGGTTGGTATCACTCCTGTGCTGAGCTCATGGGCTGCAGGAGGTTCACAGGCAGTTTGTTTGGGTGTTCAGGTCACTGTCCAGCAGTCCTGTGCTATGAGGTACTTGTTGGGTGGAAAGCATTCAAGTGCTTAAGCCTACCTAGTGAAGACTCTTCCTTGGGAGAAGGGTTTACCCGGGCAGGGATTAACCTTCTCATTGCAGTGTTAAGCAGGACCCAGTTATTAGCTGAGGAGCGTGCTGCAAAGCCAGTTGAAGTCCATGGGAGTGTTTCTACTGGTTTGGTGCTAAAGAGCGATAAAATTGATCCCTGAGATAATAAACTTCTGTTTCCCCTCCTGCACCCCACCTGCTGGGTGAATTCCTTCTGTACTAGGTCTGCTACCAACAGAGTGGGGTCTGCTAACGTGTGCAGGTCCTGCATCCTTCTGCTGTGAAACACAGGGTCTGAGACGGAGAGGCAACGTGTACTAAAAGTGACTGTGAGTGATCCAGATACCTCAGCTGGAAGGGATCAAATATTTAATACGCAGCTTCCATATCATCAGTTTCTGTTTTCCTGGACTATTTATGCTTCCATTCTGAGTCCTCCTTGCCACTATCAGAAAGGGCTATCTGAGCTTGGAATTTATTTCAGGACTCCTGTGCGTGCAGCTTTGTCTGTCCCACTTCTCATGCTGCCAGAGTGCTCGGCTGCCCTCACAGCGAGAGCCTTTGTGGCCACTTTGACTCTCCTGACATCAAATCATACCCCTAGACTGCCGTGTAGTCTACAATTTAGGTTTCCCTCTGAAAAGTTGGTTGAAAGTATCTGGAAAGTAATGGGAAGTGTTATGGGAGGTGAAGACAACCATCGCCTGTGCTGCATCGCTCACCTCCACCTGGGCTCCTTCCCTCCCTCCCAGGGTTTGAAGATGCAGCCGTTCCCAGGGTTTGGAGAGCTCAGGTGCCACCCATGGCTCAGCTCCCAGAAGTGCTGACATCGCAGAGGCCACGCTGGCCGATCCAGCTGGGATTTGGGAGAACCAATGTCCTCGTCCTCAGCTGCACTTTGCAAAGCAAAGAGGGGGCAGAGGAGGCTTGGCTGGAAGCAGGGGAGGGGCAGAACCTACAGCCAAAAGTCCCACACGGCACCGTCTCCTCCCCTCCGGTTCAATGCGGACTGGATCAATTTGGACGTCTTCAGCAATAAAAAATGCCGATGTCGTCCTAATTCACCAGGCCCCGAGATGACAGCAAATTTACATTTTTTAATTAAACTAGCAGCCAGTTTTTATGAGAGGGGGCTGGGTTATGCAAATCAAATGGTTGTGTACGAAAGATTAGGAGAGTTTGGGAATAAATTCCACAAATGCTAATAAAAAAAAAAAGAGAGAAAATGAGAGGGGGGAGAGAGAGGGACATTGTTCCATTAGCCCCTTTTAGACTGATTTCCCTAGGGAGAAAGCAATGGGGGGTGAGAGATGGAGGCAGCTTTCAGAGACAGGTAAAATCCATTTTGAGGATTGAGAGCCCCTTGGACCAGGACCTTGTTGCTCCCTGTTTCCTCTCCAAGGGCTCGCAGGGGAGATGGAGGCAGACATCAGTAGCAGAAGAAAAACTTCCTAGCTTCTAATCCCCGTTCCTGCTTGACCAGTGATCTCACAGGCTGAAACACCGTCGGGGGCTGGGGACCTGCCCTGGGTGACTGCAGCCTGGATGAGGATGTAGACGGGTTGCACAGTGCTTAGCTGCTGGAGGGACATGGCTGGGTCGAGGGCTGGGCCAGGTCACGGTGGTGTTGCAGGAGGGTGAACCTGGCAGGGTGACAGAGCAGTCCCTGGATGGGCAAAGCCCAGACTCTGGCCACGAGTGGGTACTGAAAGGGCTCCGCAGAGCTACTCCAGATGGGGACTGTCCCAGTGGCTGGGGTCGGTACTCTGGGGCTTCCCCCTCTCTTTTATGCAGCTTTTGCTGGTGGGCTCCTGGTCCCTGGCAGGAGCTTGCTGGTTAGGCGGACAGTAATACTGGTTGCAGGGCTGGGCTGCCATTCCACGTAAGCACAGGCTTCGTCTGTGGAGCAGGTTGTGTTTTGGAGAGGGACGATGATGCTTTTCCATCCCCCAAACTGCAGACCCCCTTGTTGCCCATCCATAGGGCTCTCAGAGGCTGAGTCCAGCTGTTAACTTCTCTTCCCGGTGAGGTGACCTGGCATCAGCCTCCTCTCCTCTTTCTCAAGAGACTTCCCATCCTTCTTCATGTGGTGATTCCAGAAAATAAAACAGTTTGTCAAGCCTTTTTGAGAACAAATAGTTACAGTGAACCAAAACCATGCACCTCACTCGTGTAAAATATGTTCTTGTTTAAATTTCCTACAGAATTCTGAGTTCTCATTGCGTTTGGGAGTTAAGTGTGGTGGCCGGGTACCGAACAATTGTTTGCTCTGCCATGGAGAAATACAACCAGAAAATTTCTGGAGGCTGGGAAACTGCTTAAAGCTTCCAGTCCTAAGGCAGTTTCATGCTCAGAATAAAAGCTGAACAACCCGTGTAGGTTGGCAAGAGAGAGCAAGGGGTGGAGAGAAGGAGATACAAGGAAAAAGGATGGGAAGACTAAAGTCACTGGGTGCACTTTATGGCAATCCCCTGAGGATTTGGTGCCTCACTAGAGAATTTTGCCACCCATTCCTGGTTTTGGGGTGTGAAATGATGATTCACCTACATGCGCATGTTTTGCTTTGGAGAGGTGACATTTTAGCAGAGCCTCTTGTGAAATCAGTAAAAACACCAAGCTCCACTGGAGCATTTCTGGAGGTGTTCCCCACACCCAACACCTACGTCCCCGTCACCCTGTCCTGCACATGCACATCTGCCCCAGACACTCACCCACCTCCATGCTCCCGGACACTCACGTGCCCTGTGTTGGTGTTGTGCTGAACTTCGTGTTCTCCGAGTTGCTCTCTCAAGACATCGCCTTCCTCTGCACTTCAGTTCTGTGTGCTTGCATCATCGTGACAATAAGTGGATCTTTCTTAGCAGCAAGGAAAGATCAGTATGGTCTGTGCCCTGTGTGTTAGGTGTCCCTGTGCTCCCACCGCTGCTGCAGTGCATCCCCCACCGTTCCTGCTGCCAGGGAGGTTTGGTCCACGGCCGCAGGCAGGCAGGCAGTTGTACAGGGGATTTTTGTAACGCGAGTTTCTGAGCTGAACTAGGGCCAAGTTCAGCCTAAATCTAACAAAGAGAGCTCCAGAACAGGTCTGTGAGACATGGCAGACTCGGAGGATTTGGTGTGGGATGAATAACTCCTAATCTATAAAGTGGGCATAATCATACTCCCCTGTGCAGCCCAGAGCCAGGGCTGGGCGCTTCAGTGATGGAGATAAGTGAATGAGGCCTGGCTGCTGTCCATGGATGGGTGCGGGGGTCGGGCAGGAGCGCTCCTCCCTCCAGCTGGGGTGTGGTGGCTGGGGTGTGGGAGAGCTTCCCGGGAGCTCCTGCGCCCGCCTGACCCGTGGCACCCTCAACGTCCCAGCAGCTGCAGCGCCGCGGGCTGCGAGCACCCGCGCGTCCAGGGCGGGTTGTCGTGGCCCCACAAGGAGGGCTCTCTGGGACCTGGGCAGGGAGGTGCAGAGCTCCAGCTGGGCTTTTCTGTTGTAATGGTGCCGTGGTGTCAGCCCCTCTCCCGAGACTGGCTGGGCCAGGGCAGAGCAGAGGAAGAACCAGGAACTTTTAGCTTCCATACATGGGAAACTGTCAAAAGCCAGGTAGCAACACCAGCTTTTGTCTGGTATTTCCAGAAAAACCCGGCGGGACCTGGCATCACAGGGCATAATTTATTATGGAAAAATAAAATAATAAAGTCCCAATCCCTTTGAGGCCTGAGTCATAGAAGCATCTTCTCATTAAAGCAGCTCCACCTCTCCACATGGTGTTTGCCAGCACCGTGCCTGTATGAATCCACTCCCTGAGTCGGCCCGCCCAGGGCAGCCCTCCTCCTCCTCGCTGCCTGCGCTGCCCCAGCACACCTCTCCTCCAGCACCCCTTCCCCTATCTGGAGGAGCACGAGCAGTTCCACATGTCAAGCCAGCTTCTCCCCAGGCCTCCCTTCTTCGGGCCAGGGGGATGTTTTGTTGGCATGTTTTGTAGACAAATGTCTTGATCTTTGCACCCACCTTCCACCCCCTGTGCTATCAAGTTCTCTGGGCACGGCCCTGGCTCCCACATCCCCCTCTCCCTGCCACGTGGTGTGGAGGTGTCTGTGGTATCTTTCCATGGCTTGAAGCTCTCTTCCAAGTGGCCCTCTGCAAGCAGGGAAAGGAGAGGAAGCTGCTCCTGGAGTAATTACCATCTGCATGTCCTGAAGGCAGGCAGCAGATGTTAGCCAGAGGAGGACCGGGTTGGAAGAGGGTGAGGCAACAGAGGCTCGGGAGAGAGGATCTGATTTTTCTTCTTGATTGCATATGAACATTTTTAACAGAAGCTCAGTAAGACAAGAATCACAGTTTTGCAAAGTTGATCCATGCGCTTGGAAACTTTCAGAGAAAGTTCCTTTGCTCCGCCTTCCTGTGTTTTCAGTCATTCACTCTTGCTTTTCTCAGACTTCCTCTGTGTTGCACTGTTTAACTTTTCTTGCTAAATAGCTTTCCTCTATGTCCTCCTTCCTTTTCTTATTTCCACAGTCCCGTCACTCTTTGTCACCCTCCTGGACTTCCCATTCTGCCTTTGATTCTGTCTTGGTTTTCCTTTCCTTTTTTTTTTCCACTCTCCACCTCCCTTCCATTATCTTACTCTCTTTATTTTTCATTTCCCCATTTGTCTGTGGGCCGATATTCAGATGAGCAAACTTCTTCCAGTTAAAGGAGGTCATGAATATTAGGATTTTTCTATCAAACAATGAAATACGGCTGAAATTACTCTAAAGAATAGGGCCCTTTTCATAAACCACCTGCTGGTTTTTTTTGAAAGAAAGCACAACCACTCACTCGCCTGTGCGCTTCAAGCAGTTGTTTCTCATCTCCACCTTGCCAAGCTTTGCTGTTCCAATGTCTTCTTCTGAATTTGTTGCTCTTGGTGGAGTAAGTCTGCTCTTCTGAGACTGCCAGCACCCAATGAGTCTGGGTTTGGACAGGTTGGAACAGGACGGTGATTCTGGCAGGATCCTCACTACTTTGAATGATGGTTTGTGATTGTGCCTTTTTGATTGCGGTGTGCTTATTTTGGGGTTTTATTTTTGTTTTCAACAACATTTTGGTCTGAAACTCATTACCTCTCAGCTTAACTGAGAGAGGGATCTCATATTCAGATGATAGCACCCAGCAGGGCGTGGAGACACACAGACACCCCTGCATTCTCCTGGTCTTTCTGGTGCGGACCAACCCTCTCCCCTGGTCATGAGGAGGGCTGTGGTGGAGGTGTCTTGCTCAGGCCTGGACACCAGCCCGGGGCTGCGGTCGTACCCTCCTGGCTTTCACGGTAAGCCCCTGTGTGTGCCGAGGCTGAGCTGAGTTCTTGTTCTTGTTCCAGACTGATCTGTCAGGGCTGATTTTAGTACCCAGGAGTTGAATATGTCTGGCTGTTCGCAGTGAGGTGAGGGCCGTGTCTGCAGCACCCCAAGAAAGAAGTTACAATAGATCTGTGCTGGAGGTGAGTCCCTGCACCAGGCAGGTCCCCCCTGCGGGGACCAGGGTCCACGCTGCTGTCCCCTTCCTCCCAGCCGCATGGCTTCGGAGAAGGATCTGTGAGCACAGCGGCTGCAGACACCCTTTCTCCTGAGACCCGAGCCAGGTATGTGCTCCAGCACCAGTGCAGCTTGGCTGTTAGCCCACGAGCAGGGGTGAGGAGAGTGGTGGAGCGGTGCCCTGGGGGCCTGGAGAAGTGTGGACAGAAGTGTCTCCACACGCCCCTTGTTTGCTGCCACAAGGCAGGCGTGGGCAATGCCAGAGACAGGGACAACAGAGGACACCAACTTGTCTCAGCCTTGTGTTTTGTTTTCAGTCCAGCCTATTTATATTCATCATAGTTGCTATTTTTTCCCCAGTTACATGGATGTGTCTTGTTCTCGCTGTCTTCCATCTTCCCTGAGCAAACCTTGCCGTTTTTCACATGTCTGTCCTGGGAGGTGCACAGCATCGTCCCTCTTGGACAGAGACCACTCTTCTCCGAGGAGGCACGTCTCGGTGGTGCGCTCGGTCCAGGAGCCTGGCACAGCCCTCCTGCCCTCTCCCACCCAGCCCCACGTTTCCCTGGACAGAAACTGCATACGCAGCCTGGGCTGTGTGAACACGGAGTTTGTTTTGCCAGGGTGACCTGTTTAATCATCTCATTTTCTGGTGGCCGTTTATTCCTCGTTTCCACGGTTACAGCCCCATTAAGAGGAGAAGCAATAAGGCAGCGAGTCAAACAGGTAATAAAAACATTAAAGCCATGTGCGCATTGGGAGGGAGGGAGGGCGAGCAGCACTCAGTGAGACGAGACGGGCCGTGCCAGGGAGACAGAAGGGTCGCAGGGAGCCTGTGCACGGTGTGGTGACACCCGGCTCACGTCCCATCCTCTGCAGGGGCCTGACTGCCAACACAGCACCCTACAGCATCCTACTCCACTCCCTTGGAGTGTGCTGCCACTCAGGACAGCATCACTGCCATCAGCGTGCTGCTCTCGCCATTGCTGTGTTGCTAAAAGAGTTGTTAGTGGCCAAAAGCACTTGAAATCAGAGTATTTTTGCAGCTATGTTTTACTTCAGGGCTGTGACTGTCTAGCAAAACTTGTAACTTGCTGTTTCTGTTTAGTTACTGTGATGCTGGTGGACCCAAACATTTGCCATGGTAATAGCTCCACCATGGTACTTGTCAAGGTACCTACTCTTGCTGATGGCAGCTGTCCTGATACCCCAAGGAGCACGGCTCTTCGAGTTGTGCTTCTGCACAGTTCCTAAAATAGTACTAGCCGTTCAAAATACTACACTCATGTACTTACAGCTAGCTACCTAAACCAACACAACCTGGAGTATCATGACAGCAGTTTGAGGCTTTCCTAGGTAGAATAAATATCTGTTTATGGAAAGGTGTATTTCTGCAACCTCCAGGAGAAGGTCAGGCTCCATGGAAACAGGATAGGTAGGTCTCTGCTCCGTGGCAGCACGTGGGCTGCTAGCAGGCGTTTGTGGGGTAGGGAGCGGGTGGGAGCTGTTCACCTGGGAGCAGTGGGCAATGCCTTATGGCCATAGCTAGAAATCAAGGGAGAGCTGGGGAGGGCAGGCAGCATAGCTGTGAATTACCTCTCTCCTGCTGAAAAGAATCCCCAGATTTCTGTTTTTCCATTGTGGGCTCATAAAAGGAAAGTAGCAACATTAAGCAACTCCTCTAGAGCGAGGAGAAGGCAAAGAGCTGTGCTGTGTCAAGAAAAAGAAGGAGGTTGCTTTCAGAGCAGCTCACTTTCCTCCAGGCAGTGTTCCTCCAGGGTCTTGGTAGGTGGGAGCCTTTTGTTACTATATGCTTGTTATCCCAAACCTGACTTTGTCATCAAGGAGATTGTGGCCTGTCTCCTGTGGGAAATTGCTGGCTAGATGTACTCTTGGGCATAAAACCATGACCTGACTACAAAAGCCAGCAGAGTTACTTTTCCTTATCATTTCCCAGTGGCCATGGAGGCCGAGTGGCATTGGATCTCAGATGAAGAGATGTTAGCGAGTGAATTGACATTTTTAATACCTGTCTTTCATGTGAAGGCCCATAGCTGTCTCTGATGGTCAAATGGAGATTAAAATGATGTCACTAAAAAATATTTTAAAACTTCTTTGGACACTGCAAGCGTGAGACTTGGATTTTCAAAGTCACACTGTGTTGGCCAAATTTCGTTTCTTTGGAGTTGGAGGTTTATCAAAATTGCCACATCTCAGAGCAAGTGAGGAAGGCTGGGCTCTCTGGAGACCTGCCCTGGGATGGAGAATATAGACTTTTTGAAGCTGCTCTTCATTTCAGACAGTCTGTAGGATTGGTCTGTGAGCTGACTTGGTAATTAAGTATGACAACAATTCTCCAGGACCCACTCCCTCTTACCATACTGATGTGAAGGGCCCCATCCATTCCTGAGAGTGGGGAGCAGGGTGTGACCTTCCTTTGTGTGATCTCTAGCTATGCTGTGTTGTGCTGTACATTACCCAGGGTAGGTACAAACCCTGATGCTTTATGCATGCTGCTTATAAGTAATGCCTTAGGAAAAATGAGCAAACTGTGTAGCTGAAAAATCCTCTGCTCTGGATGGGTTTGAGCTGCCGACTCGCTGTTGTAAAGGAGCAGGTGCCCACGGGCCGGAAGGGTTCTGGCCATTGAACAAGGATGAGTTTCACTGTGGATGAAGAGGTTAAATATAACAGTCTCCCTCATATAGGTGGCACAGCCCTAACAGCAGAACAAAAAATATTCAGAAAAACAAACAAGAAAAGAGAGCAAAAAAGTAATCATAGAAATGCAGGGAAATGGAGTAAACTAACTCTGAGGGTGTTTTACCTGCTAGCTTTCTCTGGTGAAACATTCTGCTCTGATGCACCCCCCCTTTGCCCTGTTGGGATTTTTCTTTAAATTATTTCTGACATTGTTTTGGTTTTTATAGTTTCTTTTTTCTGGGCTTTATCAGAAAGCATATTTGTGGTGAGCGCCTGTGAAAGGACCTGGCTTGCTGAGTAAATATTCAACGTGGAAATGAGCCGCATGACCTTGAGGGGGGGGAGAGGGAGGAAAGCTGAGAGAAATTCATAAAAAGCTGAAAAAGAAAAGAACAAGGAGAAGGGAGGGGAGAGGGAAAAAAAAGATAAAAGGCTTGGCCAGACTGGAGGAAGTCACACAGGAGAGAAATATTGGTCTTTCTTGTTAAAGCGGTGATTGGACATGTAGTATTAGACATCTTAGATAGGCCCGATTCTCAGCCGTGCTGAGCACTGACACTTTGAAAAATAGGCCCATTTAAGGTGACTGAAGTTGGGCAACAAAAGTCAGTAGTCACTTTAGATCATCTTGGCCTGTGTTCAGAAGGGTGAATTTTATCCTTGGCGAAAGGCCAGCGGGAGGCCTTTCTGTGTACTGTTCCGTTCCCAGAATAGGACTTGGGGTGGCTCCTGGACCTCGTGCCGGTCCTTCGGGGCAGGGGCAGAAACCGCTGTCCCCGAGTTCTGGGCTGAGCCTCTGCCTGCTCTCCCCATGCCGGGGGCAGCGATCACCAGCTGGACTCACGTGTCACAGCCCAGTTGTTCTCGGGTTTGAAAACTGGGCCTCAATTTATTTGTGGACTTTTGAGGGGGCTGCGGGTGTCTTGGAAAGGTGCCGGACAGAGCAAAAGCCCCTGTGCTCAGTGCTGGGGCAGTAAGGAGCAGCAGCGCAGGTTTCCCACCTCCCACAGGTTCCCTGTGTGGTCCCTGCGTGAGATTGAGATGTAGATTTTTGCTTTTGGAAACTAGTGAGGATCTCGGTCCGAAAAGACCATGAAAACACTGTTGCAAGGAAAATGGATAAGATAATTTGGGTAGAAACACGCCGCCATCACTACCAGAGACCAAGATGTGAAGTCCAAACGCACTCTGGAGTTTGGGTTTCCAGAACTGCCTGGTTTGGACTTGAGGTTTTTACTTCAGTCCCACGTCTAGTCCTGGATGATCTAAACTGGATTTTAAAATTGTATTGTAGGAATCGGAGAGAGATGAGCACTGAGTTTCTGCAGGTTTGTATTTTTTTCTGTATGGGATGTTCCTCTAGTGTGCCCTTAGTATCTTGATGACACCAGCACCGGGAAGCCCCTTGGTCCTGCAGCTGCAGCCGTCAGCTCTCTGCTGCCCGTTTCCATGAGTTGCAGGAGGGATCCGGGCACCCAGGGAGCCAGCACCCAGCAGTCATGGGGCTGGAGCAGAAACTCCAGGCAGCTTCTGCTAGTTTTTTGTTGTTTGAATGCATGACAAAAAAGTTTGGATGCATTTAAGATGCCCTTACAGCTTATCGTGTTGTCATTTCTTTGGCTCCCCAAATTCTCTTCATTTTCTAGAGGGGAAGTCTAACTTCACTGGCATCAGCACTTCAAAAACGCTGCACACTGACATAAGCATTTCAGAGTGTGGGGCAAGGACTGGGCCGAAGCTGAGCCCTCATTTGTGTTGAAACAGTGCTGATTACCATTCTTTGGTTAAAACAAAATAGCTGCACTAATGATCTTCACATACACATCTTTAAATTTTTCTTCATTTAGGTGGGGGGATGATTTCTTTCTTTCCATAAGCATGAAAACTGTAGAATTAATTTTCATTGCTCATATGGGAAAGCCCTACTGTATGGAGGAGAGCCTTTTTTTGTTTTCTTTCCAGTTGGAGTGTGTGAAATAGTAGGGAAAAGTCTTGCCTAGTGATGACCTCAGAATAATTTCTATAGCAGTGTAACGTGATGTCAGACAGTATGCAGCTGGGTGGGAAGTGCAGACTGTGGGGGCACGAGTGCCTGACACAGGGGAAAACCGACATTAAAAAAACGTTAGTCCAAGGCTTTGGGAGGAACTAGAGCAAAGTCACCAGTGCAGATGCCAGGGCAAGGAACTGTAACTGTACGTTTAATAGCTTTGGATGTTTGCTTTTATGTGACAGTTGCTGTTCAAGCAAACAGATTTGAGAATTCCAGACTTGCATGGATTTCAGGGATTTTATTTATATGTGTTCCGCACAGGACATGAGCAGGATGGGAATGCAGGGGGGCTATGCAGCAGGAGGAAGGGCCCGGTACCCTGCTCCTCCCTGTCCTCCTGCTGACTACCTGGCACACCTTGATTTACCCACACGTGCTTGGTCAAGAGCTGATCTTCCCCTCTCACTCCGGTCTCCTTTCTCTGCCCTGAAGTCGTCCTCTCCCCAAACTTGCCTCGCTCACCTGCTCCCCACTGCTCCTAGCATTGTCCTGCACTCCCAGGAGCATCCTCTGTCCCATTCCCATGTACGCACATCCTCTACCTCCCCAACGATGGTGTCTGACACTAACGTGCTCGGCCAGGGACCTCTGCAGCCTGCGGGAGCCCTACCCTGTGCTGAGAGCCCCATCTGCAAAGCAAATGGCCATGCCCCGTGTGCCTGCCCTGCCTGGCCTCTCCTCTCTGGCTCTGGGTTCAACTGAAACTGTACAAAGGGAGCTGAAAGGCAGAGGCATGTTTTCACAGTTTATTCTCCAAAAGGAAAGCCTGCAAGGGGTGAGGGGCAGACTCCTTGCAGCGAAGGTGTTAACAAATAGCAGGTGATTAAACATGACAAGCAGTGACATTTCTGTGTGGGGTTCTCAGTACCAGCAATGCCAAGAATGAAGCTATAAACCCTGACATTTTGTGTTATGCACTGAGGTTTTTAATAGACATCTTTCTCTCCCTCCCCCCTGTTTATTTCTTTTATTCCTTTTTTCTCTTCTGTCCCTTTCCCTCTCCTCTCTCTTCCTGACCCTCACCCTGGCTCTGCCCTGTCCCAAGTGCCCCCCACCTCATCTTCTCATACCTCCCTCCCTGCCCTTATCTTTGCTCCCTTGCTTTACCAGACTAATTTGTTTCATGGCCTTCACTTTTTCTTTTGTTCCTCTCTTCCTCCCTATTTTCTTGTTACACTTTTCCAAGCTTTTTTGCTTTACATGGCGTCATTCCCCCTTCCTTGCTCTTCTCTTCCTCCTCTTAACTCTGGTCTCTGCCATATGCACACACGCTTGCAGTCTTTCTCACACATACGCACTCCCACACTTTATTGCACGCACACCGCCACTTTCCGCACACTTTTCTGCTCTCCCCCACGCGCTCTCACTCTCTCCTGCACCGTCTCTCACATGCGCTCGCACTTGCTCTTTTCTTTCTGTGCTTCCCCTCTCTTGCTCTTCTTTGTCTTTGTTACTCCCTTCTGCTGTCATCCTCCCTCTGTCTGTTCTTTTCCACTCTCTCCCCTTCTCCCTCCCTTTCCTTTCTCTTTTTGGGGCCTGATGTAATACGCTAACCATGGGCAGCCAGGCCAGTTGCTTGTCAGGGAGCAGGTGTCCCACCCCTGAGTGATGTTTTTGTTAATAACATTTTTGCCCTGACTCAGAAGCCGGCATTTTGGAGATCGGTTGTTGGGTTTTTTTTAAGGACAGGAGCTGAGGAGGCTGTGCTTTTGGGAACAGTTGCTGGGTTTGTGCTAAAAGGACTGCAACAGTTGTTCTGCTGAGCAAGAAACGTTGGAACAACTGCAGATTCCCTCCCCTCCTCTCTCTCTCCATATCTATCCAAAGGGCATTTGGAGGTGACACCCAATGCACCGTCCCCCTTGCAGCCAGCTCTAATTGGAGCCGACGGGCTGCCGCTGGCTCTTGGCTTTAGGAACGGGGCACTCATGCCGCCGGAGTTGGCCCTACCCGGCAGCCCTGTGTATGAGAAAAAAACTTTCTTCATCTGCCTCTGCTGCCTCTTCCTGATGGGGTTATGGGCACAAAATTAGTGAAATGCCAGGGTGACCAGAGCATTCAGACACAGAGCTCTCCTCTGTATCAGCAGGTTACCTGGTCTCCAGGGCTCAGCAGTAATGGCCCAGGTACACGGTCTGAACATAAGAAAGTGGTGTCCAGGCACACGAAGATAGGAGGGTTCAGTGGTGGTCATCTGTTCCCCAGTCCATGACTTGCCTGGCTCACTGTGTCTTATCAGGCTACGGTCTCCTTTGTGGAGAGGCCAGGAGGCAATGCGTGATGCTTTCCACTCGGCAGGATGGAAATTGCGTGGGTTGGCTCATCAGAGCCTGTCTTCTCTGCCGAATCAGCCTGGCTATCAGCACCAGGGTCTGAACCTTCCCCATCTGGCTGGCCCCAGTGACAGTCACACTGCAAAAGCCATCGCGAAGTGCCGCTTGGGGACTTGAGGCATCTCCAGAGGCTCTTCGAGTTGCACGGCGATTCCTTCTCATCTGGCTGCGGGAATCTCTGCCTCTCCCCAGGTCCCTGGGGAGGATCTGTAGGGAGCTCCTGGAGAATTACTATGCACATGCTGTCTGTGCTGTGCATCGATGGCTTACCGGCCCACTCCTGTAGCCAGCACATCTGTGCTGAGAGCATCCAGGGCAGGCAAGAGGCTCTTGGGGGTGGACAGTGAGGACAGAGGCTGGGGCAGCTCCCATGTATGGGAGGTCACCGGGGCCCCACTGTAAAGGGCTCAGCAGGCATTTGAAATTAATCCAAACTAAACTGCAGCTTTAGTCCCAGTATTTTCTCTTCCTTGACTCTGCAGGCGCTCTAAAAATCAAAATACTTCCCCCTAAAGACCCCGCCTTCCGATAAAAGTGCCTCTCCCTCCCTGTCCGCCCAGGTCTTATTGATCCAGCACCGCAGACGGTGGCTGCAGCTTGAGTTGCCAAGTAGGGCAGATCGATAGAGACTTGGTATGGGATTTTTGGCAGCTGGGACACCCATTTGTCTCCCCTCCCCTCCCACCATCCCTCCAGGAAACAGCCAGCATCACAGTGAAAGCAGGTGGAGCAAAGCCCCGTCCTTTGCCTTCCTCTCACCTTGTCCTTCTGTGTCCTCCGTGCTGCAGCCGCTGGGACTGGAGGCCTCTGCAGAAGCCTGTGCAAGGCCACAGAGCGTGTGCGGCACACGTTCAGCTGGAGCGGTTCCCTCCTCTGTGCTGGCTCCACCGGCCCCTCTCTGCCACTTACCCTTTGCAATGGCCAAGTTCACTCTTTTGTACAGTAGGGCAATTCCGTGGTTCATTCCAGCGTCCCCGAGAGCAGGATTTGGCCTTTATTGTTTGCACAGTCTTTTTATTTAACAAGGGCCTCTTCCCTGCCTGGATCCAAAGTAACTCCTCTCTGCCCTTCTTCCCTGCTGTGGCCATCAGTGCTGCTGTCATCTTTCCACAGATGGGGAAAGCAAGGCACGGAGACGTGAAGTGACTTCCTGAAGGCCAGAGAGGGAGTCAGTGCTGGAGCTGGGGATAGAGGCCATGTTTCTGGCCATCCTTTGCCAGCGCTCAGCGCCTTGGCCATGGGCAGGGCTTCTTCCCCACTCATGAGGCTTCCCAGAGTGCCCTGTGTGGGTCCAAGAGCTGTGGGCTAGTCTCCAGCACGAACCGGGTGAAGTGGAGACAGAGAGGAGCAGTGGGGAGGAGAGGGGTGCTGTGCAGGCAGCTTCCCCGCTCCATCGTGTCAGGAAAGAGTGGTTAGCTCTGCCGTGAGATGTCCTTAACCCTTGCCAACCCTCCTGGCTGCTGAACCTCTGACAGGTGCCGAGCGCCGCGCACAGTGAAGTTAATGAAATGAGTATTTCGGAGAGAGGGGGAGGGAGGCTCTGTACTGCACCCTGGGGCCTTGGGTTTATTAATGGTGACCTGCCATTAAAGACTAAAGTGCTAACCTGGTCATATTTAGCAGCTTTCAATGGTATCCCAGTGGCCTCTGCCTGTAATATCAACTCCTGCCTTCCCCCCGCAGCCCCAGGCCAGCAGGAGCTGACTCCAGAGTTTCTCTGCTACGATGAGTCTGGTGGGCAGCACTAAGAAGTCTCTGCGCTGCTGCTGCCAGACAGATTTCCACCCCCTCCTGATGCTCCAAGCAGCTTCCCCCTCTTACTGCCAGGTCTTGCCAGGGAGCACTTGGAAAAGAGGACCGAATCCTGGCATCTTCATGATCTCCTTTGCTCAGACAGAGCCTGGGGGTCACTAGGAGAGGGCGACATGCCAGCACGAAGCTAGCAGGATTTGGCCATGAAGGAGAGGCATACTCAGGCTCTGCAAAGTGCTTCCACAGAGCTCTCCGAGAAGGTGCTGGCAAATTATCCCTCTGAGGTAGCAGGCTGGGAAAAGAGGCAGCAGCTCTGCCAGACCTGATTAAAACAGTACTTGAGGCTAACAGCTTCAGGTCAGAGCAGGAGGGCTGCTCTCACCGCTACTGTCCCTCTTGCTCCGGTCCAAGAGGGACTTGGAACACCCAAGCATGGGGAATGTCCCCTAGGGGATGACAGCAGTTGGATATTGCAGTGACAGGCACTTTAGAAAGATGCTGGGGGCTGCTGCTGGTCCAGGCAGGGATCAGTGTTAACAGAAGAAAAAAAAAACCCAGAGTCTCCTTGAAGCTAATTCTGCTCTTGATGCCTCCCCAGAAGCAAGACCCTGCTGTGCTCTGTGTGCCAGCTGAGATTATTGCCTACCCTGATCACTTCTTCCTGGATTAAAAACTCAGCACAGAGTATTTTGCCATGTGTTATTCCAGGATACCTGCTAGAAGCTCCACGTGGTGCAGACCCTGGCAGAGGGATGAGGGAATCACGGGGCATGGCCAACTGGGGCTGCTTCTGCTGCTCAAGATGGGAGGTGGGGATGCGCCTGCCCCCTCACGCCTCTGTTTTGTCTGGGGTGAAGGCATGAAGAGTGAGGCCGTAAGGGATTTTCCTCTCTCTAGCAAGCCCTGTAAGCCACAGATCCTCAGAACCCTGCCCTTCATGTGGGCACGTTTGTCACTGTGGGCTTCAGGCCATTCCCCAGCAGAGCCAGTGAGGGCAGGGGCCTTGTTCCAGCGGAGAGCTCCAGCCCTCACAGCCTCCCAACAGGATGAGTGCCGGTTTGGCAGCCAGGCTGGGGGCAATCCTCGCTCTCTCGTTTGGCTCTGTGCCCCAGCTGATCTGGAGCCAGGTTTTGCTGTAATCCCTACATCCTGTTGCAGGTCCTTAATCAGCTGGAACCAGCCTGGAAAAAAAACAAAAACCCAAACCCCAAACTGTTGTGGTTAAAGCTCCCCGCTCCCAGGTGATGGGGAGGAGTGTGCAGCAGCCTTCCTCGGTGCCAGCTGGGAGGCTGGAACGGCTGGGAGAGATTGCAGCTCCTTTGCTAGGGATGGAAGCAGAGGAAAGGGTAAGTGTGTGTTTCTGCTGGGGGGGCTCAGCAGGCCCCACTCGTTGCTGTTCCCCTGCAGATGGGATGGGTCTGGGTGTAAGATATTGATTCCTCCTGTTCTCCCACCGCCAGCACAGCTAGGGATGCCGCCCTTCCAGCCCTTGCTGGGCAGGCTCGAAAACTCTCTGGGTTGTTGTTGAGTTGTTTTTTTTCCCGTTTAATGCATAGAATAACACTGATGGGTCTGAACAGCTCCAGCCAGGCGACGAGGGGAAAGAATAACAAGCTCCCGAATGTCAGGCGAAATTATGGGCCATTGCTATTTAGGGTGAGTCTGGTGGATTTAGGGCCTCTCTGTTCTATTGTCCCAGCTGCTCTGAGCACTGGAGCAGGCGAGACACAAGTCGGGAATTTTATGCAGAGCATGTCCAGGGGAAGGCTGGTTCTGAGCGTTTCCGGAGTTGAACAGCAGCGGTGGGGGATAGGGGACAGTTTCTGTTGGAAAGTTGGTGAGATGTGATACTGGGAGGAGGTAGGAGGCTGGAAGTCCTGGAGAAGTTGTCATCCAGCAGAGAAGTGAGCCCCTTTGCTTCCTGCTCTTTGTCAGGATTCAGCTCCAGATGTTCATCAAACTCCCCAAGTCCATGTAGCACTGGTCTCCATCTGTCAGACCTTCACTGGCTGTCCAGCCACCACTCTTTACAGGAGCTTCCCTTGGCAGACCCTGCTGGTCTCCCTTCTCGTGAGCATATGGCTGCTCAGCCCCTCGTCTTCTTGCCCATCTCTTGTGAAGCATTCGGGGAGGTAGTTGGTATGAAAGACAGTGCACAAATGTGTGCGTTGAATGGGGATTAGGGGTTTCGGTGCCTTCTCTTGGATTGCTTTTGGCTGGCACTGGTGATGTAACCAGGGCTGGTACTGTGCTTGCACAGCCTGCCAGGTATTAGGGGGAAGGGCCCAGATGAAGAGCGTAAAAGAACACGGAAAGGATGAAGAAAGTGCTCTACAGCATGATAGAAGTGGGTCGTCCATGGGAAAGTGAAGTCTGCACGAGTCCTGAACAGGGTGTATCCTAAGCTACCAGATTTTGGCAAATACACTATGTCCCATGCCAGGGTGGGGAGGAGTTGCAGAGAGTAAGAAAGCCGTTCTTGCCCGGCTGTCTTCACGGGCGTGAGGCTTGGCAGGGTGAATTCTTTGCTTCTTTGGGGCTCTTTTTATTTGACCGGATTAAAAAGCCTATTTGAGTTTCTTAAACCATTTAATCTAAAATCCCCAGGTAGATGCGCCATTGGATTCAGTTTTAAGCTTATAAACAAAATAGGTCTGTGTGTGTCTCTTCTTCATTTTGTTCTAAAGAAGCAAGGGTTTGACCTGTCCTCCCTGGACTCGAGGAGGGCTGTCAGGGGGAGTTGAGCTTCTTGTGCTTATGAATCCCCTTGAGCTTTCCAAAAGGTGGGAAGGTACGGAGACCGGGATACTGGCGTGACCTTCCTGCAGCTCCAGGTTAGCATGTGGCCTGGGCAGGTGGTGGGAGGACGGAGCAGGGGCCAAGCTCTACTGGCTGGGTTAAATGACTGAGTTGGTTCCCAGGGCTCAGTACCTACATGGAATGCTGAGCATATGAAAATCCCATTAAGACCATTGCTCGGCAAGTAGTATGGGGAGATGGGGAAGGAGGAGACCATAGGAAATTGGAGAAAATGGGAGGAAAGCATGCTGCAGGGTGATCCACTGGAGCGGCCTGGGTAATTCTTTCCAGTTCCCGCAGTCCTTTGAGAGGAGCTAGTTCTTCTCCACTCCCAACATGCCCAGCTCTTTCCAGGGTTTCTTTCTGCGCCCGTCCTCTCCACCCGCTTGGGGTTCTTGTCTTCTTTCCAGCTCTGTATGGCTTAATTGCTGCCACTCCCTGCACTTCTGAGGAGGTTTCATGGACATGAGACCAGTTGGGACTGCTCTCACACCAGCCCAAAACGGGACAGTTCATGATTTGTGTTTGCAGGAGAGAGGTGCTAATGATGCCTACAGGAGCTACAGGAATGTTGCAGCTCTGTAGTCCACAGTGTCATGTTTCTGACAGCGGCTAGTGCCAGATGCTCCGAAGGAAGGTACCAAACCCCACAGCAGGCAGATGTAAAATGATCTGCCCCTGTGTCCCCTTGATGTCCTTTCCATGTGTCCGGCACAGACCAGCTCGAGTTAGTGATGCCTGCATGCCTGCGTGGGGTGACAGTGGCAGCGCTTGGTCCAGCCCTAGCAGGAGAGGTGTCCCTTCCGCAGTGCTGGTGGCCGCAGTAGAAAGCCCAGCAGAAAGGAGTCCATCTGCCATCCCGTCTCCCTCGTGCAGCCATGGAAACGCTCGTTCCAGTGTGGCCGTAGGAAGGCCGTGAGGGCAGGCTGTCCTTCTCACCTCTTGCGGTCTTTGCTATGAGCAGAGAGGCCTCCTGTGTCCAGGGCTCTCGAGGAGATGCTTTATGAAAGGGGTTGGTGGGAACAAGACTGTATCCTTCTCCCCCTGCTTCTCCCAAGGAACTGGAGACGGACAGAGGGGCAGGCATCTGTCCGATGGCAGCTTGAATAGGAGGGAGCCCTGTTGGCTTTGCCGAGGGAGCCTCTTTCTATATGGAAATGAAGAATTTAGGCTAATGGAGCTCAACCATCTCTAATTTTGCGATGGCAGGAGGATTTTGATTGAAAGTAATTAAGCAAGCTAGCTGTAAAATTAATTAAAGCAAAAGGGGGGGATTTTTTTATTGGATTGGATAGCGATATAGCGGCTGTCAAATGGGGGACGGATGGGGGTGACCTGAATTCTCTGCCCTCCCTCCTCCCACTCGGGACGTTTATGTCACTTTAATCTCCTTACAGCGGCTGGTGTGCATTTGTTTGAAATAATCAAGGAAATATGGTCAGAAATTGTCAGCTTTCAGATCTAATTTACCTGACAGCCCTGCGCGGACCAGTAAGCCTCTGTGTGCGTGTGCGTGTGTGTGTGTGTGTGTGTGGTGTATGTGACTGTGTGGTCATGGAGGACTCCTTGTCTCCCTTCTCCCCCCCTTTTTCTTCATCCTGTCTTCTCTTGATTCCTAGCAAAAATACTTCTGACACATCTGGGACCACCCAGCACCTCACAGGAAAAAGAAATAAGTTTGAGAATTTTCCTGTGGTCCCTTCTCTACCCCCAGCTTCCCATCACTGCCTCCTCCCAGCCTGCTGCCTCATCCTTGCACCATAACCAGCTTTAGGGTTTAGGCAATACAGGATTAGGGGAGGTGGCTGTAATTCTTTATTCCAGATGGCTGGCAACTGCTAAACGCACTGTCACAAGTACCGAGTTATAAAAATACTTAAATTAGGCCCTTTGTTTCAGCCCGTGTCCCTGCCAAGCAGCTCTCCCGGTGTCCTGCGTGGCACAGGTGAGGGACTCTGAGTCAAGACTATAATGATGCTGGGGAGAGGCTTCTCCGGCCTCGCACCTATCTGGATTCCCTTGCTCAGCTCCGTCTGCTTCTTTTTGCCTTTAGCACTTAAAGAGAGATCCTGCAATAAGAAAGAGCTGGGCATGACTTGGTATACGCGTGTGCTCACTTAGCAGGTGAAGGTCCTGCTCCAGGGACATACCAAGGCTGCAGCTCTCATACATCTACGGGGGGTGCACACTCTTGACGGAGATCCAGGTTCCCCACTCTGGACCTAACCCTGCCAGTACCCGCTGACCTAAGCTCAACGTACAGGAAACTGGGGAGGGAAGGCAACTGCTGTAGGGTCAGCGTTTCCTCAGAGCTGCCCTGGTGCCTCACATCTGTCTTGCTAGGTTGGCTCTTAGGGTTATTTATTATTTATTATTTATTATTTATTATTGTTCATTAAGTGCTGACAGACTTGGGGCTTTTGTTTGTTTTGTTTGGGTCTCCATTTAGAGGCCTTTGCTGAGGCAGACTTCAGTGCCAAGACCTCAGGCACTTTTACAATTACAGCCCGTGATCCTATGGTATTGTTTATGTAATGACTCTCAATCCCAAGGGATTCTACAGCCTTTCTTAGACCGAGCACCCAGCACCTGGCAGGGAGAGTGCAGGGCAAGTGCTGGTCCCTGGTGCCAAGGAAAATCTCTGGGCTTTACGTGCTAGAGGAGCATTAATACGTAGACAGATCAGGCTGGACCTTGCTGCGAGGTTCCATGTGCAGGGAAGATGATTAAGCTGCTTCAGAAGGAGGAGCAGATGATTCATCCCTGCCATGGTCTGTATGGTTGTGGGGTGTCTTGGTGGCTCAGACCTGATGCTCTGGCTGTTGGGTGCCCGCAGCCCGCCTGTCTGTCTCCGATACAGTGAGCTGTGTGACTGATCTTTGTGGACGAGCTTACGCAACCAGTCCCCTGAGTGTCTCAGAGCACCCCAAGCCATCTCAGCACTGGAACTGAAACTTTCACCCAGTTGATGTGTGGAGGGCACCTCACCAGCTCTGTAACCTGCCGGAGATGGGTAGGACATGGTCTTGTCCAGGGCCAGCCATGCATGGCTGTGCTGAGGTGGATGATGAGCTCATCGCCATGATTCCTGGGTTTATTTCCAGCTTTGCCGTTGATTCGCTTTGTATCTGTAGCCATGCGAATGCATAGCTTTGTGCCAGTGCTTCCTCATCAGTATAATGGGTATAATTAGGCTTCCCTGATTGAAGATATGCTGAATGCTTAGTGTGCTGGCAATTTTTTTTCTTTTGTTTAAAAGTCCTTTCCGAAAAAAGGAGGTAAGACCCGATTTTAGAGTGCTGGTTCCCATATCATATTTCAAATATACGCAGATTAAAATCTCTGACAATATCAAGCCCTTTCCTTGTGGGATAGATCTGCTGTGAAGCGTTGGCTTCCCATAAACCTAGCAGAAGCAGAGCTAGGTGAAGACTAAGTGCTTCTAAGCACGTAGTCTCCTCCATATTCAGCAAAATATGGGGATTGCAGGATGTGGCGCTGCTGATCTTCTGTGTTAATTACAAATGTAACAGAATGTAATATCAAGAATAGTCTAAATAATTTCATGGCCTGTTAACCAAAAGAGAGCTTGAGTTCTGGGATGTGGACCAGGCTACCACTGCTAATGGTATTTAAAGTCAGTGGTGTCTAGAAGAAGGGTCATACCATGCTGGCTGCTCCTGTTTCCTTCTGTAGATTGCAAGACCAGGTGATTAAGAGTGCATTAGATAATTTTCTAACATAACATTCCCTACAGGCAGTTACTGGCATTGCTGTAGAGGCATCCTGAACGACGTGTTGGAAAAGGAAGTGCACAGGACAGTCTTTCTCCATTGTGAAAATGTTTGAGATCCCCATGCAAAGCTGTGCTCTGTGCTGACTCCAAGTCCCCTCAGACATGGCCGAGGAAAATGCATGTGAGTGCTGACCTGGGGGCACCTTCTGTTGTTCTGTTTGCACCTACTTCTACCTGTTCAACGCATCTCCCCTCTCAAGCACAGCCACTCTCGCTGCAAACGAGTCTGGAGACCCTGACTCCAGCACAGCCAGGAGCTGGAAAACGTCCTGTAGTTGGGTGAATGGGATGAAAAGTTCAGATTTGGGTGGCGTGTCTTTTTCTCTCAGCTTGATGTGAGTGGCAGTGGAAAGCCATAAGCTCAGTTCTCCTGTCACTGACGTGGTGTCAGCTGGGAAAATCATTCTTCTGAGCTTAGCAGAGTGACATTAGCATAAGAGCTGTCAGAGAGGGGTTGAGCCTAGCGGGTCTGGAAGAGAGCTGAGGCACTGGGATGAGAGCGTCTGGGATATTTGACATGTTGCTTTTGCTTGCTTGTGCTCAGGACTGGAGATGAGCTGCTCATCCTCAGCCTGTGGGACAGGAGACTCCTTCAGAAAGCAGACTGACAGCTCAGCTCATGTCAGGTCAGAGAAACCCTGGGAATGTGCACAGAGGAGATCTCCAGGAGTGAGACATGGCAGAGACACCTATACCTGCCTTTCCTGGAGAGGCAGTGCAGGCTGTGGAGTTGCTGACTCTCACACAGCATCTTGCTCCAGCACTGAATTCTGGCTGCTCTTCCTGTGCATCCAGCTGGCTTGGGGCAGCCAAGAGGAGAAAAAGCCAGAGCCAGCGGCTCAGCTGATCAAGGGGTTTCAGGCAGAGGTTGCCCTGCCTGACTTGCAATGGATTCGGGGGCTTTTTGTAGAAACTGTCTCCAAGGCCAAGTCTGAACAAGGCGGTTACTCTTAATTTCCCATGGAGGCAGAAGAGCCACCGAGAAAATGAAAATAGTGCAATAGAAGGTTAGGGGATAAGAGGGCATAGTGATGCTGACCAGATGAGACTGTGTTTGATGATATATCTGTCATTCCATTTACCTCCATGGCAGTGGGACCTGAGGACCTCATGACGATTCAGGACAGGCTTTTGTGAAGACGTCCTGAGCAGTGAAGCAGGATGCTGAATGGGGCGCAGGGCAGCGAGGGAGGCATGGCAAGCTGTGTGTCACACTTGCAGGTCATCTGCCGGAGCCCAGTTAAAACACAGTTGTAAGGGAAAGGGGCATCAATATGTCTCCCACTCACCCCCTCCCTTCCCCCTTCCTTCCATCTCACATCCTCTCAGGAGCACCATGCAAGTTTATCAATTTACACCAGAATGCAGTAAAATCACTGAGGTTGCCAAGGTCTTGGTTTCATTAATTCTGAACCCTGATATGCCAGCCCCCCTCTCTGGCACTCGTTTGCAGGGCTGTCGCTGCTAGTGCAGGCTCGCCTCACAGCTTATTAAACCAGCACCTTTGAAACCTAGGCTGAATTCAGATTCATAACATCTGATTCCCCCATGTCCCTCGCTCCCCCAGAGCCTAGAAAACAGCTTATTAAAAATCACCATTGGTAATTGCCTGGGAAGTCACATTTCTAACACTTTCCTTCAGTTCTTGGGAGTTGAGCTCCCTCCTTTCCCAGACCATGGAGTAAATCATGACCGTCCCTGCTATTTGCTCCAGACTACAGAGGACTTGTAAATGTTCCTGTAGGGCCAATCTGCCCTCAGGAAAGCCAATGGATCCCAGTCACAGTTGTCTTTGGGGGGAAGGAGTTCTGCATGAGGCTGAGGATTAATGATTTAAAGGCAGTGATTCCCCATCCTGGGGCAGGAGCTGCCAGCAGGGAGCCACCAGCTGCAGTGCCTGCAGGGACTCTTGATCCACCTCTGCTCTCCACTTTCAGTGTCCCACTCCTCGGTGTTTTCTGGAGGTGATTTCTCCTCCCAGGCCTGGTGGAAGAGCAGATGGAGGGAGCAAAGGCTGGGAAATGGGTGGCTCAGCAAGTGTGCCTGGGCGTCCCTGCAGAGACGCAGAAACGTTTGTTGGTGGGAGGGCAGGAGTAGTAGAGTAGCCAGGATCTGTCGTCAATATTTGTGGCTTTTTTCAGTTGGTGGATATTTTTCAGATAGTGTTGAACTGGATACCACTGAGCTCCTGGGAGTAGAATGAGACCTGTTGACTTTGAGAAGCTTGAAATGTGTCTTTGCCCCACAGTGCCAATATAGCAGCTGCAGAAACAAGCTGGTTAGTTGACCATTGAGAAAGCAGAAGACAGAGTCCTCCTTACTAGCGAGGGAACTGAGGAGGAGGAATCAACTTCATGGACTGCTCTAAAGCCAAGCCTGTGGC
Source organism: Balearica regulorum gibbericeps (assembly GCF_011004875.1). Taxonomy (NCBI): domain Eukaryota; kingdom Metazoa; phylum Chordata; class Aves; order Gruiformes; family Gruidae; genus Balearica; species Balearica regulorum. The sequence goes on along the minus strand of NC_046204.1, from coordinate 5,382,506 downwards.
ATTGGAGGACATGTTCATTGCAGAATAAGTTTGTAGGACCGGTGCATGACTCTGAGCTGGCAGGTTTAGCCTCCTGGAGGTGTGAGCAGGCATGTTGGGTTCGAGTGTCCTCACTTGGGTGACTTGTACTGGTGCAATACTGGGACTTCTGGTGGAATCTCCTGTGGTTGTTTACAGAGCTGCTGCAGGCTCCATCAGCAGCAGAGTTTGGGAGAATTTTCCTCCTCCTGCACCCCAGCAGAGGAGGGAAGGGAGACTGTGGGCAGACTGGGAGTAGCTGGTGCTGGACAGTCTCCACGTGCGTCCTTGCGGCAGTGGGGCAGCTCCCGAGTCCGAGTGAGAGCCACACTGCTCCCCGGCTGGGCTGGCCGACCCACGGTGCAAAGCACCAGACTTGGGGAGGGCTTTGTGGGAGGGGGCTCAAGGCAGCACTCCCCAAGTTCACTCTGCACAGGAGATACACCCTTACAGAGCTGTCTTTTTATTTGCAAACTGAGCAGTTGTACTGGAAGAGATTTAGCAAACATGGAACTGCACAATGCTGTGTGTACTGAGTCACACATCAGGGCTAGAGCCAACTAGCACTGTGAGCTACTGAGGCAAACATTTGAGAATAGTTACAATAGGCACCAAAAATATCTTCAAATGAGATCTTTCTGCATTGCTGCATGTTGGGTAACAGGGAAGGCTGACAACCTGAGCTTAAATTCTACCCCACATGCTCTAGACCTCATCCTGGGCAAGGCAGGAAACTGAGATGGGAACAAAACAGAGGAAAAGCAGTTTTGCTCCTATAAAGGGAGCCCCGATTAGCCAATTTCAGCTACGTTGGAAAAGTTCTGCTCTGGTGGGAGAGATGGGGTTGTGGTCCTGCATAGTGACTTAGGCTCTAGTGTTGGCCCTGCGGTCCTGGCTCTGACTGTGTTTCAGGAGGGAATGACCGTGTAATTACTAATACACCATTGGATCTGCAGCTCAGAGCTCCCCACGCCTGCACGAAGCCAGAGCAGGATCAGTCCCTACAAGGTATCTTCTGTCTGGTTCTCCCAGTTGCAAGATTTTCTCAGGGGTTTGCTCTGTGGTTGCTGTTTCATCTCTGTCACTCTCATTTAGCGTAAAAAACTACTTCCCCAAAGCCCAGGTCTGGTGTCAGAGACACAGTTCCCCAAACTCAGATTTTGGGGGGCTTGTCTAGGCCTTCTCAGCAGAATCGGAGAACAGGCAGCGGAGGCTCTCGGTGCTGTCTGGCGCGTACTCGCACAGACTAAGTGCAGGGCTGGTAGCAAACACCAAATCCGACTCAGCCTCCTGCCAAGTGACCCCACCAGACATCCTTTCCCCAGTCCCCCCGTGCCCTTCCCTCACATCCTGCTGTCTGCTGCTCTCCGCACCCTCGTGCTGGGGCCGGGATCACACCTCCGCCTCGCCGCGGCCCCTTCATGGCTTCAAGCACACGATCTCTCCCACTGGTTCTGCAGCCGTTTTTTTCTGCCAGCGCAGGGCACTGAAAAGTGCTGGCACTGCCAAAAACCCTGTGTGCACTACGACTCCCCAAACATCCCTTTATTTTTATTGTTCTGTTAATTACTGTTTAAACTTTAATAAGTCACTTCGTCAGGAGGGGGGACCTGCAGTGAGGTTTCTGTGCAAACACTGGGCCCGGCAGTGACTCTAGTGTAACATAACCCTTTATACAATGTGGGAATGTTTAGACTGTAACAGAAACTTGTTATTTTAATGACAGTTAAAGGGGGAAAAAAAAGAAAGGAGCGAATGAAAAAGGGAAGCAAGTTTGTTGGGGAAATGGCTCATCTCAATCTCTCTGTCTGGCCTCTTTTCTCTTGGCTTTAATGATAGCTGGATAAGGAGGCTTTATGGCTTCTGTTGAAGCAAGTCTTGTTCCCAGAGATGCCCTATACCGGGCAGTATGTGGTCCTCTCTGTTCTGCGGGGTAAGGCTAACAGCAGAGAGATGCTGATGGAAGCAGCATGGCTTGATTTTGCTCAGAGGCAGCAGCAGATGCCTAAAGCCAATTTGAGCTCAGTCTAATTATTCTGACCCACACAAGAGACTTTTCCCTTCTTTTCAGAGCTTCTTCCACTGTTAAGTTTTTAAGTAGCTGTGCTGGAACAGATGCTGGCACGCCATAGATAAGAAGAGGGTCCACATCCCATGCAAAAATGGACCTTCAAGCTAGGAAATGCTGCCTGATTTTGACTGTCACCACTCAAAAGGAGGAACCATTATGGACACCTGAGAGAGGGAAAGGGAGAGAGACAGAGAGAGGCTGGCTCATAGTCTTGGCAGTTGGGGGACAGAGGATTCACAGGCATCCTCAATTTTGAATTGTGACTGTTGACATCTGTATTGCTTTGAGGTAGAGGAGGGTGCCTGTGCAGTGGCTGATGTCCCTGCATCACAGTACTGAAGTCACCTCCAGGTTTGGCTTGGCTATATTTAGCATTCACTATAGACAAGACCATATAGAGTGATATATATGATCTGAAAACCTTCAACTCCTGCTGACCTCTCTGCTGGTACAGTGAAATCCCCAAAATCTGTACAGTCTAGGTGAGGAGTGACGCAAGACCAGGAGAAGGGCGAGGTCTCACCTTTTCCCTGACAGGTTTCATCTTTCCCCCTCTTCAGGTTGGTCACTGGTCCCTGGCGGTGCCGGTCCCCTGGGCAGCACAGCTTTCTCTGCCAGCCGCGGGTGGTAGGACCACAGGGACTGAGGGAAGAGAGGTGTGAAGAGGGTATGGGGGTGTGGACTGGGGCAGAAGAGGTTTGGCAGGACATGCTGGGAAGGAGGAAGCTGGGATGGTGTTGGGAAGTTGAGGAAAGAAGAGGGGAAAGGAAGAGCAACGCTAAGGCTGAGGCTGGGAACTGGGAGGGGAAGGGGGACACAAAGGGCAAAACTTTGGAGGGGAGGTCAGGAGGATGCAGGCTGTAAGGAGCGCTTCGCTGGAGGCAGAGCCTTTCGTAGCATCAAGAACCTTCCTCAGGCGCGAGCTCATTGCCAGGAGTCCTGTTCCTCTGTGCAGAGACCCTCTCTCCTGTTTGCTGAGTTTCTGATCAAAAACAGGAGCCTGGGGAACTTGCACTCCATAAAGCTTTTTGGTGAGGGCGAATGTAGGGTGGAGCAGGAGGGGATGAAATCATGGCCCTCCAGGGGACTGTGTTTTCCCAAGTGGGTGAGCATGCAGGGAGCAGGCCAAAACGGTTCACGCTTTCCTCACCCGCTGCTGGGGTTGTGATTGTTATTGATTGGGTTTGCTGTTCTCGGCACTTTGTGTTTTTCCAGCTGAGCATTGGCTGCCCCTTGAATTTTTTATTTTATTTTATTTTATTTTTTTACCTCTGCTTTAGTTCAAATACCCACAAACGTTGCACGTGGGGCAGGTGTGTGCACAGCCCTATGCCGGCCAGCATTGTGTGACTGGGGTGAGCACGCACCGGGGCTGCGGATGGTTGGGAGTGTGCAGGAGTCTGCGTGAGGTACCAGTAACATGAAAGCCTGCTGTCAGTAGGATTACATTCACAAGTCTGTGTTATCTCTAGAAGTGTGTCATACAGAAAGGTAAAGAAGTCTGCTCTAGTAGAAAAATCAGTGTCAGGGCTTCATGTTGAAGCAAATAATAGGAACATGCACAGGGACTTTCCACGCTTGGGCATGTATATCTGGCTGGGGGTGCATAAGCGTCAAGCCCAAAGACAGAGGGCCAAGGGAGCTGCTAGCTGGAGGAACAGTTTTGTTTCCTTTCCAACGTGTGGTCATGACTTTCAGACCCCACCGAGCCCCTCATGTTGACCTGCTCTCTCACTCCAGCCTGGTGCGCTCGTGTCCCTCCGCAGAGCTGTGCCTGCTCACGGGGCTGGAGGCAGGAGCCGTCCCTTTAGGAATGGCATTTTCCAGGTTCCTGTGTGAGGCTGAACATGTCCCAGCTGCAAAAATAACTAGCGTATACACCCTATGGAAACAGCAGCAGCGACACATCTGTCTGGTCTGGGCAGAGCCAGCTTGTAACTAATGCCCCAAAGGGGCATGGAGCGGCTGCAAGCTACTTGTCAGTGTGCGGAAACCCAAAATAGAGACCTTTGGGGAGGACTAGCCCATCGGAGGGGCGACGCTTTGCAGTGGGCAGAGCAACAGATACCTCTGGGCCTCTTGTAGGACCGGTGGGTTCCAGCAAGACATTAATATTGACTGGCTTCTCTGGACCAGCTGCGGGGCGTGCAGGCTGCTGGTGGGGCCGAGGCGAGGGGCCGAGCCTGGCACTGCTGGGCACTGGCGTCCCCGAGAGCAGCCCCAGCCTCTTCCCCCCCCGGCCCCTGCTCCTGCCTCCCCCATGGCCGGTGGGGTCACTTTGGTTGGAGAGCACAAGCTGAGCTCAAGGATAGAGCCCCCTGGACGGAGCCAAGGAGCCGCTGTATAAAAAACGCTGAGGTTTTCCTTTTCTGTACAGCGCGTTTCCCTAAATTGCCTTTGACTGTGTGCATCGCTAATGAAAGTTTATGCCCTTGTTAGAAGGACAGGCAGGTCCGTTCCAGTTAGGGCTGGGTCTATCCTTCTGCCAACTGCCCTCCCCAGCACACACACACACACTCTCGCTCGCTCGCTCTCTCTCCCTGGTGAATAAGTGGAGGCTGTTATAAAAAAAAAAAAAAAAAAAAAAAAGAAAAAAAAAGAGGAGGGGAAAAAAATTTCCATATTTGTGTAAGTTGCTTTAAAAGCATTTTATCATGTCATAAAAAAAAAGGAAAGTACTCTCGGAAATTGATCCTGCACACGAGCCCATTGGACAGAAGGACGTCGGGATGTTAATGGCTATTTTGCTCCAGGGTGGCTTATTAAAAAATTTATACATAAATGCTTAAAATTGCATAAATTATTTAAAAAAAAAACATAGTAAGCAATTTGCAATCCCGATCCACTTTTTCTCTTTTTCTTTCCCTCGTCATCCTTTTCTTCCCTTCTTTCTTAGAAAAAAAAAAAAAAAAATTCCTTCCCCCTCTTCTCACCCTTGTTCCCTCCCTGTCTGAAAATGTGATGCGTCCAAAATTGTACATGTAAGTGTGTAAAATAAATATGATTTTAAATGTGACCCGCCACTGGCCAGCGGAGCTAGCTACGAGGGGGAAATAAAAAAAAAAAAAAAAAAGAGGGGAGAAGAAAAAAGAAAAGAAAGAAAGAAGTTTGGATATGATGAGTGTTTCTCGCAGGCGTGGAATGTCACCCACATATCCTGGAGATTGTACTGGGGAGGTTTATGATGGTTTCCCATTGATTTGTTTCCCCGACGCAGCTGCCGACCTCTATTGAGGGACAAACATAATCAGCACTGACGCAAATTAGATGGTTATTCGTTTTGAAAATTGACAGAAAAACAATAAAAAAGATGAAATGCTCCCAAATCAATAGATATAATGAAATTCAAATAATCCGAGAGATGAGGTCTCCATGGCAACTGATAATGTGGAAAAGAAAACAATTTAATAAAGGACAGACACACTTTGAAAACAGATTGGGCAAAGGGAAGGCGGGGGGGCGAGGGAGCAAGGGGGGCCGTGGGTTGGGTGGTGGTGGGAGGGGGCAGCGGGAGGAGGTGGTGGTGGGGAGCCGGAGCCGGCTGCTTCTCCGGTTGGTTAGCGGTGCTGTAGTGAAGGATCACTGTCCATCCCAAGGACGCTTGCCATAATTAAGAGAGGCTTTCGGTCCAGAAAGTGCAGATTCAGGTTTTAATACACAAAATTATTTCAGGAGCACTGAATCGGAAAGTCGTTTGTTATGACCTTCCTGAGAGGCCTGGAGCAGGGCATGTTGGAGGCGCGGCGGCTGAGCCAGCTGAGTTATGGCATATTTGTGTTTTTATAGTGCGGAGGGGAGGGGGGAAGGGGGGAAGAAGGTTAAACAGTATTTACAGCTCAGTTGTTTTCAGAAAGGAAAGAGAAATAGAGTTCATGAAAAGATGCGAGTGGAAGAGAGAGAGGGAGAGGGAGAGATCCCCTGCCCGGCACACACACTCCGCTGGGACGCCAGCTCCAATGAGACACTCACCGATGCTCTTTTTGCCTTAAGGTGTGAGGTGCAGATGGGCTGGGGGTAAAGAGGGGCTCTGTGGTGGGATGGGGAGTGTGTCTGTCCCTGCTGCCGAGTCTGTCTGCAGGGTCCGGCTGGGAGCCCACTCTCTTCTCACTCCAAGCTGCAGAATAAACTGCTCCTGGCATGCAGGCTTGTGCTGAAAGCGTGTGTGCGTGTGCGTGCATGCAGGGTGCTCTGCACTCGTACGGGTGGCTGCCTGTGTGCCTCTGCATGTGTGGCTGCTGGTGGGCTGGATGTACGTGGGTGCTCGCTGCGTGTGCGGGGCTGAGCAGAGCTCGGTGCGTGCGGGTGTGCGCCTCTGGGGAGGTGCATACGCTGTGTATCTGTCTGTGTATTGCGGATGCAATACTTGTACAATCACAGGTACACAGACCTTTGCGTGCGTTAGTGTGTGTTCTGTGTGCATACCGTTTCATGAACACATGCACGGGCATGCGATTGCGTGTGTTTGTGTGCTGGGTCGTGTGTGCTTCTGCATGTGATAGTGCACCTGCACGGCCACGTTTTTATACACGTGTGCGTTCGCACTGATGGGTGTTTGCAATTAGTGATAGCGCTAGCACATGGATGGGCTCACGAGGACAGGAGAGATAAGAAGATGAGCCCTAATGACAAGAAGAAAGAGCAGCAAAAGGCAAGTCAGAGAATTAGTGTCCGTGTGAGCATGGGCAGCGTGGGGTGAGTGCCCACACAGCCCGGCTGGTGGGGTTTCTCTCCCGTGCCGCTCTGACAGGACTGCTGAGTTAACAAGCTCAGGGATGACCCACTGCTTTCACACCAGAGCTCGGCTCTCCTCTGGCTGGACTGTGAGCCTTTTCCACACGAACAGGACGGACAAGCGTTTCTCCTAACCATGTTGCACAGTATTTGCAGGTGCCAGGCATCTCCGGGGATTGAAGAGCCCCTGAACTCCCAGTGCTGTGTGTGATGGGTGCCTGCTCTGTGGGTTCACAAAAAGACTCCCAGCCCCACGTGAGGATTATAGAAACCTCTAAGGGATCTGAGTGCCCCCTTTGCATACCAAGCCCAGAGCACATTACCTGATCGCATACAGCTCAGGCAGCAGTTCGGGGCTGTGGGGAGGATGTAACCCAAGCTGGAAGGGTAAGATGCTCTAGGCTGCTCTCTGTCATGCAGCTCTTGCTGAGGTCTCACTTACCTCATGTGGGCTAACACACAGATTTACTTTGCAGGACCTTGAAAGGCCACAATAATGAACTTTTTCTGGCCCTGTTTCTTAGTGATGCAACAAGCATTCAGGCTCCCAACTCCCATTTAGCTCCTGACTTCCCACTGCAATTAATTAGGAGTCTGCATTCTTTGTTGGGTCTGAGCTTAATAGTGCTGAAAGGGATTGCAAATTGCTCTTAAGCTGCCTCCCAACTACCAACAGGCTTTGGAGGGACGCTTTTTTAGGAGATGGCTCACTTAACCCCTGCCCTCAATTAGGGATGACTGAGCCCAGCCTGAAGCCAGGAAGCTGCTCTCCACTGACTTGGGTCATGGTGGGTTTGGATTCTTTGTAAAGTAACTTGTTAAAGACAGTCACCAAGAGGGAGGGATGAAACTTTGAGCAATTCCCTTACAAATCTGCATCCTTTAAGAGACCTCATCTTTTTTATTCCCTCAGTGTCAGGTGCTTGCAGCCAAGTCAGGTTCCCTCTCTACCACCTCGATGTTTCACTGCACCCCCTGCCCTATCTCTTTCAGCATTTACAAAGATGTCTGTGCAGCATTTCAGAGAGGCTCCTCTCTCTGTGTCCACCATGTCCTCCTGGCACAGCACCCAGATTGTGCTTATGTGTCTATGGAGAGGTGAAGTTAGGCACCGTGTTTGCATTTAGTTGCCCTGACAACATGTCTGGCTTCATAGGGAGTTTTCCAAGGGCCACAGCAAATCTCCAGGGACCTGATGGTGATGAGCTATTACTCCTCACTCTGCCTTTTTCGTCTTTCCCCTTGGTTTTCTTCACAACCTGTGGGGAGATTGATGGCAGGATTGTGATGTAGATGTTAGCAGTTCTGCTTGATTTATAGAGTTACTTAGGCTGAGTGAGGCCACTTAGGCTCGTCTGGATAGTAAACCTTTTAACTGGACTAAAAAATTAATAATAAATAAATAAATAAGGCAAGGAGGAGAAGCTGGATCAGAAAAGCTGATCCTCTTGGCTTTATGTTATCTGAAAGAAAGACTCTGAAGACAGAAGACTCCCAGGGAGCAGCTTCTCTCAGCCTGGGGAGCAGTGAGACCCTGCTCGCTGCATTAGGCTGGAGCTCCGAGAGCAGGTTTTCATGGGACCAAGAGGAGGAAACTGTTGAAATGCCTCATCAAAGATGCTGCACTGACAGATAAACTAGAAAGCTGGCTGCAGGACACAAGGGACTTTTGAGCTTCAAATTGTCCTGAATCAGAGCTTTTCCTCTGCTGTTACTTGAATTGTGGTAGCACCTAAAATTGCAAACAAGATACTGGGCCCTCTAAGCTAGGCAAGAAATCTTTGCCCAGATGGCTGGCCATCTGAAGAGACCCAGCAGGTCAAAGGCAGAAGGGGAGCCTGCGTGATGTTATTTGCCCAAAGAGAAGGAGCAGGTCAGTAGCAGAGCAGGGAGCAGAACCAGAGTTCCTGACTCCCATTACTCCGTTTTTTCCCTTTCTTTCCACTCTGCTCCTTTTGTTAATTCTGGAAGTTCCATGTATTACTTGTCTGCGGGAAGAGGGGCTTATTTCTTGTCCTTTGGAGGTTCAGGGTACGTGCGTGCAGAGCGGGGCGAAGGGAAGGGCAGAGGCAAGGAGCTTTGTCTCGGCGCTCGGGGGTGAGCAGCAGAGCCTTAGTGGCTTGGAGTAAGGAGACTGGGGCTAGACAAGATCAAAGCACATTTAGGATCATTTTTGAGATCTGCTCAGGAAAAGGTTCAGACGTGCGTTACTAAAGCGCTGTGAAGAAGGATTAGTCCTGTCCTTGCTCGCAGTTGAACCACTTTCCCCACCAGCTGTGCCAAATGCCTGTGAAGAGCTGGTCGAGCGGCAGCAGAGCAGGTCAGTGGCAGGTGAGAAGGCAGTGTCGCAGAGGAGACCGACGCGGTGCAAGGGAGCGGGGCCGCCGTGGAGGCTGTCGCGGTTCAGCCGTGCAGGGGAGAAGGGCCCCGAGTGGGGCTGAGCTGGGGGAGGGTGAGGAGGACGGGGTCCACGCAGGCTGGGGCGGTGCAGGTGAGCAGGTCTCTGCGGTGGGAGATGCGGCAGCCGAGGACACAGCGCAGTGCTGAGTGTTAGCAGGTGTCCGTCCTGCTCTGCTGCCTGCCAGCCGGGCTCTGCTCTCCAGCGGGGACTCTGCGGACTCTGGAGGACTTTGAGTTGCAGCCCATTGCACCATTGCAGCAGGAGCGGCTGTGCTAGGGCCAGCTCACTCCTAGTGTGAGGTCTGTGCTGCCTTTCTCTCCCTGGCCAGTGATATATGGCATAAATTAGGCCTCTGAAGGGGGATACTGCATCCTTAAGAAGAAATATGTCCTCATTTTTCTTAAACACCGTTTGCACTGAGTGAAATGTTTAGAAGGGACGCTGAGGGATAACTTTATTTCTTACTAGGGAGTTCAGAGCCGTTCAGTTAAACCCATAAAACACTGGGAGTAGGGAAGCTGACAGCCTGCCCGTGCATTAGAAAAGCCATTACTCATCTAGGGGAAATTCACCCCATGCTGGAGCCTTGCATTACCAATGGGGTGGTCCAGGGGAGGACACAGGATCATCTCCCTCGGCCATCTAAGGGGTCAGTAGGATGCTCAGAGGTGGAAGAGACTCAGTTAGTAACAATCCAGGACAGTGACAGAGTGTTGATACGGAGATCTTAAAGCACCAAGTAAACACAGCTGGGTTCAGCCCACTGGGTAGGTAATCATCCTCATTCCTCTTCCTCTGCATGGGGAAACTAAGGCACAGAAAGCTGGGAAGACTGACAGTTACACCATGATGGGAAACCAGGCTGGAAGCCAGCACTCCTGGCTTTTAACCCCCAGCTTAAATCACTAAAACCAAATTCCCTTCCAGAGCAAAGAGCGAAAGTTGGGAGCCCTGACCCCCTGCTCCGTTCCTGCTGCAAGGGTGGAGTTGGGAGTCTTGGCTCCACCTTCATTGCTCCAACGTTCAGCCCTTTCTTCCCAATGGGATTTAGAAAATCTGTTGGAAGATGAAGACAAGGGTCTTGTAGGTGGTAGTAATGACAATTCCTGTCTCGGATGATGGTTGGTGGTGTGGTGGGCTGCGTTATAGATGTGGCTGGGTGGGCTTCTGCTCTCGCCGGTGCAGGCTGCCCTTGTTCTCCCAGCAGCTGGTTGTCTGAGGGGACAGGGCCAGAGGTGCCCAGCATCATGGCACACAAGGCATCGGCCACCAAGAGGGTGGTGACTTTCTATTTGATATTTTATTTTGGAGGCTTGACACCAAAAGATTTAATATTTGTTTGAAATGAGAAACAGTTCTCAAATGAATTTGGAGAGCCTGGGAATTAATGTCAGCCCCCCCTCCCCTCCCTAAACATCCCTCCTCCCCTTCAGCTCAGCCCCCCCCTTTCAATTTCTGAAGCCTGCTGATTTGAATATTTATAAATATCAGTAAATTATTTATTGTAGCAATCTGCTGTGCCATTTCACCAATCGCCGTTAACACTTTAGGGCTCGCTCTTCAGGAGGACGCGACTGGAGAAAACGGGCACCTGGGGGCTGGGAGCGTGTTCTGGGGAGGGGGCTCTCATGCCTGGGCAAAGCCGGCGTGGCTGTGGTGCTGGGAGGGGTTGCCTCTGCATGTGGCACAAGAAGAGTTGGGGGTGTTTGCAGGAGAGGATTGGGACCCTGTCTGTGCCCAGTACTAGGGACACTGCAGGGGACACTGGGAGAGGACGTGGCTGGAAAGGGTGGCTTGCGTTAATGGGGGAGAGCAGCAAGGAGGATTGCCTGACGGGATGGGCTGTTTGCTGCAGCACCCTTGCAGGCTTTGCCCTGCGGTGTGCAGGGACCTTGCTCTGGCTTAGAGCTCAGCGTTAGCCCTCTTTGCTTGTAGTTTCTGTTCCCTTGAGGAAGAGAATCCCTCTCGGTTTCTCCTGTCCCATTCCATCCCTCCATAATTACATTTCTGCAGTGTGTAGAAGAGATGATGTGGCTATTTGCTGTTTGGGGAAAGGGGGGGCTCTCTGTGTTCATGAGCTGTTCTGGAGAAACCCCGACAGTAGCACCAGAGCAGCCAAGTGGCCAGGTGGGAAATAGGAGCAGCCCAGTGAGCCAGCAGCCCCAGTGCAGGGCACCAGCATCTCCAGACCCCCATTGCTTCCCCCTCCTCTCAGGACATCTTCTGTCGTTCACTGCCCAGTGCTGATTTCCATACGCTGTCCCTCACTGTCACCAGAAAATTACGGCTTAACTCTGCAGCTGAGAAGGTTGAGCAAAGGGAAGCAGGACAGACTCGCTGAAGGGAACTGGTACTGGTCTCTACCTCTTTGGGCCAGGGTTGTACAAGGCTCTGGGAGCTGGAAATAGGGAGAAAAGTGGCATTTTGTGCGGCTGGAGATGCCAGCATGGCAGGCAGGAGAAGGTCAAGCGGTGCTGAATGCAAGCAGACTGCACTTTGACAAGCATAGGCCATGGGGACCAGAGCAGGGTCCCCAGCTTTTCCTACATGGTTTATGGATGGGGTGTGTGGGGAGAGCCCTCACAGCTATGGGAAAGCAGGGAGTGTAGCTGGCAGCGCTTCAGTAAGGATGCCCTGGCTGCTCGCTTCGTTTCTCCTCCCACGTCTTTGATTTTCCTTCTCCTCCCTGCCCAGTGCTGAGCTGGAGCCTGTCAGGTCCGACTTTCGCACCGGGGCTTTCCCCGGCTTCACGCAGACACACACAGGCGGGATCCATGCTTGCAGGGCAGAGGAGGTTGTTAAAGAGCCTTTGTGAACTCCCCAAGGTCAGCCAGAAGAGACAGCATCCACTAATCCAAGGTCATTTCCTGGGCTAAAAGCAATAAAATGTTTTATTGATAAACTGAAGAGGGGAAAATATACACACTAAATCCACTCACACATTGTGGGCGATGCCTGGGCTGTTGCTGCCTTTGCCCTGGCCCTGCCTGGGATAATGCACGAGTCTTCGTGCTGGAGGGGAAATGTTTTCTGGAAGGGGCTGAGCGTTTGGCTGCCTTCCCTGCCTCCTCCCGGCGTGTGGCTGGGCACCGCCAGGGCATTGCTCCGGGGAAGCATGTTCCCAATGCCCCAGTGGCCTTCTGCTGTGAAAGTTTGGCTCCATCTTAGGGACCGCAGCTCAAGTGTGAAGATGCTCTGGCGTGCAGCATCCTCACCCCTACCCCAGCGAGCCATGCTGCCCTCCCTGTCTGGGGCTCCTGGGCAGGCCGGAGTCTCTCCAGTCAACCTTGCACCACAGTGGTTAAAAAAGAAAAGGATTGTGCAGCATGTCGGCCTTCCTTCCCTCCCCCTCCCCGCCCCAAATAATGCCGTTAATAATTAATTGAATGAGAGCTTGCAGCTCCTGGAAAGCTGGCACTGGGACCTCCCTCTTGAACGGAGCTGCTCAGCTGGGCTTAAAACTCTTCAATAGGAATATGAAAGCTCCATCTGTTCGACGTACCCAGCCCTCTGAAGTGACAGCGCACTGTCCCTCCCCAGCCAGCACCCCTCTCCCCACAGCACGGGCCCTCCTGCCCCTCCTCTCCTGCCCCTCCTCAGCCTCTGCCCCATCTGGCGGGGGTCCACCCTGCACCGCCGGCTCTTCCCATACCAGTAAGCTCCTGCACACAGCCAGGGCCCCTTCTCCTCCATCCATGCCAGCTGGTTCATCCAGCTCCCACACTCCTCTTTTTCACAGCCGGGTCCCTTTCTCCCCTCTGCCGGGGTGTGTTTCTTCATTGACCCCAAGCCAAAGCCAGACTTCGGCTCTCTTTTCCCTTCCCTGCAAAGCCAGACTTTCTCTTTGTAGTGCAGTTTGCCCCTCAGCTGGAATGCCCTATTTCCATCCCCGCTGCAAAGCCCTTTGTTCTCGCACATGGCGTGTCCCCCCGTAGCCCCTCTTCTCCCTCGGAGGGAGGCAGAGCCAAGCCGTGCCCACCTTGGCAGCACCCCACTGTGAAGTTCATGGGTGAGAAAGTGCTGCTTCGGGGACTGCATGGAGGGAGAGAGCCTGGGGGCTGCACGCGGGGCACGGGCAGCACATCGGGACTGGGGGAAAGAGGGGCAAGTGGGGGGCAGCAACCTGGGCTTGGCGGCAGCAAGTTCAACGGGTGACAAGGCAGCAAAATGGCGAGGTGGGTTTTGTCCTCCTCCTTGCCAGGCCTGGTTGCGGCAAGCCGTACCTTTTCTGCAAAGGGAGGTTTGCTCTCAAGATGCCACCGGGCTGGGTGCAGAGCGGAGGGAGCTGGTATCTCCTCGCCGGGTGTGGGGAGGGGGTAAGTGGAGTAAACTCCTGGTGGCATTGTTTTCAGAGGAAGTGCTCAGTGTAAATAGAGCATGTGGGAGAGTTTGTCCTGGGCAGAGATGAAAAGTCCGTGTGACAGGCTCAGGTTATAAACGGCTTCCTCAGATTGATGTGAAATCAAAACATTTCTATTTAGACGAAGAAAATGAAGGGGGATGTTTACTTAGCCTGGAATCTTTAAACAGTGCGATGGAGACGCAGGGTGATTTGGGGTGGGGAGCTCAGCCTGGGGGGGAGAGAGCCTCTGCCTGGCTTCAGGGGTCCCTCCCTGCCTGGCAGTCCTGACCTCGGGCAATACGAGGGTCCCTCATTCAGCAGCTTGATTCCTCTCCTTCTGCCTGAGCGAACGAAACACAGAAGCTCTGGTCCCCTCTGGCCTGATGGCCATCTTCAGCGTTTTGTTGTGAGAAGGGTTTCCCTTCCACTTTTGAAACGGACAGGCTGAAGGACAGGAATAGGAATGTCAATATAGGTGATGTCCCTCCTGTGCCATAGACAAGGAACTAAGGCAATGGAAAGATAAAATGATGTGTCCAGGCTTGCGGAGAGTTGGTTGCAAGGTTGGCAGAAGAAGCTGGGAGTTCTGATTTCCTGCGGCCATACGTGCATAGGTGGGATGGAGATACGTAAGTCCTGGTACTACAGGGCAGATCCCATCTCAGAAAGATCTCTGGGAGGGTTAGTTTTACAGATCAGGGAAAAGGTACATTTTCAGAACTTGCTTTATTTTTACCTTAAACTTTAGGAAAAGATTCTCAAAATGTTAAAAAGCAGCATTGCTGTGCTCAAAAATATCCCAAACACAGGGAGAAGGGACAAGAAAGATGCGGAGGGGAGGGGCAGGAGCTGGGGGGGCAGAAGCTGGGGAGGCAGAGGGGCAAAGCCGGGGTGTGTGAGATGGAAGGAGGCAGGAACAGGAATGGAAGACAAGTTGCAGGCTCCCTGGAGTTTCTGCGTATGCCACAAGTGCAGCCTCAGGAACGTCTGTTCCTCTCTTCCTTTGAATAAATATTTATATATTCATTTGCCGGCTGGTGCACGCACTTGGCTGCTCACCTCCAGACCAGAATAATGGGACCTGCCCTCATTGCAGAAAGGGGGAGGGCAGCGGGGATTTGGGCTGCCGCGTGTCTGCCTCCCAGTTATCTCCAGCTGTGAGCGGCGCTGATCTCACCAGTTAAGCAGGGCTGGGTATCGTGAGAACGTGGACGGGGAATCACCAGGCAGTGTTGGGGAGAGCGGCGCTGGTGATTCAGTGCTGACCCAGTGCCCCAGCCCTGGGCAGGCACCGCAGCGTGCGGGAGGCACCGTCCTAACCACCTGCAGCCGTGGAGGCTCCGCTGGCCCTTCGCCCGAGCATACAGGCGTGAGCTGTAGGTGTCCTGGCCAGGCTCCAGTTGGAGCTCACAGCAGCCTCCCGAGATTCCCTCTGTGGTACCAGTTGTGCATAGAATTGGCCTTCACTTTCTGCCCTAAATAGAGTGGGAATGTGATGGGAAGGGAAGGTGCCAGCACACGGAGACTTTTGCAGCTTCATGGGCGTCTGCCTGTGCCCATCTGTATGCGTGAGGACTGTGTGCGTGTGTTGGGGGAATGTGTGAAAGGGAAATGCGTGGGGAATGCGTACAGGAATGTATTTTGGGGAGATGGGACTTTTTAACCCGTATGTGTATGACTACACTTAGGGAGCGTGCCAGCGCGTACACCCAGCTCTTGAACAGCTATAATTTCTAGATGGGGAGGTATATGTTTGGGGGCAATGTGTGCTTTCCCTTCATGAAAGCATGATTGCACGTAGGTGTTAGTGCTGGGGGAGGGGGGCTGCATTTGGAACGTGGAGGAGTACGTTTTGCCTCCCTTTGTGTGGGGGGCTGATATATTTGTCGGGGGGTTATTTTTCTTGCAGTCCTTGACAGGGAAGCGTGTCTGAAGCTGTCAGGAGTTTACGCTAAGCAGCCACTCTCTGGCTCTTGGACAGCAGGTCTAAAGTTTCAGTCTGTTTGTATTGGGCTGTCATGTTATGGGATTAGGGGTTGTCACGATGGCTTCTGGATGCATTGTAGGGGGTCTGATTAATCTCAGTGTGCTTCTGTGGAGCAGCACCTCTGTGCTGGTGACAGGAAGGTGTGGGCTGAGCTGCCACGAGGGACTCCTGTGCAATGGAGGAACCCATTCTCACCATTCGAGGTCTGGAGATGGTTTCTGTTGGCTCTCCATGTGATGGGCTCCTCTTTCAGCACAACATAAAGTCCAGGAGACCTCCAGCAACATCTCCACAGTAACTCCAGTGGCATGTGTGTCCAGCAGGCATTTTACCAGGTGCTCTTCCCCAGCCCTGGGACACAGAGCTGGCTCTGCCTCGGCACCACGTGCTGGGGGAAGAGCCAGGCTGTGGGCACGTCTCTTGCCTTGGGACCTTTAACCCTTCTTAATCTGGGTGTCTCTCGGAGGTATCGTAAATAAAGAGGGAAATGAGACAATGCAGCTGCTTTAGAATCAGTTTTTGCTTTTATTTGTGATTGAATCTTGTTAATTGTTGGTGCAGTAATTATGCAAGTGACTCTGTGATAGGGACCATTTAGTTCAAGATTCTCTGTGACCTTGAAGTTAAGACCTTACCTTCTTCCTTTCTCCCCCCCCCCCCACTTTCTCTTACCCCTCCTTTACTAGCTGTCACATATGAATAAACTACATTAAAATAACAAACCCACACTAATTAGCTGATTGTGCTGGGAAGTGTGAGAGCAGAATTTCCTGTGTGTGTGAGAGCGAGCGAGCGAGCAGGCAAAGGGGCCTGATCAACTGATACCAACCCAAGGCAATTTTCTCCCGTACGACTGCCACACACCAGTCTGCTGCTCCAGCGCACACACTTGCCAGGGCTCCTGTCCTCCATACTGGTTCTTTCTGGTCTGCACTGGTTCTCTTCTCTGAGAGTATGCATAAACCCCATTAAGTGAATTCCTCGCCGTCCCTACGGTTAGGCTTGGGAAGCTGTTCTCCCTGCTACAGGTGCTTGGGTGCAGTTACTGGCTGATGGGGTTTTGGCAGCCACGCCGTCTGGGATGGAGCTGGGGACCCAAAAGCAGGTGGTGCTGCAGTCTGAAGGAGAGAGCGAGTCAGGCTTTTAACAGACTTAATGTCCAGCCTGAGCCAGGAGCAGAGGCTGGTCCATACCATGTTCTCCTGCCTGAGATGTTCGGAGCCTTTGAGCCCAGTTCCGTCCCAGAATAAATACGTGCCTCTTTCTTGAGGCCAGTGGCATCCTTTGGTACCAGCAGGTTCAGAGCATGCCTGTCACCGGGCTCTCCTGGCTGGGCTTCCACTCAGAGCTTATGAAACAGATGGCAGTCCTGCCTTTCAAAGGATGACACCGGCCATGCCTGAAGGCCTGCTGGGTTGGGACCAGCCATTTGCTGTTTGGGTTCAAGTTGTCTGATCCCACTAATGCCCTTCCTTGCTTCTTTCCCTTCTCTCTTTCCAGCTGAAAGAACTATATGCACTGACGCAACCTCAGGAAAACCCACAATGGCTGCCAAGCGCAAAGGTGGCCTGAAGCTAAATGCAATCTGTGCCAAGCTGAGCCGCCAGGTCGTCTTCGACCATGGGGGAGCCGAACAGGCGCGAGCAGACAAGGGGCCGCAGCGGGAGAGCAGCAACAAGGACCTGCCTCAGCCTGGGACCAAGGAGCTGGGGACGGAGTTTTCAGATGGACTCAGCCGCGTGCAGAAGATTGAGGAGGACAAAAGGAGGGAGGTGATCGAGAAGTGGGTCAACGGGGAATACAACGAGGAGCCCTTGCTGGGGCGAGTGGAAGGCAAGGAATGTAAGGGCGCCGAGAGCGCGGAAGTGCCCCCCGAAGGGGTTTACATGGTGCAGCCCAAGGGCTGCAGTGACGAGGAAGATAACGGGGACGAGGCGGATGCTCTGAGGGGCTCACAGGATGGCAACTTCTTGGATGACAGGGATTCAGATGGGCCAGCCTCGAAGGATGATGCCTACCGGTCCTCCAGTGGCGAGACAGGCTCCAAGCTGGGAGGAGGAACCACCTCAGGTAAGCCCTCTGCTCCTTCCACCTCTGGGTGTGGAACAGCTTCACAGTCGTGTTTTGTGTGGGACAGAAACAGCTGTTGCTGTGCGTCCATGCCAGATACTGTCTGCATCTGGCAGCCAAGGAGGAGGGTGAAAGCCCCGATCCCCTTGCAGAGCCTGGCATTTTGCTCTTGGGACCGTGCTGGGTTTGCCTCTGCTTCAGCCTCCCCGAGAGAGGTGTTTGTTGGGGCGGATGGGGCTGGATGGCTCTTGCCCGACCATCGATCCCTTGGTAGAATAGATCTCCCCCATAGACTCCTTCCCACCATTCAGATGGAAATAGCTGTGGCGCATACTGGTTTTCTGTTCATGTATTTCCATGAGGGGGAGAAAAAAAGCAGAGAGTGCCCTTGTGTCAAATCCCAGGTGGATTCTGCAGTGTACTCTGCACATGCACACCGGCTGTGCAGTGCATTGCATTGTATTGTATTGCAGTGCTGTGTAAACACACTCCTGCCCCATGCTGCACCTTACACAATGGTAATTAGCCCCGAGATCACAGTCGACCACGGGAGCCCCGGGCTGGAGGGGGAAAGCCAGTAACTCATCGTGCCTTTCAACCCAGTGCCTGCTGGAACCCGGCTGCAGGCGGAGCTGCTGGGCTGCCCCTTCCCCCGGCTGTCTCGGGCCGGGCCGGCGCGGCCACCCGCGCAAGCTCGGGGGGCTCCGGGGACCCCGAGGCCGAGGGCGGCTCCGGGAAGAGGCGCGAGGGCGGGCGCGCAGCTGTAGCGTCCGGCCGGGCTCGAGCCCGGCAGCTCGCGGGGCGCACGCACCTGGAATGCGGCCCCGCGCCCGCCGCGCGCGTGTGGCGGCCCCGCCCTACCCAACGGCCGGCCGGAGCGAAGGTTCTGGAAGGAGCGGCCGCCGCGGCGGGGCAGGAGGTAGGCGGCGGCTTTTCCTGGGGGAACGGGCGGGGGGATCCCGCGGGGTGAGGGCGAGCTGTGCCGGGGCAAGGCTGCACCCCCGGCCGCTGCCCTGGGCTGCTCGGCGCTGGTAGCAAGCTTGGCGCCAGCTGCTGTCCGAGCGCTGCCGTTCTGTTACCCCTGGTTGGCCCAGCAGTACCGATGCCGCTTTCTGGGTGTCGGGTACGATCCCGTAACTGAGCTGTCCAACACGTAATGCATCGCGTGCCCTTTTTGCTGCTGTGGGTTCCCTCATCTCGGCCGGAGGGGCCGAGGGGTGACCGCTCGCCCGGCGTTACCTCAGGAGGCAGGCGTGGAGTCCGTGCTCCACACTGCCAGCGGTGTGGCACGCCCCGAGTTTGGGATTGACCTGGTGAAGCTGCCAGTGCCCAACCTGTGTCGTCCTGCCCCCCCCTTCAGTCTGGGATGCCGAGTTGTGTGCGTTTTCAAGGTGTATTTCTTATTTTCAGATAGCTTCTACCTTGTTTTTGTGGCTCACTGAAAAGCTGAATTCAGCAAGAGGTGTTGGGGAAAACCCCAGCTGAATTTCCTTCTCGCTTTCTGATACCCAGGTTCCCCCCAGATTGATTTTGGGGGGCATATGAGTGCTAAGCCTTGGTAAAAGCTTAGGATAGCTTGAATTCTTTCCATTAGGAAACAGCTCCCTCCCCCAATTTGTCACTCAGCTGGGTTGGATCTGTAATTGAAAGATCTCCCCCTAATCTGCTCCACCTGCATGCACCCCCCCACCACCCCCCCCCCCCCCCGATCTCAGCACTTTGTGAATCCATCAAACTTTCCTCCTTTTGTGTGCGCGCATGTTTTCCTCCTCCTGTTAATAATACAGCCGAAACTCATCTCCGTCTGTCCGTTCCCCTTCTGGAGAGGCACATTCTCTAGTCTTCACGAGTTCAGTGGCAGCGCACATAATTATGCATATAAGATATAAACAGAGCTGTTTAATTATCCTTCGCCACATCAGTGACAGAGTAATTAACAAACATTGCAAGATCAATGAGGAAAAGTGTGACCTTCAGTTTCCTTTGATAGGAAAGCCCTTGTCGTTCCCAGACACAAGGTGATTGTGCCTGGACTCTGTTTTTAGTTTATTTTAATTCCCACCCCCACCCCAGTTGCAGCTTTTATTTGCTAGAAAAACTAAAAGAAGGGGAACTTAAATGTAAAAAATATGTTACCCAACTGGGGAAAACGAAAAGGAACTGAGGTTTCTCCCTGGTGTAGAAGTTTTCAGTAAAATGCCTTTGTAGGGCTGTATTGTCAAAGGATTATGCAAAAATGTATAAGCATTTATAGGGGCTGAAGACTCATTTATGTTTAAGGCAGGTAATGGCATATACGGGGTCCGGTTTACATACACAGCCACATGGGATTTGACTTGCAAACAGACGTGCTGCCAGGTCTTCAGCATCTGTTTCAAGAACCCCGTTGTAAATGTGGTTTGCAATGTTTCCCTGGAAAGTACAAACTGAAACATCTCTTATTTGGAAAGGACAAAGTTCTTGTCCTCTTCTGTCTTTTTCTGTCAATATTCCAGAAAATGGGTTTTAAGCTGTTCATCACCAAGTCCTCTCGGACCTGGTGCTACTGAGTGCAAGTTAAGTTTATTCCAATGAGTTCTGGAACTGCCTATACCAAAAAGGAGATTTTTTTCCTGTGAGTTTGGGGGGTAGCTGGAAGCAGTCAGATCAAAGGAGGTGAATACAGCTCTGTCCTCCTGGTCAGCGTGGCTCTGGGGAATCATCACAGGACCCTGGTTTTGAAGGTTCTGAGCACCCGTTGCTCCCTCTGAGGACACAGAGCTGGGAGTGCTCAGTAGCATTTAAAATTGAGCCCACAGTTCTTTGTTCAGCTGGAAACTTGGATAAAAAGCAGGAGCCACACAGAAAACCATATCCTAAATCTAGCTGGACTTTCGTGATCAGTGGGGAAAAGTGATTCTAATTATATGGGGCTGAGAAGGGTTCCTGCTTCTTGGAGTCCTAGTGTGTACATACACAGCCTGCTTCAGCTACTGCTTGTGTCCTCCACTAGCACCTCCTATAGTCTAATGCTAAATCCCTGCCACCTTTGTCTCCTTCCAGGGTCAGACAGTGAGGCTTATTGTGCATCAGGCAGGAGTTTGCAGAGACTTGGTCCGTGCTGTTCAATCCTCTTGGAAGGATTGGAAACAAGGGACTTATGAGTCAGTGCTCAGTCTTGCCTTATGTGCCTCCCTCTCTGGTACAGCTAGGAAACATGTTCAGGAGTCGCAAAGCTGGCGTCTGTCAGGAGATGGGTGTCAGAAGCTGATCTGGACATGCAGATATGTTTCTTCATTCATTCACACACCCTCTCCTGCACACTGACTGACCAGATACTTCTCTACACACGTTTATATATAGCATTTAGACTTCCCAGTACAGTCTTTGACAGAGATCCCTTTCCACAATCTCTCACTGACGCACACATACCCAGGGAGATTTTCCTATATGGTCCCATGTTCTTTACTTGCCTGTTACTTATATAGTAGGCTAAAGTAGTCCCCGGGAGCTGTATAAGCTTTCAAAGTTCTCCTTTCTTTTCTTAGCCTGCTGGCTAATTCCCTCTTAGAAAGGCAATATTGGACCTATTTTAACGAAGGGGGTTTTGTCTTCATAATTTCCTGGGGAGACTCCACTTGGGAGAATGTGCACGATGAGTGCCAGTTTCTTGCTCATTATCCTATAGCCCCCAAGTCTACATGTTTCCCCCCCAAAAGCAGAATAAAGGACAGAGCCCTGGCTCGGATGTCCCATCCCCCAGTATCCAGACCTTGCACTCCATTTGGGCTGTTTTGCTTTTCCTTCCATATATAGTGTGCTGCTGCAGGCTATTTTTAGCCCCTTTTTTGCTAGCTTCGGATCCTTTGTGATACGATAGCTGCTCTGAGACACACAGATCTCTGCTCTTTGGCAATGCCCACAAATGGAGAGCAGTGGCAAGGGGAAAGGGAGCCCTTTTATTATCACACAGAAAAGAAGAGAAAAATGCGGTGCAGGGGAGGGGCAAGAAGACCCAGGGACAAGGCTTCCTGTGCCTTCCAGAGCTGCGTACTTTTCACCGGGATTTGTTTCCCGACTGCTGTCCTGCTTCACTTTCATCTGTTTGTGGGTATGGGGAGGGTTTTTTTGTTGATTAGGTAATAATAATAATTACTTCTTCACTGTTGTTTGAAAGTGTATGTGAAATGAGTTGGCTGGGTCTCATACCATCTTTGTGGTGAGATGGTTCCCTTCATAAGGTGCCTCCACTTGAAGAGCCTCTGGCCTACTGGTTAGGTGCCTGTGCAAATAAGTGAAGGCTGTCTTGGCTTTAGGGGATGTGTCGATGGGCTCATGCTGGGATGAGGGAAGGTGCGCTTGCTAGGCAGCGAGTAGTAGGAACTGGCCATGGTTTCATCTCAAATGTGGATGAGGAAAGACTGAGCAGCACTGGCAAAGCTGTTGATCGGGGAGGGTATGACGATCATCTGGAACCAAATTTGGGCAGAGGAAAAGCAGAATGCAAGGTGTTTTGAGGGATGAGGGAATTAAATCCAGGGTAGTGAAACCTAAACTCAAGCTCAGACTTTGCAAAGCTCAAAAAAAGGTCTGGAAACTTTCCCTTTCCTATGGTCTTGGGTTTTGCATCTAATTATTTGCATCAATTGAGGTCTAGCCACATGGGGAGCAAAGATGCTTTCCAAGACCAGGTATGCAGATGAGAGAAGTTTAAAAAGGAGCTGTTTTCCTGCAATGTTTCATTTTCTCCAGTGTTGAAAGAAAATACTAGGTTTCCTTGAATCTCCTCTCTGGATTTGTAATGTCTGTGGGGCCTGAACTGAGCTGAGATTTGTAAAACTGATTTGATATATGGGATTGAAAAAGAGAGTGTCTCTTCTTTTTTTTGTGTGCTGCAGGTTAGGATAAAGAACGAAGGGGGTTGGCTGGCTTTCAGGGCAGCTGTTAAAGCTAGTAAAAATCACACTTAATAGTTTAATTTCCTATCAGATCCTCTCTGTGATATTCTTTCTCCCCTTGCAGTTTGGCACAGGCTGGCTAGAGTTTTTCTGTGAAGTGCTTGGAAGTCAGGGCATTGTGAAGGAGGCTAGGGGATTGTTTTACAGGTCCAAAAAGCGAGGAAAAGTAGAGCAGGGAAAGCAGATTTAACAGAAAGAGGGAAGTGTTAGACCCAGTAGAGATTTCATGGGTTTAATCACTTCTGTTGGGTCGTAGGGTTACACTGAAATGGAGGTGGAGAAGAGAGAAAAAGAGGTAAAAAGGAGAACTGCTTTAAAGCAAGATGAAATTATTTAATATGTCTGTGTGTGAAAGATAAAGTTGATGGCTTTGGTACGGTGTTGGAGGAGCCACAGGATGAGGCCAAGGCGGGGAGCACAGATGAAATGATCCTACCTTTGAGGATGGAGTAATACAGCCTTTCCTTGTGGTTTCCTTCTGACAAGTCTTGTTATTGGACGCTGTGGGGCATGATTCTGCATTTAGCATCCTCTAAGATTAATACTGACCCATAAGGTTCTGTGAGGAGAAAAAGCTACAACCTGAGCCAGGCACTGCAGGGGCATTGCCACCCATTCTGTAACTAACAGGGTGTTTATTCTGAAGCCAGGCATCTCAAAATCCTATGCAGGGTGCTGGGCCTAAATGCCCAGAACTGGAAAGTCATTTTGGGCTAAACTAGATCCTAGCACTTAGCGAATGTGTCTTTGTCCTCCTGCTTGCAGGCTTCAGGCATGTTCTTTGCATTGTCTTTCTCATGTACCACATACACAGGCAACTAGTGTAGCAGCACTTCTGCTACATAAACACAGCTATGCTGGGCAATATTGAAACAGGAATACGACCCTCATGGTCTTGCACATTTTAGTGCCCATTGCAGGCAGTCTCTTCCTCTGTGTAGTCCTGTGGAAACTGATTTATGGAAGCTGATGGCTATTGAACTTTGACTTTGCTCATTGACTGAATCTTGTGTGCACAGAAATGCTCTCATATATGTACATGCCTGTGTGTATGCTGTCGTTGGCTGCCAAATTTCCCAAATCCTAGGGATCAGTTTTCATGCTTTGGATCTTTTGACCTGTTCTGTGACTGTCTTGGTGCCTTCCTTTTCCACTGTGTTTCAAGGCAGTGTTGATATGGTTTGAGCTGGACCCAGTGCCCAGAACCTCCATTCTGCTGCCAATGTATCTGCCTGTGCTGGCTCCCTGTGAGCGAGTGTGCTTGCCCATGAGAGCTGGAGTGAGTGATTGGAAAAGATGACGAGGGAGGTTTGAAGGACTCCTGCACACAGTAAATCTTTACTCTGCAGGAGAAAGCAAGAGGGAGAGGAGGAGGAGCGCTGTGTCAGACTGAAGCCTAAATGAGTCCAAGCTGGCACGTCAGAGCAATCTTTATTTCCTCCTTTACACTGATATTGGGTGACCTCCAGATGTGTGTTCTTCCCCTCCTGGTGGCCTGTGAAACTGCCTGAGGGAGTAGAGGAGGGAGGCGGGGAGGGAGAGACCCAAGGAAGGACAGCTTTTGCTCATTCTTCCTTGCTGTGATCAGGCTCAGGTAGACTAAGCCCATCCTGCCCCTTCCCCACCCTGTGCTCCAGAGAACAGGCTTTCTCCCTCTCTCTGGAGCCCACATCAGGACAAGAGCTCTTTCTGTCCTCAGTCCAAATCCTGATGGAGAGAAGGCTGTCCCTTACCCATTTAGCACCTGCATGGATTTTTCCCTTTCCTGGTCTTACTGGAAGCTGTTCCTGGCTGCCCAGGAAGCTGCCTGGAGGTTTCCACAGCCTTCACTGAACTGTGGCCCCTTTTCACGTGGCGAGTAGTAGCTGTGCATTCATTGGCATTGAGAAGGAAGGGAGCAAGTTGGGTGAAGAAAAATCTTAGAAAATTGACAGGGAAGGGAAGGACTGCAACAGCTATGGTGAATTGTCCTGTCTTTGTCTTGCCTTCTCCACTCTTTCCCCCTCATCCTCACTGCCAAGCTACTCATCCATACAGCCTTTGCTGCTCTTCCCCACCTTAATTCATCTTCACCTCTGCTGCTTTCCTTCTCTACTCTGCGCTTTTCCATTCTGCCCTCTTCCTGCTCCACCCCGTATGTTGTCTTGCCTGTCTCCCTTATCTGTTTCACACCATGCTGTCCTGCCAGCTCTCAGCCCTGCTGTTCACCAACACACATAGCACATCTCACATGTTTCTATCCCCCATACACATTCAGAAACACTGCCTCTGTGCACCTCCTTCCATATACAAACACACACAAGGACAGAACTGTACAAACCTCGGCATATGGCGTTGGTCTCACTTCAGTAAAATGACTTTTTCTTCATATTAGGCCAAGGCAAGAGTGCAGAGACATTTATGAAACTTTGTTTAATGTACTTGAAAAGCCATCGGCTAGAACATTAGGAAATTGATTTTCCTGGCATTGATGAACTCTTTTTATTTACCCCAGTATTAATTACTTTTTTTTTAAAACAAATTAATTTAAGAGTCGTAAAACCTAACAAGTGAGCCAAACGTCAGTAGATCATGTTCCCCTCTCCCCTTACTCCCCCTCCCTGCTACTAGTGCTGGTATGGGAGGAGAAGAAAAATCAACGCCTTGCGTGACACTCTCACTTTGGTTCTCTGTAGGGGAAGCTTCATCGTTGCGAGATTATGCTGCCACCACCATGAATGAGTTCCTGGGCATGTTCGGCTATGATGATCAGAACATGCGGGATGAGCTGGCCCGCAAGATCAGCTTTGACAAGCTGAATGCTGCTACCTCAGAGGCCACTGCAACTGCTGCCTCTCTTCCTGGCGAGGATGCCATGAGCAAACGAGCCCGCTTCTCCAAGTATGAGGAATACATCCGCAAACTGAAAGCTGGAGAGCAGCTCTCTTGGCCCATGCACTTGGCCAAATCTGAGGAGTTGGGCTCAAAGCTGGGCAAAGAAACTTCCTCAGTGCTGGCACAGCCCATTCGGGTGCCAGGTCCAGATGCCTCCATGCTCACGGAGACCAAAGCCACCATCCTGCCACTGCCCTCTCCCAGCAGTTCCCAGATGCAGGGCCTGATGTCACGGGCCTCCAAATATGACTTCTTCATTCAGAAGCTGAAGACGGGTGAGAGCATCAGGCCACAAAATGGCAACACTTACAAGAAGGCCTCCAAGTATGACCTAGAAAATGTCAAGTACTTGCACCTTTTCAAGCCTGGAGAAGGAAGCCCAGATATGGGAGGAGCCATCGCCTTCAAGACAGGCAAGGTAGGCCGGCCATCCAAGTATGATGTGAGGAACATTCAGAAGCTTACTCCAGTAAAAGCTCCAGCACCCAGCCTGGCCCCTGCTCCCCTCGCCAGTACCCCCAGCAGCACTCCTGTGGCCGGGCCAGAGCAGTCCGTCTCATTGCCGTTCAACACTCCGGAGTACCTGAAATCAACTTTCTCCAAGACAGACTCCATCACAACTGGAACAGTCTCTACAGTAAAGTAAGCGTCCTTCTACTTTTCTTATCTTTGTATTAGTGGGGGATCATTAGTGTTTGTAGGAGGACCTGATTCTTGCAAAACTCTGCTGACTTTACTGTTGGCAAGATGGGGCTTTTTGTTTGTCCCAGAACTCAGAAGAGGTTTTGGTGCCTAATTCCCATCAGTTTTCATAGGCATATACATACTTCTGTGGGGCCAGGCCTGTGTCTTCTCAATTTGCTTGTTCCTTACACAAATAGAGGTGATTCAATTACCCCTCAGACTGGGCAAACTCATTAGCCCAATTACCACTAATAACCTCCTACACATACATTGCTGGCAATCTCTGCAGTGATGCCATTGACTGAATGGAGATATCTGAAAGCCTTGCCAAACCTTGGATTATTTTTTAATGTGGCTTCCAGAGGTGGTAGCTGTAGAAAAGCTACACACATATGTGAGGCTGCAAACAGGAGGAAGGGAGGGACTTCTTTGCTTTCTTGTCATGGTTTGGATTTACTTGTTTCTCACTGTGGACCTGGGGCTGTTGTGAGCTGTGAATCCCGTGGGGTCATTAATAGTAAGTCTAGGACCTCTGGCCTGCACTTCTGTGGCAAATGCCATCACACACCCCCTACTACTTTGCCCTCTGGTACGGAAGGAAGCTGTTTTATGTTTAATATGTGGACCTAGGAAGTCTTGGGCTGAATCCTCACTTGAATGCTCTTTGCAGTCTCGGGCAAGTCTGCATCCTCCACTTTTCATGTTTCCCCACCTGGAAGGCAGAGCTAATGATACTTGTCTTCCATGTGAAACAGTCATTTCCCAACTGTCTGCAGACAGATTTGGGAGCTCTATGGTTAAGGTGTATGGGAAAGGGCAGAGGATTACTAACATTTGCATCTGGCCCCTGCTCAGAATGAACCCTGCATGTGCTCCAGATGGCAGTCAGGGATTCCTTTTACTAAAAACCACTGTGTTGTAAATATTCCTGTAGGCACAGTGCCTTGTTGTGATGGGTGACTTGGCCAGGGACTCTGTGCCTGAAGAGTCCGCAGAACACTCAGCTGCCTGGACTTCAGTGGCCATCCTAGGGCTATGCTTGGAGGGCTGCGAGCCTCTTCTTATCTACTTTGGTGTTGCACTGGGATCCCAGTTTGATTTCCTTTCTCTTGCTCATTTCCTGCCACTCGCAGATGTGGGTTTGCAGCACCATGGTGATCCCTCCTCTAGCCACAGGACTTCCTCAACTGGGAGCATCATGATGGGGCTGCAGCAGGAATGGAGATGACCAGGCTGCTTACTAGATACAGGCTTTCATGACAGAAGAAAGCAGCCCGTTAATTGTGCTGGTGGAGGAAGTGCTAACTGTGGTATCTGGGACCTGGCCTTCCGTTCACAGTCCCCACTGGGACCAAATAACCTGGCAGAAATTACCCCTTACTCTCACACATATGCACGTATACCTAGCCGTGGGTTTAAACTCTCTAACATCTAATGCTATTAACCTGAACTAATCTACCTACTTAAATTGAACTCTGTGCGAAAGTGTCCTTGTTTAAACCAGGCTACAGAGCTGTCATGAGTAGGAGTGGAGGTTGGGTGGGCAAAAATGAGAAGGAGGACTGCGTACAGGTGGTCTGGGATTATGTTGGTATGCCACTGCCTCTTAGGTAGGCTAGAGTCTGGTCCCGTATCTCTTTTCTTCTTGCTGAACTCATTGAGGGTGTCACTTTTGTTTTCTTCCTAATGATGTTAAGTCACCCAGGCTTATGTGACAGTTGGGTGCAGTTGGGTTGGTTTTCTCATTGATTAAAATACATAAATACCCTTGCTGCCTCATCCGTCTATTGGAGTTGGGGTATCTGTGTGAAAAAAGAGGCAATTAAAGCCCCACCTAGGGGGCTGTAGCCATGTTGCCAGGACCGAGTAGGGGTACACTGTATCTGCTGGCCATCGGAAATGTGCAGTAGCTCATAGCATGGGTGAAGTACAGAGACTCTTCTCCCACAGTTGAGCCTACAGCAGACATGCCTCAATGGCCCTTCTGTGCACATAAGGGCAGTGTTGCAAGGTGCCTCGGGGAGGTGTTTGTTTTTATGTGGCCATCACTTGTTTGTATATGGGTATTTAGGTTTTTTCTGTGGAAAACCAGGTTTTCATGGTTGGTCTTCTCAGTGTCTCCAGCAAACTGAACTGAGACCTGCAAAGAGGGAATATACAGGAGGGGTGCTAGGTGGACTATATGGTTCCCTAGGAAAAGAAGGTACAGGATTTGATGGGTAAGGGGGAAGGAGATTAAACCCATGGGTGTCTTTACTGGGTACTCTTACATGTCCCTCTCTCCTGATGTGTCAGTGGTGTGTGAGAGAAGCAAGGAGCTTAGACTGTGCCCTGTACCTGCCTGCTAACCAGCTCTGCCCTGTGTGTTTCTCATTAGGAATGGATTACCCACTGACAAACCAGCTGTCAGCGAAGACGTAAATATTTACCAGAAGTATATTGCCAGGTAGGCAAAACTCTGGACTTTCTTGGGGAGAGGGCTGGAAGTAAGAGGGGGGAGTGGCAGTGGGAGAGATGAGTGAGATCTTGCACATCTGGATCAAGTGTTTAAACCAGTCATTGGCACTTCATTTCCCTCTGGCATCTGTACTTGCTCTGTTCCCCTGCTTGGGAGAGCAGTAGCTGCAAGAGGTGTACAAGCATGCCAAGAGCACGCTCGGTTCCCCAGAGCTGTTAGGCTTTGTGACAAATAGTGGAAAAATGTTTCACTGCAGAAGCCCAGGATTTAAATGGGAATGTTGTCTCTTGACTGTCGTTCTTTCTGTCCATTGCTGTGCTGTCTCCAGCCTTTTTTCCCTACCATGTCCAGTGCCTGTAGGAGGCAAGCAGAGAGCTTCTCACCTCAGAGAATCTAGGCTGGAGGAATTCACAAGTGACTTGAGTTTAGGCAGACTTTGGCATCAATGTGGAATGTTTATCCTAGAATATTTTGTGGCTCATTTATATGAGAAACCCTCACTGAATAAGGTGCAGACTAGGGCACCTTATCTCAGCCCTGGGCAAGCTTAGGTCGGGAATGAGTGATGCTGAGAGGGAGCCCAAGGCTGTTTTGGTAAGACAAAGTGAGTAATGCCATGAGAGCCAGAGGGACAGAGGAGATTATTGCATAACACCTGCCTGTTTTATAGCTCATGGTGTAAAGGGTCTATCAGCCTTTGCCCCTGGCCTGTTGAATCCTCAGGAAGGATCCTGAGGAAGTTCCGTATGAAAGCTGCTTGTATACAGAAAGACACTAGTCAGGGAAGCAAGCAAACACTTCTCTCCAGAGATAAAACTGAAGGGTTTGTTCCCACCAGCACTTGGGCACTGATTAACAAGAGGGGAGGGAAATGTGTACTGTGCTTTCCCACCTTGCGAGGCAGTCACCTGCTAGGAAGGTGCAAGGGAAGATCTTGGCACATCTGCAGGGAAAAAGGGGGAGAACTGCTCTCCCTAGCTGGAGAGTGGAATGAGAGGTGATTTCCCTTCCATCCCTATTGCCCATATCCCTGATGTAGGAAAAGGGGACAGAAGACCACATGGGAAGAGAGGACAGTTGCACCACGACATGCAGCTCCTCAGGCAGCAATGCCTCTAGCACATGTGGCAACTCACTGCCTCCTGGGAGAGTGTAGGAATGAACGCAGGGATTTAAGCCCATCTTTGCATGGGGCAGAAGGAGCAGCACCCTTTATTACTGAGAATGCAGGAATTGCAGAGGTTGCAGCAAGAGAGGAGATACCACCCTTTCTGTCCCCAGGTCCCCTCTCAAGCAGAGAACTGTATAAACACTTCACCCACATCCACTCTTCATAGCGCTCTGCAAGCCCCTTCCCCTGGGTCAGGCAGGTAACTGAGGGAGGCTTGTGAGATAGCTAAGGGACACCACATCCTGCTTAAGAAGCTCCGCAAGCCGCCCGTTGGCAGCACAGCCACTTCCCTTCAATTTACACACAATTTTAAAAACAGTTTAAAACCTTAAAATCAAGGGGTGGGGGGAGAGAGACATGACACTCTATGTCTGTACTGCATAATTAGCTTAATGAGTTTGCCAAAGCCACTGCCAAAAGCTGCCCAGGGATAATCCATTCTCTCACACAACAAAACAAAACCTCTTACTTAGCTAGTTTGGGTTGAGTTGTTCCCCCCCCCCCCCCGTATATTTATAATTAAAAAAAAAAAAGACCACAGAAAAAATTATTATTATTATTATTAGTGCCTCAGCAGATGGTGCTTCTGGCAGCACTTGCTTAAATATTTATTTCTGTGTGGGTTTCCTCCCCCCTTATAATTGGGGTGGGTTTTTTTTTTTCTTCCTTCTTTCACATCATCGTTACAGGGTAATGAGTCTGTAAACACTCTCTAAGCATGCTGATTTCTTTATTTATTATTTTTATTATTATTTATTTATCTTGGTTTTTCTTTCTAACTCTTGCCAGATCGAGACTAGTTCTTTCTGTCCAAAAAAAAAGTGAACGGATTAAAGTA
Source organism: Balearica regulorum gibbericeps (assembly GCF_011004875.1). Taxonomy (NCBI): domain Eukaryota; kingdom Metazoa; phylum Chordata; class Aves; order Gruiformes; family Gruidae; genus Balearica; species Balearica regulorum. The sequence goes on along the minus strand of NC_046204.1, from coordinate 5,351,924 downwards.
AGGGAAGAGGGAGGGGGTTGTTCTTGTGAAAATGAATCTATGTGCCTGTATGACCAATTTAGGAGTTTGGATTTGCATATCAATGTGATTAAATGGTCTGCGAGTTTCCTTGTTTCAGGTGTGTGTGTGTTTGTGTCTGATCATGTGTGTGGAAATTGTGGGTACGCTCATGTAAATTAAGAGGGGTGTTGATGTACATAAGAGTATGTGCATGTAAATGTGTGCGTGTGTATGCGTGTAAGTGTGTGGTAAGCTTTCCTGTTATGAAAAAGCTAAACAGATGCTGTGCTTTAAAAATTAATAGCTTTGAACTGTTTCAAGTGTCAGAAGAAACACAGGATAAATATAACCCTTTAGGAGCCTAACCTTACAGACTGAAAGAGCAGAATTTCCCCTTTGTGCTGTGTTTGCTGCTTCCCTCCTTCCCCAAGCACATGGTTTGGTAGAACGCTTGCCTCTCCCTTCCTGCACTGTAGACACCACACACACACACCTTTCCGTGGCACGTGGAAGGGAGGGTAGGAGTTTGAAGTGCTAGAGTGCTTGTTTAGCTGTTGCTTTTAAAGCTGAGCCTGAGAGTTACTCCTGCTAGGAGGCTTCAAGTAACTTACCCCATACAGTCAGATCTCTTTGGTGTCTGACCCTTCTTTTACTGCAGTTGGCATCTCTGGTCATTTTGCATCCTCACTTTCGATAGTATTTTGGACTGCTTTGCTTCAAAGGTGTACATTTGTCAACAAGGTCTTTATCTTCCTCCGCTCTGCCTGGCCTGTGCTGTGCAGTTTTCCAGCCCTGCACAGCCCTTTGCTCTCTCTTGCTCATCTCATCAGTGGAACAGGGAGGAAGCTTTCCACAGAGCAGTTTCTTTCCTTTAAAGCTGCTGATGGTGCTGCTGACATAAAGCCCTGGACTAGCAGGACCAGTTCATTCGATCTGCTGCTGCTGAGCTCCATGTACCTGGTTAATGCCATGGTGACTCAGGCTGCTGCCTGTGCCCTGTTCTAGCCTCACAGTTGCCCAGACATTGAGCAGGAATCGCTTCCTCTGCTTTCAGTTCCACACCTTTGTTTGTGCAGCCAGCCTTGCTGTTTGCCTTGTGGTTTGTTTCTTCTCTGCTGCTGAGGTTTGTTCCAGTTTCTCAATCACCTGTTCTGACGTGATTCTGATTTCCTGCAGTGTTTCTTCTCCTTCCCCAGGGAAAGGCATGTCTGCTCCTGGCATCTGTCCCTGTCTCCCTTTGTGAATGCTGAGGCAAAGAAGTCATTTAATTTTTTAGCAATGTCTATCTTTTCTGTCAATTAAGTCCCCTTTCCATCTCCTAGAGGCCCTGCTGTCTCCACAGTTGACCTCCTCTTCCTTACTGTGCTTCAGAAATGCCTTATTTAGTACTACTTTTCATCCCAACTTTTTCTATCCTGTAGCTTAGTGTTACCTCACCTTATGATGATCCATAATCTTACCTGCTCCTGCCCCATTCCTTGATTGCCCCGGCACACTCACTCCTCTCATTTTTCCTTTTTACCCGTTGCCCTTCCTTGTTTCTTTCCCATGCCCTTTATCATATACACGCCTGCTGTGTTTAGCACTAAGTGACGTGAGGAACCTTTGAGCAGATGGTACTTTATCTTTGAATGTTTCCCCTCTGAGTCCCCTTCTCTTCACTGCTTTTCCCTTTCAAGCTCTTCAGCTCTTCCAGGGTCCTCTAGAATATACATCAGAGAGTTCATTGCACTGATTAGTCCGTTACTGGATTGTCCCCTTTTGCCAACTACTGATGTGTCCATCTTGTCAATACTTTCTATGTACTGTCTGTTTGTATGTAGATATTATATAGCCTTTCTGGGTTTTTTTCCAGCCTGTATATGTCAGGGGTTTCCAGATTTGCTGTGTGGAAAGCTCAGTGGTGGCCTGCAAAAATGGATGAGGTGCATGTTGTTGGCTGTTGCTTCTTGTGTCCTACTTTTAATTGCACTCAAAAGCGGGCTGAAAACCCTGTTCTTTTGCATTGCGCTATTTTTTGTTATGAGCAAATACTGTATCCACATGGAAAATAACGATTAGCAGGGCTGTTGTGCCTGGGAGAAGATGTGCACACGGGGTCGAGATGGTCTGCCTGTAACACTTTGTTCTGTTCCTGATGATCCATCTCACCTATCTTCCCATTGATCTGTCCATCGTATTGAAAGCTCCTCTATAAGCTTGCCATGATCATCTTCTACTTGTATGGCTTACCATCTAATCCACCGGTTTGAAATCTTCTCTGTAGTGTGACACCATACTGTGATTAAAAAAAAGTCTTGAGACATAACTCATACAAACGAACGAATGCCTGAGCTTTTCTGAGGTGCTACTAAATGGGTATACCTAAAATTTAGAATCCGTATTTGACCAATGTTTATTTGTCTCCTTCTGGCATGGGAGGTTTCTGAAACTCACTGCTGTGGTGTCTAAACTCACACATGAGAATTTTTTAGAATTGTATGATACTTAATTCAAGGAACTCTCCTTTCTTACTCTTCCCCAAGTAAGCAATGTAGATAATGGAGATGAATTTCCAAGGGAAAGACGGATTAGGGATGTACAAGACCTGAATGATCCTGCTCAAGAAGCACATTTAAATAGTGACAAATAAAAAGAGGAAGGCGGGAGGGTCACTGTCCTTGGAGGGGATAAAGGAGATGAGGTTTAATGCCAGAAACGTGTGGAATGAAAGCAGGAATGGGACTTAACTTTATTTGGACCTTGCTTATAGACACTACTGTCAGGACACTGTTTCATTCTCTCTCCCTTTCTTTCTTCTGTCCTCCTCTCGTGTTTGCAGGTTCTCTGGCAGTCAGCACTGTGGACATATACACTGTGCATACCAGTATCGAGAACATTACCACTGCCTTGACCCAGAGTGCAACTACCAGGTAAAAGGATGGTAAAAAGTTATCAGCACAGCTACCTGAATGTAAAGGAGTACAACCTAGAGGAGATGCGTGTCCTCCTGTGCTTTCCTCCCCCATGTATGCACATAGCTCTTCACTTTTCCACTCTGAAAGAGAGCAAGATATATTTTGAACTTACTAGAATCCTATTTTGTTCCCATTTAACCCAATCTAGCACCATTTAACCAAACCCAGACCACTATAACGAAGAGCAGAATATAGATCAGCTCAAGTCAGTGGGAACTACTCCAGATTTATATCAGTGAAACCAAGAGAATAAATTCTGCTGTGTTACTAATTGTGCCTGAAACTAGGGAATGCTGATCTGTTAGTCTGTCTCTTTCCCTCCTGCTGCCCGAGTGACATTGTAGCAGCAGTATCTGCAACAAAACACCCAATAAGACCAGCAGCAGTCCTGGATTTGTGGGGAAAGCATGGGGGCAGGAGCATGTGCGATGCTGTAATTACTGGGAGAACTGCCAGGGTAGGGACGTCAAGCCAGCTGAGTCACGTGCTGTGTTTGTTTACCCTCTTTGCAGGTCTGTGAGTTTGACACTGCCATTTCTGTGGTCAGGCTGCATGTGTGTTAAGTGGAATCCCAGAGCTTGCCTCTACTGTGCATCAGACACAACTTCAGCTCTACCCCAGGAGACCTTTGGGTCTTAAAGGAATGAGTCTGACCACAGCATAGGAAGTTGATCTGGACCTGCTGAGCTTGACTGTGGGTTTCTATTGATCAAAGGAGAGTTTGTCTCTGGGATGCACATAGTGGTCCTCCTAGCCCAGCATTTCACAATTGAGATGAGTCTGTCCCAACTGTGACACGGATATCTCTGCACCAGAAAGAGAGAAACACAAAGGATGGAAAGACAGAGAAACCTATTATGATGATTGGCCTCATGATTATTTCCTAAGGAGTCTGGAAGCTGCTTGCAAAGGAGCTGTCTGGTCTCGCAGGGAATAAGGATTTAGGCTGCTTTTTAAAATGCAAATTATTTTATGGCTGAGATATATTTTAGAATAAGTAACGCTCTGTAATAAGTGGGCACAAATTAACGATGATTGGCAATAGCAATCCTGTATGCACGCCCTGGGAAATCATACCTCCAGCCTCCAAGGGATTCCTGTTGAAATCTATATCCATATATTCCCGTGCCAATACCAACAAGATTGATCAGGATTGATATTATAGGAGGAAAGAGTGGAAGCGATAATCATTTGTTTCCTATGAGGGAGACTAGAAAAGTTGTTAAACATTAGAATACAGGTCTTTTCAATTACTCCTCAAAATAAATGGATATTGATTTCTTTAGAAAAAAAACCCCCAGATTTACTTTCCCACCTTCACTGTTAAATATTGATGTCTGTGGGAAATAGAAATGAAAAGCCTCATTTTAAAGGCACTTAGCCTGCTCTGACAGTGGGGTACCCCTTCATTACTTCAAGCAGATAGAGGATGAAAAGGATATTCTGGTCATACAGATGTAGCTCTGAGCTCTCCTACCATCTTTTTCTGTGAGTGGAAGAAAGTTCACCATCCCTGTTTTCCTAATAAAGCCATCCTACCTTGTAGGGGAGGCAGAAGGCTTACAATGGGAAGATACTGTAAAAGAGCAGAGTGTTTTTCCCAGTTTCTAGTCTGACATGAATGTGGCAGCCAGTGTCTTTGCTAACCACTGCAGTGAGTGATTTGGAAGCTTGGATTACTCTCTTGTAGGCTGTTTAGTTCACTGGTTTGCTTTCTAACTATAGCAGTTCTTGAGATAGTAGCAGCTAAAATTATGTTAGAAGAATTGCAGTCATAAAGCTGCAGGGAGCGTATTCTGGACATCACCCCAGTGTCATGTTTACTCAACAACTTCTCATGTGTATATACTTTCCCTTTACCAAGAAGATACATGCACACAATTCCTCTTTAATCTGACTCTCTTGGGGTGATTACTGCTGAGCTTTAAACTCCTGGTACCATAAGTTTATTAACAACAACAACAAAAAAAAAACCACCCCTACCCCCAGGATTACTCACCCACTCCCATCACGTGTGTCTCACTGTCTGTCTCTGTATCTCTCCAGAGATTCACTAGTAAACAGGATGTGATTCGGCATTACAACATGCACAAGAAACGTGATAATTCCCTCCAGCACGGCTTCATGCGCTTCAGCCCCTTGGATGACTGTAGCGTGTACTATCATGGCTGCCACCTGAATGGGAAAAGCACACACTACCACTGCATGCAGGTAACAGCTGGACTGGGGAATAGGTGGTAGCACAGAGGCAAATGAAGAGCCATTGTGTGAGCTGTGTCCTTTTTGGGATGGACTGAAAGGATTCCTGAGTTCAGGCAGCCCAACACTTCCTTGTTGGAGAGCAAGGGGCTGCCCTGCAGCAAAGGGGTGACATCTTAACCATTCATAGCTTCTCTTGCTCACTTCTGATTCAGGCACCTCTTTGAAGAGTCTGTGCCCCGTCCTCACTGCACTTGCCCTGCCAAGTGTTGGGAAGGGCAAAGGGAAGCACCATTCTCTGTTTTTAGAAGTCTTGCGCACACAATGAGGCAAAGCAGGTCTCAAGGTTTTCTCACAGTCTTGGACTTGTTCAAACAAGTCCCATTCTCTGAGATTCAGGGACTTCTCTGTGGTGCCACTGCACTGCCTCTACCCAAATCTGATCTGTCACTCCCTTGAAATCAAACTTTTCTGTGACACATCTGCCCTTTAACACTGGGTTAATTTTCTCCATAATCAATTTCTAAAGTAATTAAACTTTAATGTCACGTATCTAGACTTAACACCCCTGGTTCTCCATCTCCTTCACCAATGGTACTGGAGTTTACTTGCCTGTGGTGTAGGCTGGGAGCTTTGTTTCAAGAGCCAGCCAGGCTTCAACAGCAGTGTAACCAGAGTTGGAGTTGCTGCATAGATGTAACTGTGATGCCTTTACTGTTTTTAGACACGGACACGCCACACTGTTTGGGTCTTACCCTGATCGTCTTTCAGATTAGAGGGTTTGATATGTACTTGTTTCATTAGAATTGTAGCCTAAACCATTGCTATGAGAATGTGCTGTAGTTACAAACAGAATAATCAGGCAAGCCTTGGTGAAAGCTTTTCTATTCTGAAAACTCAGATCTGCTTCCTGCCCTATCCCAGCAGTTTAAGACCCCAGTTAAAGTCACAAGGCCTTAATCACATGCTTAAACGCTTTGCTGGGATAGACTTCAGCATATGTTTAACTTGCAGTCAGGTAAGCTTTCTGAAGTCAATGGGGCTTAAGCACATACTTAAATGTTAGGCATGCACTCAAGTACTGTCCTGAATAGGGGTTGGTTTAAGCATGTGCTTACAACATTTGTTAAATTGGGAGCTTCATGTGACTTTCTCTTGAGGACATTTTCTGTTATGCTTCCATAATATTGATTGTTCAGTTTTTTTCAATTGACCAGGATGGGATTTGTTTAATTTTGTTTTAGAGTATGAGGAATATTTCACAGCTTTAAGTCACTCTGAGTTTGAATAGAGACCCCCGTTTACACAACTATATATGGGTAATTCCATCCTGTGCCCACTGTCTTCCAGTAAAATAATGCCCATGTAAGCAGTGTCTTACAGGAAAGGTGTCTGAATATAAACTCCCAATTAAAGAAAATACTGCTTAAATGGCAGAATTTGTGCCATCCATCTCATGGGAGTTTTTTTCTTTATGTCCATAATTGGTGTGGATAAAATTCAGTTAGTTGTTTATATAAACTGACATTTTTTTAGGCTTTAGCACCAAGAGCTGCATTGCAAATTATTCCTAAGGAGGTTTTTGTTTAATTCTTTTTTTTAATGCCGTGCAGGGTCTGTCTTTTTTCAAGGTGTCAGTGTGGGGAGAGAGAGGCTCTTTTATATTGGAAATAGCTGGAGATCCTTTTTATTTTTTTTTCTGGGTATTTGTCATGGGTTTTGTTATTGCCTGTTTGAATCAACCTGGGCTGAACTAAGAGGTGGTGTTTTCGTTCTCTTCACTTCTGAGATGGTGCAGGCATTGGCACACGTTGTGCTAGAGAAGAAAAGGAAAAAAAAAAATCCTCCCTCAGCAGGGCTGAGGACGTTTTCAGATTCCAGTGTTTTTTTACTCAATATGGCAAAGTTGCCCGCTTTACCCAGAGGAAGGCAGGTTTTCAGCATTCCGTCCTTGTCACACCATTCCCATTTGCTGCATGAGTTTAAAAGTATTGAAGTGGTAGTCTTGAACAGTGACGGGGAAAAAAGTCACTGGTTTGGTAAGATCAGCTGAACATAAGGTTTATACTTTGCTAGAATGAAACCCGTATATTACAAGCTCAAAAGATTGGCCTCATGTTGCACCACCCTGCCTTATCTCCCAGAAGGACTAAAGAGGTAAATAACTCATTCCCACTCAGTTTTGTATTCCCCAAATAGATGAAAGTCCTACTTTGTTCCATGTCGCTCCAAGATAACAAAAAGTAATGACATCTGTCAGTGTTCTTTTCTCCTTAAGAGCAGGAACCCTGATTACTGCCTCCCTAAGCAGGACGATTATCTGTTGCTGGTCTTTTATCCCTTTGCATCCTCCCCTTCTTTTCTTACTGTTTCATGCCCAGAGAATTGTGGTGGTGGTTTTTTTTCACAACTGCTCTATCAGTCTTTAGATTGGGGATTAAAGTGATGACTTAATACTCCTAGGAGAAGTGCACAAATGGAACCATTAAATGTATGTGTGCTGCTCATATGCTTATTATTGCTGGTAATAATGGTAGGCTGTTAAAATGCTGTGCTGATGACTCCCTGTTTTGGCCTGGGGTAGGTGGGTTGTAACAAGGTCTACACAAGCACTTCTGATGTGATGACCCATGAGAACTTTCACAAGAAGAACACGCAGCTCATCAATGATGGGTTTCAGCGGTTCCGTGCCACGGAGGACTGCGGCACTGTGGAATGCCAGTTCTACGGCCAGAAAACCACTCACTTTCATTGCAGGTGAGACAGCAGGGAAGGGGAGGAATCCTGCCTCAGAGCTGCGTGGTCTGTTTGCCTCCTTCTGCCAAATCATAAATTGAGGACTACACACAGGGACTTGATTTTCCCTGCTGTGACCTTCTGAGTACTGCTTTTGAGAGAACTCGAGCCCCAGGGCAGATGTGATTTCCAGGACCTTGCCACAGACTGCTCAGAAGGCAGGAATGGTCTCTCTATGAGATGATCTGAGGAAAGTGTACCCACTAGAAAATACATCCTAGAATCATTTGGGAAAGAGATCACAGTGCTATTCAGAGTTTGACTGAAGTAGGCCATTAATATACTGCTAATGGCACTTCCATGCAGAGTTCTCTCCAGCCAACAGTCAGCCAGCTCATCCCTTTCAGGGCCAGACTCTGCCTTTTGTACACAAATGCTCTTCTATTGATTTCTGTTGTTCTCAGGAACAGTAGGGAAGCACAGTTTGTACCTTAGTCCCCTTTAGCTGCTGTTTTGGTTGGAACTCTTAGTGGTGGGTGCCTGCATCCCCATGTTATTGTGGCTGTTCCTCAGAGTGGATTGAGCTTCCCAGCTCTCTCACATGGCAGCATTTTGGTTGTCTTGGTGTCACCGGTTAACCCGCATAAAGCTCCTCAACCCCTTTGCAGCCAGGGCCATTGCCTCATATTGGCCCCAATCTTTATCCCAGGGGGAGGCAGGTTACAGCAGTTGCGTTGTGCTCCTAGCCCACACAGCCAACCACCCTCTCCTCCTCGATGCCCTTGCAGGCGACCTGGGTGTACATTCACCTTCAAGAACAAGTGTGACATTGAGAAGCACAAGAGCTACCACATCAAAGATGACGCCTATGCCAAGGATGGCTTCAAGAAGTTCTATAAGTATGAGGAATGCAAGTATGAGGGCTGTGTCTACAGCAAGGCCACCAACCACTTCCACTGCATAAGGGCAGGTTGTGGCTTCACCTTCACCTCCACCAGCCAGATGACCTCCCATAAACGCAAACATGAGCGCCGGCACATCCGGAGCTCAGGAGTGCTGGGTCTGCCTGCCTCTCTTCTGGGGTCCAAGGATAATGAGCAAGAGGAGTCCAGTAATGATGACCTTATTGATTTCTCCGCTATGAGCTCGAAGAACTCCAGCCTGAGTGCCTCCCCCACCAGTCAACAGTCTTCCGTTTCTCTCATAGTCCCAGCTGCGCCCTCCTCTGGTGCTGAGCTTGCTTCCTCACAGGCCAGCAAATCTGCCAACAGCATGACACCAGCCACTAAGATCTCTGGCCTGCTCTCCCAGGCTCTTCCCAGCAATATACCCTTGGCCCTGGCACTCTCCAACTCAGCACTTTCTGGAACAGCTGGATCCTTCTTCCCCATCATCCCCAGTCGGGTCTCTACACCACTTCCTGCCAGCTCAGCTAATCTGATGACTGCTGGTTCTTCTGGCACCAATCCAACATCATCTGCTTCTACGGATTCCTCATCCCAGGCCATTTCAGGATCTGGTGAGCCAGCAGCTACTTCTTCTCCAGCTCCAGCGGCATCTATAATGGAAAGGATCTCTGCTAGCAAGGGATTAATCTCTCCTATGATGGCCAGGCTGGCAGCAGCTGCACTCAAGCCCTCTGTGGCACTTGAAGCAGGTGAGTTACCCTCATCAGTTGTGCTAGTGGTGGGAGGAAGAGCAGTGCCTGATGAATTGGGAGAGGAGTGAATGAGAAGCCGTCCAGTTGTCCATGGGACTGGAGGGGGGAGGAGGTAGTAAAGGAATATAAATGGGAGAAGAAATTTGGTCATGTTCAGTTAACCCTTGAAGAGGGCACTCTAGGCATGGTTTCCTGTGGAGCCTGACTATACCCTCGTGGCCAGAAGAGAGGCAGGAAACACAGCTTTGCCCAAAAATGGAGTAGGCTCTTAGCAGATCTGAAGGAACAGTGTTGCCATGTGTACCTAGTTTGCTGTAGGCTGGAAGGACAGAAGTGCTGTCTTAAAATGGAAATGAAGAAAAAGCTGGGCCAATACTTGCAGGCCATACAGCAGCCTAAGCCCTCTTCTGCAGACTGTATTGAGTTTTGGCTGGGCCTAGTGGTGTTGGTCCTGTAGCTCATTGCCAGTTGTTTTTCTGATCTGGGGGGGTTGGTTCTGTGCTCCAGCTCTGTTGTCCCAGCTGTGGGTTTGGAGATAGTGTTGGTACAGTCCACAAACTGGACCTTTCTCCTGTTCAGTGCTTGCAAGCTGTGCTTCTCCCTGAGCTGCAAGGGGCAGCAGCGCCGCGAGTGGGGTAAAAGATGGGAATGAGAAGTCCCCTGGGGCAGCCCGGAGCTCTTCCTGCTGCCACCTAGACCTGGGGCAGGTCGTTGCCTGTGCCCAGCCCTGCTAGCGGGGACATGGGGCTATCTCCAGAGCACAGGGTATCTCCACTACCTCCTGCTCAACACAGCAGCTCATGGCAGGCAATGGAGGGTCCTAGAGGGGAGTCTCTGCCTGGCAGCGCCCTGTGGCATTGGGCTGCCCCACAGCCTCCTTCTCCGGGGTGTGGAAAGGCCAGAGGAGGCTGCTGGGCCACGGGTATGTGAGTGCTGCTGATGTTCCCTTCTACCCAAGAGCAAACGAGGGAGTAGGATGAAGTGATCTGATTAAAGAGGGAGGGGAACTTTCACATACTTTTAAAATTATTATTTGAAAAATTGTTTCCTAAAGCAGAGAAAGGTCATTGAGGGAACTATTTTCCTTTATTTTTTAATAAAATGCCACTTGCTGTCTGAGAAGCAGCTCGCCGTCAGCTGTACTGCTGGAGGCTAAATTAATATTTTAGTCACTTGGGGATTGTGGAAAAAAGCTCTGCAGACATGTTCCTGTCAGCAACTTTTTTTCCCTCCTTTTTTCTTTGCTGTTCTTCCTAATTTTTTTTCTTTAATTTGTTCTCCCATTTTCCTCCCTTTCCTCTTTTTTCTCTCCCTTTAATTTGAATTTTTCTTTCATGGGCTCAGTACTAAATACCGCCAAAAAAAAGAAGAATTCCCCCTTTTTGTGGGGACAACATGACGGCGGTGGCAAGAGGTCGCGCAGTTTGAGCCAATCCCATTGGCTGTCACCTTCGATAGCCTGGTCGGGGCAGATGCTCCTGCTGGGCACGCGCAGTGATGGGCCATCGCTGTCGCTACGGCAACGCTGGGATTGGGGACGAGAAAGGGGGCTTGACTAGCAGTCGAAAGCTGCCACATTGCCTCAGCATTAACAGAGTCTTTAATAAACGCTTAAGAGGCAGCCCCGCAAATTAGTTATGACAGTTTGTGCAGAGAATCAGGTCTCCCCCACGCTCCTTCCGCCCTTCTCCTTTAAAGGGCCCATAGCCTGGACAACTTTGACATAATTTTGCAATAATTATCACTTGAAGAATTTCCACGCTGGAGTGGACGTCAGAACCCATCATGTCAGCTTGGCAATAAACGCTGACCAGCAATCCCAGCACTTCCCTCCCCCCACACTTTTCTTTGCTTTTTCCATTTATGCACTGGTGCTAGTGATTTAACTTACTTATTTGCCACTGTAACCTCATTCTAGACCTATATTTTTCATCTACTTTTTGCATTTAATTTTGGTGTCTTTCTCAAGCAGGGAATGGACAACCAGCAGCTCCGGGACGGTTCAATCCAGTTCAAGTGAAGCAGGAACCCGTGGAGGCCATGGGATTGTCATCTGCCACCAGTCAGGACTCCTTGCAGGAGCACAGCTTGGACCTGAGCATCAAGGATCATGGGTGAGAGAAGTGCGCGGGCAGGCACACTTAGCTCTCTTTCCAGCATCAAACTCTGAGAAGTTTCCATACCTGTAATATGAGAGGACACAGCATGTTGATGAAAGGCAATTTCACAGTGGCTGAGTTGGACACCCCCAAACTGGAGGTAGGGAGACTCTCTGTGCTCCCCCTCAACCATATGTTCTCTAGACATGTTTCTGGGCTCACAGGTACCCACTGACTCTTTGACGTGAGCCTCACCTCTGAAAAACAAGCCACTGGCAAAGCTCCTTCTTAGACGTTCCTGCTGTTGTCATCAAGAGCTGATCGAAGGCTGCTCCAACGCCACACTTCAGCACACTTTTACCAGGAGCATTTGCACTGATGTAATCGGCATTGAATCAGGTCTAAGAGGCAGCTTCCAGAGAAATTGGACACCCAAAACAGTTGGGTGTCAGGCTAACTCTGGTCTGGGTCTGGCATGAGGTAATTTTTAGTTATGGTCATGAGTCTTTGCACTTGTGCAGTTGTGAATGCACCTATCTCAGAGCGTGTGTCCCACTGGTCCAGCATCTCTACTGAGAACAGCAGTTTGGGGATTGTGCTGTGAGGAAAAGCTGCAGAGTGAACCTGCTCCACTTTGACCTTTGTATACATTGCTTTCTATACTTTATTTGAACAAGTTTCAATTTGGGACCCCAGCACTTGTAGTCGACTAGAACTACTATCGATGTATGTGAAATACTAAGGTTGCCTTTCAGCATGCTTAGCTGTGGCCATAAGGATTGTTGCCCTGCCTTCTCCTCTGCTGCCCAGGGGGCCTGTGTCCCTGGCAGTATGAGTCTTCCATCAGCATCTCCCCTAGTTTTGTGACATTTTTTTGAAAGTTCCAATGGATGAAGGAGTAAGGTGGGTTGTGAGTCAGCTAATAAAAAAGTGTGATGATGTGAACACTGGAGGAAGAGGTCTGGACTGTTTAGTAGTTCAAAGAACTAAATTCTGCAAACTTGGGACCCTCTTTCTCTCATCTTGGCTATCACAAGTAAAAGAGTTTGGCTTGCCCAAGGGAGGGTGGGCATCATTCTCTTCCTCCGGATGTAGCAGGTGAGGAGTGAGGCAGCTTGAAGGCAGAAGGATTAATCTCAGTGCTCACAGTCCCTGTGCACATCTTAACTAAACCCTGTTGGTTTGTGTGTTCCAGTAATGAATCAAATGGCCACACAGTCTCGGCAAATTCATCTCTTTTATCCTCGCTTATGAATAAGGTAAGAGCCATCCATCAAACGCCTTTCATTCCCCCCACCAAGAGAAATTAAAGCTGCGATGGCGGGGAGGGGGGGAAGAGATGCGTTTGTTTTTTAATGTTTTGCCTCTAATAAGATGAGTTTGTACCATTTAAATTTTGAGACCATTTTTCATCGGGTATAATTTCAGAGCCACTGCTTACGAATTAATTTAATGAACTGGCTGAAGAAATATATTGCAGCCTCTGACACCTTTTTTTTCTTTCTTCATCCTTTCTAGACAGAGGAGGGCTCCGAAAGATTTTTTTTTTTTTTTTTTTCATTTTTATTTCCAGAACCTGGCAACTTCTCTCTCGCTCTCTTTTTATAGTTACTCATTTTGTTTATTTACTTAAAAACATTTTCTTTCATTAGAGGAGGGGGAGGAGAATCATTTGTTTTTATGAAAGAGAAGAAAAAAAATTAGAAGTTTTGAGCCAAAATCATCAATTTCTGTCTTTCTGATGTGAGTAATGGTGTCCAACAGAGCCCCCTTTACCATGGTCTATATTTATTTTAGATAATGCACAGTTTCTTTTTCCGTACTTTTTCTTTAAATTATACATCATCTCAAATACATATTTCCCTTTCACATGATAAATTCTACTGTACTGAGATTAATTTTGCTGTTGTATACAACTGCAGTAGAGATCAGGGCAGCCTTTGAGCCATGCTTTAATATTCTACTGTGTGATAGGTTTTACAGGCATAACTATTGCCATCCCCTTGGCTCTGGGCGTTACATGCATCAAGGCCATATAACCCTCAAGAGAGGGCAAAGTGACTTTGCCTAGTAATCTCTCGTCTCCTTTCTCTCTTATTTCATCACTCTTTTTTCTCTGTGTTGTTAAATTTCTGCGTTTATCCTTATGCCACTTTTCTCCTCCATTGGCTCTCTGTTACCGTGGGGTTTTGATGTTCCCTTTTAAACTTAATTTCTTATTCATTCCTGTGTATTGTCCTTTTAGTGATTCCAAATATGCACTCACTTTCTCTAGCGAGTAAATCTGTTTAGTAAGTCTGTTGTCTGGGGTCCTGAGTCATTCTGAAGGCCCCAGCTCAGGGAAGTTCTGTTTCAATAGATGCTTCACTTGAAAATGTCTGGGACAATATGAGATTTAAGGATATATTTAGAAATAAGCATTTGTTTGTGTGCAACCCTGCATAAGGTTCTTTATGCTGCACAAAATAAGTGTAGCGCTACACAATACGAGTGGTTCACGTTTGTTCCTTTTTTAAAGAAGGAGTGGGATTAACCAGTGACATAAACCAGCAAAGTTTAGAGTCCACTGGTTTGAAGGAGCCTATTCCACGACTAAGGATTGCAGAATCAAGCTCAGTGTGCTCAGGAACACATCATGCTTGCTTCTTCCTCTTGCTGCACACAATTTCTGTTCGCAGAGGAATCCTTCATTATTTGTCTTAGAAAAAGAACCCTTTATAGAAATTGAATGCCCAGCAAACACCAATGGAAAAAGACGACCTGAATTTCTGACTCCAGTCATAAAGAGCTACAGTCTCCACATAGCAGCAGGGGCTTTACCTTCAGGGGGCATTAAGAGAGCCTCAAATAGCCAGGGTTCCTGTAGTGTATTGCAGTTTATTTAGGGGGGCTGTCAGGCTTAATTAACTGATATTTATAAAGGGCTTCAAGATCCTCAAGTGGGTGGAGTTTATAATGCAAGTATTGGGCCCAATCCTGCATTTTATTCATGCTGTGAATTTCACTGTTGTTACTAGTCTAGTGGAGGGTGTCCATGCCCATGGCAAGGGGTTGGAACTAGAGGATCTTTAAGGTCCCTTCCAACCCAAACCATTCTGTGATTCTATACTGGAGGTAACTGAGAGCACAACAAAGCAAGAAAGACTCTGGAGAACTGTGCATTTATTCTGAAAGAAAATTTTCTCTCTAAGCATTCAAGTAACTTCTTTTTTTCTGTCTTGCACATCATATGCCTGGACCTCTAAACTGTCTCTGTGTAGAATCTCTTTGAAGCCTTTCAATTGTGAGTCCAAGTCCTGCTTTGTAGAGGACATGTCCATTTAGCACAGAAAGTGACATCATTTCTTTATTGAAGTTAGTTAGAATTTTCCAGGAGCCAGACTTTTTTCCCAGTTGAATGAAATTTCCCACCTCCCACCCCCAAACATACCTGATAGTCACTCTAAAGAAGGAGACATCCTTGATGATTCTAAATAAACTAGAGCTTACCAGTTCTATTGCCAGCTCTGTACTGACACCAGCATTTTGTAGGAGCTGTATAGGGTTAGTAATGTTTAAGCTTGCACACCTTTTCCACACTCAAGGTATGTATCTCTTCACTTGTTTCCCCATGTATAAAATAGACATGATGCTTCATTACTTTACACAAGAGCCATGAATATTAGATGGACACCTGAGTACTTTGTGGTAGCTGGGTGGAGGATGCGGAAGAGCGAGCGAGGTGTTTTTCTGATGCAGTTGAGGCAGCCTGTGCAGACTTCTTGTCTTCTCTCTTAATCTTTGAAGACACAGCTTTCCATGGGACAGTCCTGAGGGTTTCCAGACTGGCAGTGTCCACGGCCGTGTGCTGGGCTTGATGCAGTGTCTATGTTCTTGTTCCAGATGTCCAAGACCAGTGCCAGCCTTGGCAACCTGCTGAACATTAAGACAGAAGGAGATGGCAGCCAGGCTGGGGCTGCAGAGCCAACACAGTACTTGGGCAAGGCAGTGAAGGCACTTGTCCAGGAGAAGCTCTCTGAGCCATGGAAGATGTACCTGCGCCGGTAAGGAGTGTGAAACTGGGAATAGAGGAAAGGGAAAATAAGTGTCTGGCTCATTAGCTCACACTTGAATGCAGAGTTCTCTTGAATTTAAAGGCCTAATTCTGTGATATGCTGATTACCTTCTGGAGCACATTTAGTCCTCAGTCCCAGCTGTCTGTGGTAGGTGTTAATGTCCTATAAGAAATATCTGTCCACATAGAATTATTTTACAAAGGGACCTTGAGAACCAACAACAAGCACAGATCTTCATGTAGTACAACATGTTAGCCTAGACTTCATCTTTGGCTCCTCTTTATATCCCCAGTCTGCAAGTCCAGTGCAGCCTGCTCTTAGCACTGAACTGCTGTTGGACCATGTTTAGTTATTACACACAGATCACAGAAGCCTTAAAATGCTTGCTGTGGCATTTCCTCTGATCATAGGAGTAGGCCACTGAAACAAAATAAGGAGTGTAAGGGGTATGGGAACTGGGATGGTTTCTGCTGTTTTTGTTGCAGACAAGGAGGCTTGAAAGGAAAATGGAACAGATACAGAACACACCCACACACAGACACATGCACATACATGCCCAGACAGACACATGCTTTGAGCATACAGAGATACACCCAGGCAGACACATATGGGTTTGTGCTGTGACACAGATAGTTGCCTACAAATGCCTACAGACAGTTCGTAAATCACAGACTTCAATGGAGAAGACTAGAAAGTCTTCTAGTCCATCTGCCCCTGGCCTGTGTGAGATCCTTCCTTGCAGTCCATTTGCATTTTGTCCAGCCTGGTTTTAATTCTGCCAAGTAGTGTGGCTATGGTTTGTCTCTGGGTGCATTATTCTACCACCTAATATGTCTCACTGTCCCAATTTTTTTCATGGTATGCTGCGTGAATTTCCCTTTTTGTAATTTTGTTGCAGTTCTCCTGGTTATATCCCCTTGAACCACAGCAGATAATTCCTCTCTGCAATTGGAGTTCACCCCCTTCAGATAGTCACAGACTTTTAGCATACCATTTAACCAAGCTTATTTATTTCCTTTAATCTGACTTTGTAAATTAGTCCCTTCAGCCTGCTGATCATGTTGTTGTCGTTCTTGCTGTTCCCTGAATGGGTGCAGAATTGGGCTGCCACTCCTGTATCTCACTACACCAGATAAAAGCAGCTTCCTGCCCCTATATGCAGCTCACAATTGTGCTACCTTGTTTGCATCTATACTGCATAATGTATGTGTATCATGTTTACCATCCACTGTTACACAGGATTGCTTTTAATGTTGCTCTCATGAGTCCCCTATGTATAAAAATACACCCCCCACCCCCAGATGTATTAGCTGTACATTTCCAAATATGACTCTTGTATTCTGAACCTTCTCCCTTGTCTTGCAAGGTGTCTCTGTTATTTTTTTCCTCTTGCACTGGTGTTGCCAACTCCTCCCAGTTTAGTATCTTCTGTGAATTTCATTAACACGCTGTTTACTCCTTCTTCTAGATTACTAATGAAGATGTTAAATAAGCTCAGACCTAACCAAAGTCATCCTCACAGTATTCACAAGATACCTCCTCCCAGCTCGATATGTTGCTGTTTGTCATTAGCCTTTGTTTACGGTCCTTCAGCCAGTTTTCAATCCATGAGGTATCATTCACATCGAGGCCAATTTGAATTAATTCTAAGCATATGCGAGACTGTATCAAAATGCTTTACTAAAATCCAAATATATTGCATCCCTTCATCCACTAATTTTGTAATTCTATCAAAAAAAGCAATTAAATTTGTCTGGCAAGATTTATTCTTTATAATCCTGATGCTGTTTATTGCTCATGGTTTCTTTATCCTCTAGATGTTTAATGATTTTCTCCTCCCTCTTAATATTTGTTCCATTACTTTACTGGAAGGAGAAGTTAAGACTAGAGGTAGGATAATTGCCAAAGATCACTTGTCTTTTTTTTTCCATCAAAGAATCAGTACCTAGATTTTATTTTTTTTTTTTTTTGCCACTGTCCTAGTACTTCCCTCTTCTCTATGGCTTAAAAAATAGCAAATAGTAATGCAATCACTTTGTGAGTTAATTTCCATTGCACTTCAGGACATACATCATCCAGACTGGCTGATTTGTGCATATTTATATTTTCCAACCAGTCCCTTTATCTGCTCCTCTAGAAGGTCTTAATTTTATCCCTAATTGTGTGCTTTGTCTTTAGTTTTCCTGTCCAAAGCACATTTTATAAGGCAGCCATTTTTGGCTCATCTCCTCCCATTTTTATTGGACCACCTTTCTAAGTACAATGTCTCGTCCCTGATAAAACCACCCCTTTACCTTGCAGTAACTTGGTTTCTTATCTCTGTCTCACCACACCTTTACTTTCCTTCATCTTCTCCCTTGAAACCTTAACTGACTGCATGTATTCTATATCCACTGACCTTCCCTCTCCAGTACAAGTTTTTTTTCTTTTCCCTTTACCCTCAAATTGTGAAGAGGTCCCTCCTGGGGACACAAAGGCTGCTGTTTGTTTCTTGCTTTCCTGCTCATCAGAGCAATTGTAGTTTGTTGTATCTTAATTATGCAAGATTCCCCTGTTAAGTTTCAAATCCTACCTGCTGGTGTTTTTTACTTGACTTCCTGATTCCCTGTGATTCTGGAGTTTCCTGAAATCGCATGTATCTGTGCTACTCTTATTATGTCTGGAGAATCTCAGCAGTGGATAAGGAGTGAAGCCCTGCTTAGTTGTTTTTACCCTCTTGATCGTTTTCCCCAAGGTGACAAGAAGTGTATCTTAGATGATAGCTTTTGCTCTGTTTTTTTGCATTGCAGCATTGTTTCTCCTGCACTTCAGGGATTGTCCTTTTCAGTATTTATGCATACTAGGCTGTAACTGCTATATAGGTGATACTTCGTCTCTCCCATTTATGTAATACCCTGTTGTTCCAAGGTGGGGGGTGGGCGGATTCTGGATCTAGAATCCCTTGAACCAGTGTTGTTTCTTCCCTTTTGCTACTCCCAGTAGACTGAAACAGAGAAAAGAAAAAAAAGAAAAAAGAAAAAAAAAGACCCATAATGATTCAGCAGTGTCCTCTTGGTCTGGATTTCCCTTAATTTACTCACCTTTGATTGTTCTCAGAGCCTTGGCTTTGGTACATAGCCGCTGAAGAACACTAATGATTTTCATCTTTTGTTTCAGAATAGTTCTGTATTCCTAAAAGTGAATGGGAGTTTCTTGGTCAAGTTCAGTTGGAGAGAAATCAGGTTCTTGTTCTACATGTTCAGATCTATAGAACAGGCAATAATGAAGCAACAATGCCAGCAGTGCTGTTTGTGCAGCAGGGACAGCAACATTAGAAAACAGAACGATAGTAGAGTTTAAAAACAAAGAAAATATGTCTATTCCAACATGGCTTGTCTCCTGGGGCCTTGCATAAGATGCCTGCTTGTCTGCTTTGGCCAGGTTTGGTACCAAGGATTTCTGTGATGCGCAGTGCGACTTTCTTCATAAGGTGCATTTCCATTGTGTGGTGGAGGAATGCGGTGCCCTTTTCAGCACCCTGGATGGAGCCATCAAGCATGCCAAGTAAGTAAGAGCACGAGTCTTGGGAAACCTTGAGAAAACTCTACAACACGCACACTGCAGGACAAGAGACCTTACTGAGTAACTCTATTCAAGAGCAGGAAGGTGGGCAGTCCTGAGGGCAGTGATTCGGGTATCCACATGCTCCCTGTGTAAACATGCTCAGCTAAAATTTTTGGAACACTATGTCCTCTTTATTTTGTTTCACAATAAATGCACTCAGCTTGTGAAAAAGAGGTATGTGTCACAGTATTGGCAAGGCTGAGAATTGGACTTTTTTTTTTTTCTATAGCTTGCTTGGCCCATATTTCAAGGAGACCCATATTTCTCACAGCACACAAATATACCATACAAAGAAATAAGAAAATACGAGAGGGAGAGGATCCTGTAAATCCAACCTTTGTCACAGGATACAGACTTTTTGTGGAGTAGACAGCTCCCCATCACTGGAGTGTAGAAAGCATTTTATTGTTTGTCTTGTCGTGACAAATCTCTTTTAACAAGTTTTCCCTAGCCCTTAGTTTATATGGTTTTGTTTAAGAGTTTCACATCATGTGGATAAGGATCTTGAAATGAAGCAGTCAAACTGTCCAGCCCAACAGCAACCTCCTTCTCACCTTGCCATGTTCTATATTGGAAACTCTTTGTCATGTCACATCATTTTGGAAAGTAGCAGACAGCCCAGAGTTTGGTAGCCAGGACTGTAGGCTAGATAATATGGCCTATATTACAGAGGCTGTACAGCATGCTCAGAACTCTAGATGACTCTTGGGTGAAGAATAAATTTAAGGTATGCTCCCACTGTTACAGTGAGGGGGCTAGCAAAGGATTGGTGGGATATTGGAAATTTTCCCTGTTGCACATTTCTAAAGAGCATCATCTGCAGTTCAAAACCATGCCAAGTTCCTTTTAGAGGCAATGGAAGATTTGCCCAAGTAAAGAATGAGTAAGGCTTTCAGCAGCTGGCCACGCGACTGATTCTGAACGGGTTTAAAGGGAAGGAGATTTTGCAAATGTTAAGACAGAAAGATCTGTTAGTAGTTGGTTTCTGGCATTGGATAGTTCCCTGTGGTTCCCTACTACAAACTACTGGCTTCTCACAACAGTGATGGTAAGTGCCCTCACAGGCATATTGATCTTACTGACTGCAGCAATTCTTGCATCGCTCTGATTTCAACGTTACTGCATCTTTCTGTCTGCACCCCTCTTAATGAATTCCCTTCTCTTCACAGACAGTCTAGGAGGCCCCTGAATCTTTCCACAACATTTGCAGAGCCCCTTCTAGGATTTAACCTCAGCTAATTTGTTTGCAGACTCCTGCAATGTTCCTGTTGATGTTTAATCAAGTTATACGAAATGGTCAAGAATTTATGTCTGAATCACACTGGTTTTTTTTCAGTTTTCACTTCCGAACTGAGGGTGGAACTGTGAAAAATAACTCTGAGTCTCCCTTCTCAACTACTACTGAGAATAAGGCTTCACTGGCCCCTTCATCACCATCTGCTACTTCTGTCACCATGGCAAGTGCTCCTGCCCTCGATGTGCCCACTCCAAGTCCAGCTACTGTGCCCTCTGCCCCTACACTGCTAGCTTGGAAGCAGCTGGCTTCAACCATACCCCAGATGCCTCAGATCCCAGCGTCAGTGCCTAACCTGGCAACTTCACCCTTGGCAACAACTTCCCTGGAGAACGCCAAGCCTCAGGTCAAACCCGGATTTCTCCAGTTCCAGGAGAAGTAAGTTGTAGATCCCACTTGCCTCCTCGTGTCCTCTCCAGGCTTGCAATCCCCTCTTTACTGCTCCTCAGAGCTGTAGTACTACATCTTTGTAGTTGCCCACTGAGAGATCACTTGTCCAGAAAGCACTCTGGGCTTTATCTCACAGAAAATTTACTTCTGTAAAGTCTAGAAAACACCTGCAGTTATCCTAGGAAAAAACCCCAAGATTTTCGAGTATATCTGGGAGCACTTTTAGGTATGATTTTCAAGGAGAAATAAACTTGCTAACATACCGCTGAAGCAAATTTTTTTACCTCATGAGAGGTGTACAGAAATACATGCGTCTTTGCAGTGTTTTTGACCCTGCAGGCTACAGAGGAATCATAGCATCTCTAAAGTTTTCAGCATGATGCCTGACTAGCCCACCTCCAGATCTTGCTACAAGTCTGAGACTTGCCATCAGTTTCTGTAGCTGAGCAAAAATCAGTAGGCAACTGAGTGCTCAGTCATGTAAAGGTGAGGTGTTACTGCAGCAAAGTACACAGAAGTAACTAAGAGTAGGTGTTTACAGATTGCTGCAAAGGAAGCTTGCTGGATTTCTCCTGGATTTGTCGCCAGTAAGTGCTATGGCCCTTTCCTAGGAATGCTCTCTGTAGCTCAGTATAATACAGCTTTTTTTAGCTTTTTTTTTCTTTTTTTCTTTCATTTCTTTTTTTTTTCAGTGAAGAAGACTAGGGGTCAGATAGTGGAGGGGGCACAAGTGCTTGGACTCTGCCTTACCAGGAATGGGTGTCTCAGCAGCTCAAGGAATAGGGAGCATTTCTCTCTCACTTCAGATTTGTCAAAGTTTTGCTGTCCTGGCTGAACTTCTGTACAAGTGTAAGGAGTCGCCTTAAATTCTGTGCCTCTGGTTTTGTAGTGTTAGTTTACAAAGTAATTCACAATGGTGTCTGGCAGAAGGTAACATGACCTTCTTTTAAAACATTAAAGAAGTCTCACAGTGTTACTGTGATGATGGTGGTGTATCTGTTACACAGACAGAGGCACAGAAGTTACCTAGTTTACAGGAGGACACAGGAGTCAGGATCAGGTTAGGCATTACAGCGTAGTTATTAAGGCTGGTATCAGTCTCTGGGTCATATTGACAGTCATTTGTCTGCTTTCAAAGAAGTATATTAATTCTGTTTCACATATCTGAGTAGGTATCATTGGGTACAGTACTTCGGATCCTGGAGATCGATGTTCAGCTACTTCCGATCTGACCTCTGTCTGTGCAGCCAGAAATCCACGGAATGGGTGGGGGGAGTAAGGTACAAAACCATTTAGCTAATTAAACAGGCCACTGCTGATTTTGTCTCATCAGGGGAAGTCCTGGCATCTTGCAGTGTGCACGCCCAAGAGTTTCATTTCAGTTACATAAAATTGAGATGGGAAAAACTTACCTGAATCCATTGAGATACGTACAGGCAGGGTGAAACAGCATCTATCCAGATGTGGAGAAAGCTTTAAATTGGAAGTGTGGCTCTCAAAGACTACAGAACCCACCATGCATTTCTGTATTTTAATAATCTTAATCAAGAAAGTGCACTAGCTTGGTGGAATTGCAGTAGGTAGTGTTGTCAGCATCAATTTTTCTAAAGAGGAAGGTGGCTATGGGAAATCTGTAGGCCATGTTTGGAACAGAGGCTTCAGCTGGGCTCCCCTTGAATTAAATTTTGGCAAAGAAACAAATGTGTGAAATGAGTGAAGGTGATGACTGGGTTTTGGATGTATTCCAGTGATCCCTGCCTGGCAACGGACTGCAAGTATGCCAACAAATTCCACTTCCACTGTCTCTTTGGGAACTGCAAGTATGTGTGCAAAACCTCTGGCAAAGCAGAATCCCACTGCCTGGACCACATCAACCCCAACAATAATTTGGTGAATGTGCGAGACCAGTTTGCTTACTATTCATTGCAGTGTCTCTGTCCAAACCAGGTAAGAGCAATTCAGAAGCAGTGTTCTAGCCCGAATATGTGTGCGGGAGAAGAATGGGAAAGAGCAAGTAGATTATCCAAAAGGAAATGAGGCCGAGTGTTTAATTCCTGGTCTAACTACAGAACCATGGAAGGGTCTTAATTACATTGTCTAGCAAAATGTTTGGTTTCCAGCAAATTGAAAAATCACACTGATTTTGTTTCTTTGATTTGGGTGAAGTGGACAAGGCAACTAGAATGATCTAAAAAAACCTATGATGAATACCAGGGAAACCCATGAGTTAGGTTTGGGGGTGTTTCAACATAGAATAAATGCAATACAGAATACACGACAGCAATACAAAATACACAACAGTGAACAAATTTGCATTGTGGCTTGTGGAAGATCAGATGGATGTGATCTAGAGTATCAGTTCAGGCCTCTCTGTCATGTCTCAGAGGGACGGCATTAGTAGCAGGCAGATCAGGGTGCGTTTGTTTTGGATCTGCTTAAAGCAACCTGCCTGTTTGCTCCTCTCTAGCACTGTGAATTCAGGATGCGAGGGCATTACCACTGTCTTCGTCCTGGCTGCTACTTTGTTACTAACATCACCACCAAACTGCCCTGGCATGTGAAAAAACACGAGAAGGCAGAGAGAAGGGCAGCCAATGGCTTCAAGTATTTTACCAAGCGAGAAGAGTGTGGCAGACTAGGTGAGTTTTCTTCTCTTTCCCATCACCTTTCTCATGTGGTCTGTCCCATGCCCAGGCTAAGAATGCCATCGGTTAGAGCCTGTGAGTTATGCTTAAGATGTGTTTGGTCATTAAATCACTACCTAAGAAATGGAACAAAACAGAAAGCAGTTCCTGGTCTGCCTGAGTAGAAGCAGACCAAATAGACCTGAGTTAAATGGCTAGAAACTGTAATATAGAGGATTATATGTATTTGTCTGGAGATATAGCTTCTCCTTTGCTTTTCCTTTTTATCTAATTGTCAAGGCCTTTTTGTTTGGTTTGCGGGTTTATTTTGTAGTATTTTGGGCCTACTGCTTGTCTTGGGTGGAGTTTAAGGGTGCTCTTAGGAGTAAGAAAAAAAATGCTTGGGGGAGATGCCTGTTCTGATGAGTGCCTTGTGTGACAGTCTTCCTGTATCAAGGAAATTGTTGCTTTGCCTGATGCCAGGCAGCTTCAAATGAAACTTTTGGGTTTTAGCCAGTGCGGCACATTGAAAGCCAAAGGGTTTACTTCTCCGAAAGCATTCTCCACATCCACTTGTGAACAGCAGGGAGCACAGCGCTGTGTATTCTTTGTGCCGGCCTTCCACCAGAGCACGGCGTACAGAAACACCTGAGATGTGGCACAGCCTCAGACTGTGGCTTGCCCACTTGCCAAAACTATTAGCAGCGCTGCAGTAGTTATTAAATCTAAGTGCCTCTAGTGTAAAGGTGGTAAAACAAACGCACAACAGAAAGTAGAATGCATTCCCAGGGAGGTGTCTAGAGCTGAAATCCAGGGCTCTGAACTGGCGGGAATCCCTAAGGATAGCTCCAGCACAGCTCCATCCTGAACTGCCTGGGATTCACTTAACCGGTCTTATTTGTGTTTTGGCTTAACAGTATCACAGACCCCGTCCTCCGTATCGCTCCTGGTTGGAACAAAGGCTGAAACAAAACAGGGTTCAGAATAACACTCCCGGGTGCTGTTCTCTCACATCGCAGGGCAACAGCCACAATAACCAGAACCAAGCTTTTCTTTTCAGCTTTGAATACATCAAGAATTTATACTCAAATGGTAGCCTGTTTGCGGTAACCAGGGTAATGAGTGTCAACACGCCACAGCCAGTACTTACCTAGGTCTCATTTATACATGTCAGTAGATTCAGCAGTTGCTGTTATTTGCTCAACTTTAGGTGTTTCAGGTGATAGCAGGGGCTAGACAAAGCAGGACAATGATATATGACACCCAGCCTAAACGCATGCCCTAGCAACAGGCGAGCCTTCACCTGCCCTTTGCTGATACTGTTTCAGTCCTGCCAGCACTGTTTGTTCTCCATCCCAAAGAACGGCTCAGTGCAATGGGGAGGGCAGATGAGGTGGGGCTTGTGGGGTGAGTGCAATACCTAAACAAACATAAACTTGGCATCCACATAAAATGCTATCTGTGAGCTGAAGATGGGCTGGGTGATTTAGGAGCTGTTTGGCAGCGAGGCAGCTACAGGCTGTGCATGTGTCAGCAGCGTTTATTTTTGGGAGTGATGGGGTATGTGCATCCAGCAGTATGTATACATGCCTATAGGTTGGGCTTGCTGTGCAATAAACATACATTTAGCCAGCACTCTGCATTTGCCTATGTAGGTACAGGCAGCATGATGGGATGGTGTAGCTGGATGTGTTTGTGTAGATATATATGGTTATACCAACGTGTAAGTGCATGTCTACTTCTCTGTACCTCTCTACGTTGTGTATGTATATACAGCAGGTGCAGAAAGCACTGGCCTGCGTTAAGGGCTGTGAATGGTTTTGAACAAACACACATGTGATTTTTTTATAGGTATGGTTTTGCATGTATAAATATATACACACATGTATGGGTGGGAAGGGCGAGATGAAAAATACATATTTTAAGTAAAAGTGAATGACACCCATCATATCTAGGTGATAGATGAGTAAAACTGAGCCTGTCTGTAGGTCTGTACCTCTGTGTGTATAAGGGCATGGCCAAGGGATGATGGAGAACAGACAGAACCTGATTATTGATATAGCTGTGTTTTAACTGCAGCTAGCCATTATTTATCAGCTATAGAATGTAGCTGCTTAGGATTATCTGTTAATGAGATACACAGACTCCCAGCATGCATGGCACTATCCACGAGGAGCAAAATGTGTCAAGTGCTGTTAGCCAGAACCCATATAAATTGCTTGTTGTTCAGTAGCTACCCCTATTACATAACAAATTTGGAGTGGCAATAAACACTTCCTGGCTCATTTCTATCTGACCAGAGAGCATACACTGTCCAGAGCGAGAGCTTTTGAAAGACTGCTTTTCTGAGAGCACAGTTAAAGGAAAAAAGAGAAAAAGAACTTTTCATTTCTAATCTAATTATGAGCATGTATTTTCAATTATAACTTATATGATGCAGTTAAATATCTTGGGTTGTTCTCTTTGTAAAGGAAAAGGCGCTAGCTAAGACTGGAGAGCATTAGGCACTACTAGATGTAATGGTAATGATCCTTTATAACAAAATGAAGTGGGATGGGACTATTCCGCAGCATAGGCTCACTTCTTAAATCTACGTACACTGTAATCCTCTCCTGCAGTTGCTCACTAGGCAAAAGATCATGGGGTTGGTTTTTTTTTTTTTCATTTCAGGACTGTTCCTGAAGAACCTGTGACCATTGATAATCTTGAATCCACCAGAAATCAATGTGGCAGTATCCTTGCCCCACCCTCCATATCATCTTCCCTACAGTCCCCTTCCCTCTTTGGTACCTTTCATGCACTATATACAATGGTTTTGTGTTTGTAGGTTGCAAATACAACCAGGTGAACAGCCACTTCCACTGCATTCGAGAGGGCTGCCAGTTCTCCTTCCTGCTCAAGCACCAAATGACATCCCATGCCAGAAAGCACATGAGAAGGATGCTGGGGAAGAACTTTGATCGTGTTCCTACTCAGGTGACTCACTGGTTATTTAAGTTGTAGATCCTCATGTAGAGCTGGTCCCTTTGGTTCTGCTGCAGAACTGCTTTAGGGTATGCTCGTACCCAAACTCTTAAGGATGTTTGTCTGCACTGGGGATGCGCGAGTTCACCCAAGTGAGCTTTACTTGGTTGTGGACTTCTACAAGAAGAGGAAAGATGATGAAAGCATAGACATCAAAGCATTACTTAGTGTAAACATCTTTTCCTTGTGAATTACAGAGAAAAAAAAATGAGGATATCACTAAAATACTCATATTTACAACTTGCATTCCCTCCCTGCTCTCTCAATATACACCAAATGGCTTATTAAAATGAAAGTGCTTAGGATGTGGAAGAATTGAACTTGCTGGTTAAAGCAAACATTTCCTGTTGCCCATAAAGAATTATTTGCTGCTTCTGCCTAGGATGGGAGAAATACCAGTCTCAAAATTCTCTTCCCTTATTGATTTTGGCATTAGTTGGGGCACTCCTTGTCCTCTCTCAGGAAGCAGCAGAGCAATGCAGTTGCTTCTTTTCTAACACATAACTGAGAGCAACTGGCAGATTAGGTTGGTGTGTTTCATGAATAAATTGAAGAGTTTCAACTGCAGCACTGAGCGGCTGCTCAGAATGGCAGCAGTCCTGCAACCTCCTGCTTGTACTGCTTTAATTTCCATTGACTTGGGAGATGAAACAAGCTAGCTTTATTTTAATACCTGTGACTGATCTGGCCCTAAGGACATCTTCTGTATACGAAAACTGAAAGGGGTCATCTGCAGAAGCAAGATGGGAACCTCCTTTCATTCCGCAACACGGGAATGACAGGTCCCTATTAGTTATTAGGTACTGTCAATAAGTTAATTGTTCAAGTCTACTGCTGTTGGATTTAAGGAGTTCACAGATGCCAAGGAACTGGTGTTACTGTTGTGGTAGCTTTTGTTCTGAACATAAAAAGCTTAGGTACAAGAATCAAATGTAGGAGAGATTTAACAAAGAGATTTGTCTTCACTACTCTTCTAGTACATGCTGAGTCTAACCCTAAGAATTTTAGTACATGCTGAGCAGAAAATGCTGGTTTTGACCTCCATCTCCTTTCACTGGTAATCCTATCTCACTTCAGCAGTGGAGAAGTGGTAATTGTGGCCTGAGCAATCCTGGGAGCATACAGTGCTAGTCTGGCTCTGTTGCCGTGCTTAGCCCATGGAGCAGTCCAGCAAACAACAAAACAAGGATGAAACTACAAATCAGGGCACATGGCAAAGCTAACCAGATTGCTGTCCTGCCACTGCCTTTCTGCATTTACATGTACTAACCCCATTTTTTCCCATTCCTTAGTGCTCAGTAGGCACTTAGTGGTGTGTTTGGACATACTTTGCTTCTGGGTACCTACCCATGTAACTGTCCAGAGAAGACCATGCCAGGCCACAGCAGCTGCATGTGAACAGAGCATACACAGACGTCACTGGTTTCAGTCTGTGTTCCCTTGTTGCAGTGTCTCAGCATGCAGGTACTAGGACAGTCATGTTCGTAGTCATATTTCCAGTCTCTAAATGCAGCAGGACCTACACAGTAAGGTAGTAATACCAATATTAACACCTCCTGGTTTCGAATGCATCAGAATCCACACACAAGGATACTGGTGCCAAGATTAACACTCCTAGCCTCTGAGTGCATCACAATTCACATACCAGGATACATGTGCCAAGTTTAGGGCTCCAAGCTCCCAATGAAGGCAGAGTGACACTCCAAGACACAGTGTCATGGATTCCACTCACGAGCATGTTCCAGCTATCCCTCATGAACTGTGGCAGAGACAAATACACATTGCAGACAGATGGTTTTGGTCTTGGCATCTTGCTTTTGGTGTGAAAGTCCCTGTCCTGTTTTCTTGCTGCAGGTTATTGGCCACACTCCAAGAAATGAAAATCTCCCCCAGGTTGGCAGCATGGCACCCAGCCCAGCCTCATCAGGAACCCCAGCTTCCTTTCAGGGACCCCCGAGCATGATGGACACTGAAACAGATGAGTACATGGACTACACTGGCTGTAGCCCTGGGGGTATCTCCTCTGAATCTTCCAATATGGACCGCAGCTGCTCCAGCACTCCAGTGGGCAATGAAAGTACATCAGCAGGTAAGAGAGAAGGGAGAGTGTGTGAAATAGATCAGCAGTTGCCTGCTCTCTTGGGAGACAAACTCATGTGAGGCCAAAGGACAACTGCACCTTAAAATATAAACTGTACCAGCTTCACAACAGTGCCTCATACTAACCCTTGCTCCCTCCATCATATGTGAGAAGAGATCCATCAAAATGTGCACCTCAAGCATCCATGAACTAACAGCGTATCTTTTTTCTCCCCTGAAGAGAGGTTTTTATCCTGTGTCTTGGATCTATTTTAATAACTGATTTAAAAAAAGGAAAAAAAAAACCCAGTTGTGCGCCTGTTCTGTACGTGGGATTTCCCCTGATACCCTTTTGTATTTCCTTGTGCAGCATCTGAAGTCAGGCACTTTCCTATACTGCTGAGGTACAGAAAGACTTTGCAATAGCAAATATTATATACATAGGGAAAAAACCCTACCACATCTTCAGAAATCAACACATAAAAGCAGCTCACTGAGCTCCCTTCCTCATGCAAAAAATCTTGTTCACTTTGTGCAGTGTTGCACAGAGGAAACCTCCATCATCCCCTCTTTTTGGAATTAACTTTCTGCCATTGTTTCCTGTTTGCCAGGATAATTATGTGTAGCCATCTCCACTGCCCCGTATTACAGGGTTGTCTTTTCAGTAGTTGGATATCTTTTATGAATTCTGTTATCATCTAGTGGTGATCCAGGGATCTCTTAGCTGTCCTTCCCAGGGTTAAGTGTTACATTCTAGATAGGCTGCCTCACTGAGTTTGCTTTAATTTCGTACACATTTTCCTACTTTTCTTTCCCACACCAGTTAGATGAAGGTTATCATACAGCACATTTAACTACACATTGTATGAACACTGCTGGGTCATGACAGTGGTTGCCCCATGACATTAAAGCTCCTCCAGAGAGTTTGGTGGGACAGTGGTTCCTAGCACTCGCTCCTTTGTCAGTATGCCATCTGGCCTGAGTCACACTTCCTAGGAAATGGCACCCCATGGCTAGCCAGGCAGCAAGCAACTCCACCCGTCCAAAGTGTAAGAGCACCCTTACAGCTATGAGTTGGTACAAGCTGGCACCATATAGGTGAACAAGGACCAAACAAGCAGGAATTTCTGTGTGAAAGCCTGTGGCTCGTCCCCCATGCCACTAAAGCCACTTTACCTTCTGCAGAGACAACCTGCCTCTTCCTGATACTGTCAGTTCTCACCTTCTGTTTCTTCTCTGTTACAATTCTGTTTCATACATTTGTGAATGTATTTTCCATTTTCATCATATTGCTTCTGCTCTTGGGTTCTCATTTCAGTTCTTTTTTTTGTTTGTTTTGTTGTTGTTTTTGTTGTTTTTGTTTTGTTGTTTTGGTTTTTTTTTTTCCTTTTTTTCTGCTTTTTTTTTCTCTCCACATTCTCCAGGCTGCCTCGTTCCTTCTACTGCTACTGCTGCTGCCGATGATGCTACCCACAATGCACCACAACCTCAACCACCATCTCTGCCTCCATCTTTCTCACAAGCCCTGCTTAGGTCTCCCCTTCCCACCCTCCCCTATCTTTTCTCTCCATCTTGTCTCTCATACTCTCTGCTCAGTGCTACTCTTGGATCCAGCAGAGGCATTGTCATGCCTGCCGCCAGCACCACTGGGTTTTCGCCCATCATTGCCACTCCAACTCCAGTAAAAAGTGACGTTCCCTTAGTTCAGGATGCAGCAGGTAACACTTCTTTGCTTTCTCTCTTAGTGTCCTGTGCCCATCTCCTTCCCCACTCACCCTGGCCACATTTTTTTTCTCTGCACCTTTGGGTCAGTAAAAAAGCATATGTCACTGTGTCTCATTTAACTTTGTCCAAGGGCCCGTCCATGCCTACTCCTGTTGTCTGCTGACACAGTACCCACAGCTAAGGGTAACCAAAACCACAGCAAATCATTGAGAGGCATTTGGATACCCAAGAGCAATTTCCACCAATTCCAAACTTTGAGAAAAATCTAACAAAATCCCTAGTTAAAATGCACTTTCAGCCTCTTGTTAACAGCAGGGTGGCCACAAAGTAAACTTTTGCTTTTGTAGCATTAATGGGACTTGGAATTCTTGTTTAGATCTTCCAGGCCACCCAACCCAGTGCCTACCATAGTGTGCTACACACATCTCAGCAGGTAAATGTCTGACAAGCTACCCAGTTCCCATATTTTTGGGAACTGTAAGCTTCACTGCTTCCTATTCATATACGAAGCGATAAAATTCAGGGCTGCTTTCCCCAGCACCAGTAACAGAGTGAAGTACAGTCAGTGTCACTACGATGACATCATCAGACAGCTCAGGCTGTTTCTCACACTCACTGTTATTTACATCTGCTCTTAACAGCTGCAGAAAATACATTTAGATTTTTAGTTTTAAGCTGCCGTGTTTCCC
This sequence comes from Balearica regulorum gibbericeps, assembly GCF_011004875.1. Classification (NCBI taxonomy): domain Eukaryota; kingdom Metazoa; phylum Chordata; class Aves; order Gruiformes; family Gruidae; genus Balearica; species Balearica regulorum. The sequence continues at coordinate 5,320,790 of NC_046204.1, read as the reverse complement.
ATGTGTGACTGAGATCAGAGATGTCTCAGTCTGGAGATTCTCATTCCAGCTGGGAATGTTTTTTAGGGTGTGTCTCAGTTGGCTTCTTTTCCCAACTCTCGGCTCTTTTCTAGTTAATTAAAGGCATATTTGTGCTTAAAGTTGACGCTTAAGAGGATTCTAGCAGCCTACAAATGTCCCAGTCATTCTTCCTGCCAGTTTTAGTAATGCGCAGATCCAAGGTAAATGGTTGGGAGTATGGCTGGAGGACCAACTCCACTTGGAAGTTCACAGGTTCTTCTCATGGGACTTGGCAGGAGAAGGATCCTTGCCTTGTCTGGAGGAGCGTGTTCCAATGAACAAAATTTCACAAGAAACTCTATTTTTGCTTTTTTTTTTTTTTAACTGATTTACATGCAACCTGAAACATCTTGACCTTGTGCTGTGTTTTCCTCTAATTATATATTTTTAAGTTTCTTTTCTTTTTGCCTTTGTATAGTTTCATGAACGTTTACATCATTAGTAGTTGAAAAGACAAGCTTATGGCATGCACTTACCATTGAGATTATTTCTGTTGAGGCTTGTAATCTTCAACTGGGTGCTAGGGACTGCATGTTGTCTAGTGGCTAAAGGAGGAGAGTGTCCCATGTTATCATCTCTTACTCATATCCCTGCTCTGAAATGTTGCCTGTATGAGAAAACAGAACTGGTTTAACTAAAGTTTTAAGCACATCTGTTTGAACTGTTGTAAAAGTTGGACAGATACATTGAGTTTAAAACAAGTAAAATTTAAGTTCCAGTCCAGAGTCTTTCTCCTAGGATGGTCTGTCCCATATTCCTGTCTGAAGGCCGGCAAGATGAGCATTCATACTAATGATAAAAGACTTGGTGGTTTGGCTGTAATTTTTTTTAAAAGGAGTAAGGAGTTTGGATAGCAGCGATTTGTCCAGGCAACAATGCACTTATACTAGTTGCCTGGAAGCAGAGAACAAGATTTTACAATACCAGATGTTGGGGGGGGTGGGGGGCAGAAGAGAGTAATTGGTCACAGATTCTATAGCTAAGAGCTTGCTGATTAAAAATCTACAGTGACAGAAAGTTATTCTTTCACTGGTAGCTGGTTAAATTAGCCTTAACGCGCAGTTTCCGCCAGCTACATGTCACCAAGATGGTCTCACCATGGATGCCCCAAGCTGGTATCCTGATTTGCAGTCAGAGCAAAAGTGCCATGTAACAAACGGCTGTGGGAAAATCTTTTGTTCTTTGCTTATCCTGCAATCTGTATAGCCCAGGCATGTGAACCATGCGGAGATTAGGTTGCTGCTACTATTTCCATTGACTTCAGTGCCAGTTTAACTTTTGGAGGTCTCCTTCAATGTTCGCCACCTTCCCTTAAATGGTTGTCATTTGAAGGGCCAGATATGGCAAAAATAGCATTCATCACTTTTAATACCTGCTTATCAGCCAGGAAAAAAAAAAATAATTCTACAACAGTCAAACAGATGACCGTTTCTTCAGTCTCCTAAACAAGGATGCAAACTGTTCTGGATTCTCAGGCCGCAAGGCACTGCATGTCACCATTCATGCCTCTTTTTAAGAGGATGGCAGTTTCAGCATGAAGGGAGGGGGAAGTAAAAAAAAAAAAAAGTATATTTTAGTTGCAAACTATAATTTCCAATTACACTCACAATTCTGCACCTGGTGAGAAATTCTTGTCCCCAACCTTGTCTGTACTGCAGGTTGATACAGATTGTGGTTTGGTTCTGGAAATAGCAAGCAGAGAAGAAAAAAAAGTTAATAGATATAATGAGGTCGAGTTCTTGATGTCAGTTTGATCCTAGGGGACGCGAGCACTAGCCAGTTATGCTGGCCCTGTGAATGAAAGTGGAAGATAGATGAGGGCTCTTTATTTACTAGGGGCATCATGTGATTTTTGAGACCCAAGGGAAAGCTGTAGAACTGGTATTTTTTCTCAGAGTCCACTGGCTAGTGATGATGAGAATTAGCCCCATTGAACATCTGTCCATCTGTCTTTCTAAGTGCACTCATCGTAATATGTAGGCTCATTACAGTGAGGGATGTTGCAGTCTCCTGGCCAAAGTCCATCCTATTTCTATAAATTCCCCCCCCCTTGCAGTTTTAATCATGCATGGGATCTTCCTTCACTTCCTGCCTGTCCTTGGCAATTGTAGTGTATTATAGGAGCCTGGATATGGGAAAACAGTATACATGGACCAGTTTTTAGCATGCTTAAACTCTTTTACCACTTCAATCCCAGTGAACTACAGTAAAACACCTCAGTCCTTGGACTGGAATAAGCCACTCCTCTGTATTAAAGTCTGATTTGAGGAAAATAGAACTAGAGATTACCGAAGCAGCAGGAGAAACTATGAGAATAGCAAAACAGAGAAGCAACAGTTAGCATTTGGATAGTATCAATATACAAGAGCAGCAATTAGAGGCAGGGTGGGATATGCTGAAAATTGAGGAAGCCATGTCCAGCAGGCGTCAGCCAGCCCACAATCCCAGAGCTGAGGCTTACTTAGAGCTTGAGGGATAAGCTGCTGGGGTGGGGGGACAGTTGCAGCATCCTGTCTTGGCAAATACAGAGCTTGCCAGGGTGGTTAGGAGATGAAAAGACCTGGCTGTCAGCAACACCACTCTGATTTTTCTCCTCAGGGAATACCATCACTATGCCAACTGCCTCGGGGGCCAAAAAGCGTTTCTGGATTATTGAGGACATGTCCCCATTTGGCAAGCGCCGCAAGACCGCATCCTCACGCAAGATGCTGGATGAAGGGATGATGCTGGAGGGATTTCGGCGCTATGACCTCTACGAGGACTGCAAGGACTCCAGCTGCCAATTCTCTCTCAAGGTTACCCACTACCACTGCACGCGGGAGAATTGTGGCTACAAGTTCTGTGGCCGTACCCACATGTATAAGCACGCCCAGCATCATGATCGTGTTGACAACCTGGTTTTGGATGATTTCAAACGCTTCAAGTCTTCACTGAGTTGCAACTTCCCAGACTGTCAGTTCTCTGGCAATAGCACACACTTCCACTGTCTGCGTTGTGGCTTCCGCTGCACTGACAGCACTAAGGTGACAGCCCACCGTAAGCACCACGGCAAGCAGGACGTCATCAGTGCTGCTGGCTTCTGCCAGTTCAGCTCAAGCGTGGACTGCGAGGTGCCTGACTGCAAGTACAAACTCAAGTGCTCCCACTTCCATTGCACCTACCCCGGCTGCAAACACACAGTGGTGGGCATGTCACAGATGGACTCGCACAAGCGCAAACATGAGAAGCAGGAGCGAGGGGAGCTTCCTGCCATCTCTCCTGGCCCTGAGGGCCTTGCCCACTCCACTCTCGAGTATGACATCCAGAACTCTTCCATCAACCTGGACAGTTCCCTCAACCTCAGCACTGACAACAACAGCTCTCTCTTCTTCCTGCAGAATGCAGCTGGTGTGGGCCTCAATGATTCCCTGGACCTCAGCAAGAAGCAGTCAGAAGTCACTGAAGGTCCATCACCGAGCAGAGCCACGACTGCACCTCAGGAGAGGGGGGCGGTGGCATCTGGCTCTGGTGATGTGGAGGATGAGGATGACTCTTCCCAAGAGGATGAAGAGGAGGATGAGGAGGAGATGAATGAAGAAGAGGAGGATGATGAAGAGGAGGATGATGATGATGACGATGAGGATGATGATGAAGAGGAAGACCTGAACACAGATTCTGAAGAATCGCTGCCTGACCCTGAGGGCCTGGCCACTAAAGAAGATGGAGAACCAGAGGAGGCTGCTTCTTCCACAGACCATGGTGATGCTTCCAGGCCACAGGGCGAGCCAGCCCTTACTCCAGCCCCAACTCCTGCTCCAGCTCCAGCTGCTGCCCCAGCCTCTACCGTTGCTCCAGCAGCCTCTCCTTAACCTTAGAGACAACAACGGCAGTGGTTTGGTTTTGCTCTTAACACAGAGTTACTAAGAGGACCCCATATGAGGCAAGAACAAAGATTGGGATGGCAAGTGAAAAACAAACTCCGTGCCACACACACGAGAGAGAGGAAGGAAGGAAACCCGTGCTCCTCCACAAGCCCTGTAAGAGAAACAGGTTCGCAGCAGGACTGGTGCTGCATCACTTCATTCTGCAGATCACAGAACATGGGGGCAGGATGCAGCAAGAAACACCCTTTTAGATGGACGTGAACCTTGAGGGTACCAGCTGCTTTTCCTTGCTCCCTGCATGGTGCGTGGGGCCTGTGCCCATCTGGGGACCCTTCGTTATGGGTGGGGCTCTATCCCCCCATTTTTCTTTCTGGGTTTTATTTTTCTATGTTTTCAGTTGTACGATATTAATAATAATCTCCACTTCTTGGAGGGGGGGGTGGGTGGGAACAACAAGTAATGAATTTAAGAAATATATATTTGTGTGTGTGTCTCTCTCTATATATATAATGTACACACACACACATATATAAAATTCAAGGAATTGGTGTCACAAAGACAACTAGCTCAGCTTTTGCCAGTAGGAAGGGGGGGGTGAGGGGTGCGTGCTCTCTCTCTCTCTCCCCCTCCCCCCTTCTTTCTCCAGCATTAAATGAATGGCATCAGACAGCAAGGGTGGGAGTGGGTATTTATTGTCACATAAATGAGGACGCATTAATGAATGAGCAGGGGTGGGAATGGGACACTCCTCTGTTCTTCCAGATCCTTTTTACTATTAATGATAATTTTGAATGCTATTTATATTGTAAAACTTTCTCAGTCTACACTTTCTCTGTAGGACACCTCTCCTCATCCCTGCTGTTCTGCCGGTAGGGATTTAGCTGAAGTAACTTGGGAAGAATACAGTGGGCAGTTAAAGGGTCTGTCATGCTGGAGGACTGGGATAAATCTCCCATCCGGTTCCATCTCATCCCAACCCCCAGGTGCTTCCTCTCTGTTGAGGGCGAGGCGTTTTTGTGGTGCTTCAGTATCCCCATCTCAGGAGGTTGTGAGCTGACACTCTGTCCCACGGTGCAACACAAGGAGCACCGTGCTCACAGAAGAGCGTCCTAGCCATTAAAGCAGCCTTGAAAAATACTACTTGCTCTCTGATCCAAGCAGTCGTACAATGACAGGTATGTCCCCAGTCCCCAAGCGCTCATCCCCAGCCTTTCACTGGGGATGGGCAAGTCTGTCTGTCTGCATGGACCGATACAGATCTCTGGTGACTTCTGGCACCACTGAGGAGGGAGGGAGGAGGCAGGCAAACATTCAGGATCCTGCTGCGGGATGTCTTGTTCAGACTCTGGGGGTCCCTTTTGCTCAGCACTGGGGCAGGGAGGGGGGGAACAACGCTGTTCTGCAGCATCTGTGTAGCTATTGGCCCAGTCATGGTTTTTGCAGCTACTAAACATGAGGCTGCTGCAACCTACACAGCACAGAGACCTCAAGGACAGGGTGGGGAGATGCTAGCTGAGGGCAGGATGTAGTCCAGCTAAGAATTAATGCATTTCTGAGTTCATGCTGGTAAATTTTGACACGTAGGGCTAATGGCTTGTGCACTGCATCAGCAAATGCAACTATACTGTATTGAGACCTGCCACCTCCAGGAACCTGGGCTTTCCCCTGGTGACAAGCTCTTCCCTGCTCTTTTCCTAGCCCAGTCTGGGAACACACACTACAGGATAATGTCCTGGACTCCAATAGGCATTTGACCCCCACATCCTCTCAGAGAGGGCTTGTCTGCCTACACCTGGGCTCCAGAAGGACTAGCTGTATGAATTAATTCTGATAATAGTTATTTCAGTGCCAGTTTGTAAGTATACCAGCCTAGCAAAAGGTTCCTTGTGTCTGAAGTTTGTCCCTTTTTTTAAAAAAAAAAAATAATTTTTCTTTCTAACATCATGCAGGCGCCCCCTCCCCCCCCCCCAACTCCATGAGCACTTCAGCTCCAAGGGATCCCCATAATTTGTTTTCACCCTGACTAGATAAAGGCCTCAAGAAGTTTAGGTTGCCTTTTTTTTTTTTTTTTTTTTTTAATTATTTCCCTAAGGAACTGGTGCAGATCAGGTCTGATTTATAAACAAGCAGCTCAGCTGTATAAATGTGGGGACAGAATGTTCAGATAATGTTTCAAAGGGAAAGGCAAAAAAAAAAAAAAAGTTGTACAGTATTTTTCCTGTAAAGGTTATTACTATATATAGAACAAAAGAGAAACCACCAATGCTGGGGGGATGAGGGGGGGGGGTCATCTGCCTTCTGGGTAGCCCTTAGATATGGTTAATTGTGTGCAATTTTTTTTCTCTTTTTTTTTTTTTCCTTCAATGTAGTGGTTGTTTGTAGGGGGTGGCAGGGGAGGGGGGGCCTTAATGCTACGGTTTGAGGCTGACTTCACACTCCTAGCACTGACTGGAGCTGCACGATTCCGAATTCTAACTTGAATTTTGTAGAGATGAAACAAATGAAAACAAAACAAATGAAATATTGTTATTACTAGTTTGTAGTTTATTTAATTCTTTGGAGTTCTTTTCCTCTATCAGCTATTTGTGTGGCTTTTATTTTTATAGGGTTTTTTTTTTTTGTTTGTTTGTTTGTTTTTGTTTTGTTTGATATATCCCCTGCCCTCAACTGTGTGTTTTCTAGCACAACCCAATTCTTGAATATAATGAAGCTCATGTTCCTGGGGCAGAGTGAGGGAAATGAGGCCCTGGAATTTCTAGAAATGGGATGGGGCAAAAAGATTTTTACTTTAACGGCATTTGCTGCAGGTTCTACACTTGTACATTTTTTTTTTTTTCTCCCATATTCAACTACTTAGATAGTATGGTGATGGGCTCCAAAAGGAATCCTTGGATGTAACACAAGCCACATCTTGCAAAACAGATGTGTTTATTTTGTACCACTAAAATCAACAGGTTGTCTATCGGTGACTTTTGCGGGAGCAGGATCGCACCTACTGCCTTCAATACAACATCCTGCAGGGTTTCACGAAACCTGCCTGTGAGTGTTGCTAATGCTGAAGGTGAGGGGGGAGCCTGGGTTCAGGGGCAAGGCACGGGGCTCACGTGGGCCACTTGTTTCCGTTCAGGGTAGGCAGGCTTTTTCCCTGCTGTTAAGAGCTGGGAACCTGCACTGGCATGTAGTGTTTTACCTCTCCCCTTTCACAGCTCACCAGACTCCACTGACGGAGTCACTGCACAACAGCAGGAGAAAGCATAAGCGTGTGGAGAAAAGGGATAAAAGATCTACCAGTAGCTCTGCTAATGCCAGACCGCTTTGGCTGGTGCTGGACATAATACATCATCCCAGGAGGCAGCTTCAGGCAGGTGCAGCCCATGCAACTGCACCAGGATCTGCGCTGGAATGGGGTCCTGTTTCACATGTCCTTCTGCGTGGCTAAGCGTGCCAGAAGGGCCTGTGTTTATCTATGCACACCATTTTCTCCCCCAAGGCATGCTACTTCTCCCTAACATCTCAGCCTTTCTCCCAAACGTCTATCACCTCTTCTCCGGGAGCTGGCACAGGGAATGAGATTTCTTTCCCAACAGGCTGCCGCTAAATGTGACCCCTGAGCAGGGCCTGGCCCCCCCCCAGAAGGTCAAACACCTGAACAGGACAGTGGCCACTCTGCCCTTCAGACAGGGCCACCCAGGAGGCTGGCCCTAACCCCCGAGCACGTCTCAACCTTCTCCAAGTCTTGTTTCTGCAAATCTCTTACTATGTCTCTACTTGCAACAACAACAACAAGTCAAGAAAGTTAAACCCATCTTTTTATTCTGCCATGTTAAGGCTTTGATTCAGCAAAACTCTTAAGCAGATGCTTTCAAACGGGCACAGGTTTAAGCCCAGGCTTAAGAGCATTTCTGAACAAAGACCTCAACAGCACAAAGATCCCTATTACAGCGAGGTGTTTTTTCACTTCAAGCTATCATATCAATAGGACTGTTAATACAATACTGTTGAAATATGTGCTTAAAAGAATGACCAGAGAAAGAGAGGAAGATTCAACTAACTGTATGAGGAGGGGGAAAGAGGAGAGAGGAAATGGAACTATTCTGTCCAAAACAAGATAAAAACCAAACAAAATAAATCTTGAGATGGACCCTCCTGATTCTGCTACCATTCACTGCTGAAGAGAAAAAAAAAAAACCTGAAATAAAGTAAAAAAAAAAAAAAAAACCTATTGACTAGATTGTTCATTCTAGCCACAAACTCAACTGGATTAAAGTCTGTGTGGAAGGAATTTTGTAAAGAAAAAAAAAAAAATTAAAAAAAAATTTTCCAATGTAGCAAAAAAAAAACCTTTAAAAAACAAAAATGAAAAAAAAAGACAAAGAGGGAGGATTCTAGCCTTTTGTAATATCCATATTGCACACTAGGACTATAAGCCATTGCTAGCTCATTTTGAATTTTAAATGTGTAATTTTTTTTTTGTTTTGTTGTTGGTTTTTTTTTTCTTTCCGGGGGGGGGGGGGAATGCTTGAACCACCAATGCTCTTTTTAATGTTTTATAAATATGTATGTGTATATATATAAATATAAAAATAATATGTATGCACATATATATGTGTGTGTGTATATATCTATATGTATATACATATATATAGATATATAGATATATATATAGGTTTTGAGACAAAAATGCAGAAAGTAAAAAAAAAAAAAACAAAAAACACCCTAAACAGGATGGTGTGCTCTGATTTACTTGAATCTGGTCTCTTCAGCACCTGCGTTATTAAGAACTGAATATTTTTCCACTTGAATTTAGTGCTATTAGAAATTTAATATATGTGTTTTATTTATTTGATTTTTTTTTTTTTTGCATGACTGATGCAAGGTTTGACATTTTCACTCAATAAAAACTGGAAAAAAAAAAACCCCAAAGTTTTAAGTGATCAAGTTGTCTTCTTGATTGAGGAGGTGTTTTGTTTTTTTAAGAGCTGACAAAGTCTTGGAGCAGTTTGGGTCTTTTAAAGCACTTCAGTCCTAGTGATGGCCCTGCACCCCCTTTGTCAGCCACTGTTTTAGCACTAATACTAAGGTAATAAGAAGTGCAATAGGAACGGAATTCTCTTTACATGGACTCTGGCCTCAAGTTTTTTAAGCAGCCCATCAGGGCCCCTGATAGAAGTGATGCTTACATCTCCACGATTTGCTAAACCGGGACCTGGAATTAGAGATGTGACTGCTCACGCTTTGACTTTTCCCTTCCTACCTTGGCCTGCACCTCAGGGTAGTGAATTGGGATCCATGGTAGAACTGTGCTTTCTGTAACCCACTTGAAACTTTACACTGTCATTCAAAGCCCACTAAATCAACAGATGTTTGACTATTGCCCTAACAAAAGAGGGACAAGGAGCATGAATGAAACATCTTGTCTGCATACAAGGGGTGGAGGCTAATACATCTACTAATCTTCACTAAAATGCAATGTTGAAGCCATATACTTTGACACAACTTAGCAAGTACACATAACGTTGTATGCCATGCATCAAAGATCTGAAAGAAAGCATTCCTTACCTGGAAGAGCTTTCCATAGCTTTTTCCTGCTGCAGAAACTTGTATACATCATGCAAAGTACAGCGACTGCCATCTGGGATGAGAAAGTCTTTCAGGCCAGAGGGTGTTCTGGCAGCCAAGTGCGATGTAACACTGGCTTGGTACAACTGATCCAGCAGTCATGAGTGCTGACTGTAAAGAAACAATAGATTAGATAAAAACCACTGCACGCTCAATACAGCTTGTCCCACCATTCTCCTATCCAAGACTAATGCCAGGCCTGGGCACTTCCAGACTGGAGGTGGGTCTAGAACAGGCTTTCATCACCAGCATCCCTGCTCTGAACAAGGCTGATGGGGACAGGCAGTAGATGCCATTTTATGAAGAAGCAAGCAAGTTGGGGGGGGGGGGGGGGGCGGTGCGCACGCGCATGCATGCAGGGGTCTGTGGGATGGGAAGCATGTTCACAGCATTTCATGTGCTCTAAAGCAATGGCCCTTGTGCTATCTGCCCTAACCCTGAGTATTCACCCTCAGTGGAAGACCAATGCAAGCATACATCCTAGCAGTCCTTGTGGAGATTACACAAGATTACACTCCTTGTGGAGTACACAAGAGCTGCCCCTGTGTTGACACCCCCCCCCCCCCCAATCCCTCCCCCCCCCAAAGCTGTTCTTTCACTGGTGGGGCACAAAGACTGCACAGACTGGCACACATCCAGCAGCCTTCCTGATAAAAAGCCAGGCTTGAGTGCCCTGGAAATGCAATGGGTTGTGCACCAACAGCAGGCGCTTGAGTGTCTGTGTAGCCAGCCCCTCACAGCCTCAGTCACCACCTCTGCAATGCCAGACGAACTGCTCCTGGCACTGGCCTGACGCACTGCTCTGATGCCTGTCCTGACAAAGTGCTGTTGTGGCTTGGGGGGGGCGGGGGGGGAGCAATCCCAAAGTTCTTGGTTTACCCAAAGAATGAAAACAAACCCCGTCCTCTGTGCCTCTTCCCCTACCATCTCAAAGCAGCTGGGTCTTTGTGCCTCTCCGCCACCCGTCAGAGACACCAGGAGGAGCAAAGCAGCGCTTGCCAAGCCTGATGCATTGGCAGCAGCTGCCTCCTTATTAGCAGAGAGGATTAGACTCCTCTCTCTTTCAAAGCCTCCTCGTTGCTCTGCTGCAGCTCCCAGCCATCCTGTTTTCAGATGTCATTATCTGAACACGCTCCTAATCCAACCTCAGAGCACAGAGGTTTATTCTCACTGGAGCTCTGCCCACAGCACATGGGATATTTACATGACTGTGTTTCCAGGGAGGGACAGGGGACGTGAACGACACAACTCACTGCTTGGAAGCTCTTGCTGGAACTTGCCTGCTCTCTGTGGAACTCTGCACTTCACAAAAGAATGACTTAAGTCATGGGAGAAGCTGCAAGTTGAACAAATCAAAGTCTCACTGTTGCTTTCATTCCAAGCCCTCGCAACTGGTGACACTGCAGCTCTGCATCCAGCCCCTGCAACTGGTGAGCCATGACAAGCAGCAGACACGTAGTGAGGCTGCTTGTTCTACCATCAGGACAAAAACTGCGCAGTTGCTGCTGCTGTTATATTTTGATTACATCAAGTGTACCCTGTAACAGCAGGGTTTTTTTTGAGTGCAGGACCCTACAGTTGCACACATAGCCGCAAAACTACACTGCCTGTGTTACATAGGACACTAGATACCAACTTTTCAGTGCACTACCAAGTCTTCTGCAGCACCCACCAACATAGGCACCCACAGTGGGAGTATCCCTTGGCACCAGCCCAAACATAAACAGGGGAGCACTGCTTTCCCCTTCCCAAACAATTCAAGACTTGAAACCAACAGAGGCAGCAAAAGCTCAACTGCCTCAAACATAAACAAGGAGCATTCAAGGTGTTCTAGGACACAGAATGGGAGACCAGATGGTTCTGATGCTGCTTCCAGTCATCCTGGTTTTTAGATGTCATTAACCAAACATGCCTAGTCCAGAATTAGCACAGGGAGACCTGTCCTTGCTGGAGCCATAAGGGCCAACATGGACAGAAATAAAGGTAGCAGATTATCAGTGTTGGCCAAAAATGAAGGTAATAGCCACCACAGTAGCTCAGAAAGATGATCATCGCTATTCATCCTGTGCTTCTCACAGATAGTCCAGCAAGGGTTTGGGTTTTTTTGGGGTTTTTTTGGTTTTTTTTTTTAGGGATTACTAGGAAAATAATACTTTGGGTTATACCTCTCCTTATGCCCCAGACCTACAAGGAACAGTTTTTATACTGGGGTAGGCATTCATTTAATTTGCAGGAATCTTATAAGCTCTTACCAGCTCCAAACTTAACTCCCCTTTTAGTCTAGCAGCCATCTCACAGGGAGCTGTGACGAGCAGAATGCAGAGCAGTGGGTGTAGGGCAGCCAGCGGTCATCTCTGAGCCACACCATCAGGTGTGCAGAGCTGGTGCACATGCCCAGCAAAATACTCCTCATAGCTTGCTCAGCTGAGTACAGAATGCAGTAAAGCATGTTTGACTCTGGGAGGACATTTACTGTAGCAGCACAATGCCTCCTACACCCAGACAGAAGGAAATTCAGAATTCTGATGCTTACTGGCACAGCGGAAAAAATTAATTGAGCCAGCTTTTGGTACTGTCCATGTTGCTCAAGTATGGGAGCTAAGATAGAAACCAGCCCTTAACAGATAACAACTAGCTAATAGATAATAAATGTCTTGAGACTTGCTGGAAAAAAATATTTTCACTGGGCATTGGGTATAATAACACAAAGCAAGAGAGAAGTATTATGACACAGAAGTGAACAAGAGAGTGTGGACCAAATGTTTAAAGCTAAGACCTTCACTTGACCTCTAAAATCTCCTTCACAGTTCTGCACAAGCCCTTTCCAAGAAGTAAGGTTTTGAACCAACAATCCTGCTATGTGGTACATACAGACTGCATCAACTGCTTGTGTCACAGCCGAGTTTTGCATTTGCACATCTGTGCTGTTGCACACAGGCACAAAAGTGTGTTCGCAAACCTGCAGGTGCCTTTTTTGAAGACCACGGGAAGCCCTTTTAAAGAAGCTCTTGGGGAAAGGGAAGGAGAGGAGCAAACCCCACATGTTTCCTCCCCCCACTCCCACCCCCCCCGCCCTTCAATCTGCATGCAGTCTGCATAGAAGACCGAAGCTTTCAAACATGACAATAAAATCTCACATCATCTTCAAGGGGAACATGAACTTTAAATACTTCTCTGAAAGTCAATGAGCAGCATGTACCTATTCCAAACAAAAAAAGCATCTAGATTGTTGGGAATGTTTTTGGAGTTTCACATACACACACACACACACTCTAATAAATAATTTTTGTCTTTCTCTACAACTTAAGGCAGAACTTAGTTTAATATGACCAAACTTGGAAAGAGTGACAGCATGCATGAATACATCTGTATACAAGACTTGCACATGCACAGCTACAGCAAAATACACAGGTTTGCCTAATACTTGTATGGGGATAAGGCAAGTATGCCAGTTTCAGTAAAAGCACACGCTAGCATGCGAAGGAATTACATGTGTGATATTTATATATCTGGTATGTTTTATGGATATCTATAGAAAGGTAAGGATAGGCAAGATGCTTTTGAGTCTCTCTGTTGCAGACACTATGACATGGAAATACAACATTCAGGCAGGAAGCTCCTGCTTGTCGGGTCTCTCTCTGCTGAACAAACTTCACCAGTACCTGAAAGATGACAACACCTAACTCGGGCAGCAACAATCTATACCAAAGGGGCGAGGGCAAGGAGGGGAGAAGGGCACTGAATGCCATTTGTAGGTACAGATGGTGTTCAAAGGGATGGCAAGTTCTTCATGCCAGCCCTGGGTGAGAAGCGGGCTCACTGGAGTCCCTAACACGCTTCTTCCCCTGCAAGGGCCAAGCGTTTGCCCAGAAGATAGAACATGGCCCCTCCAGAGGCAGATCCCTTCATCTTACCTGGGAGAGGCAGGGTGCTCTGGCCCCTAGTCCTGCTCTTGCCCTTGAAGTGCCCCAGACCCATCCTGGCTGAGGAGGGGTGGCCAATAGAGGCAGCTTCCCTCCTTCCTTTTGCTCTTTTTTGGCAGGGAAACTCTTAAACAAACAAATGAAGAAACACTGAGGATTTAAGTAAACAGACGAAGATTTATCTGACAGGCAGACCGAGCCTTTCCCTGCCCCCTTCCCTTCCCACAGGGCAGGGTGCTGCCTTGTGCTCTAGATGGGAAGCCAACTACTAACAGCATTTGGCCGGAGCCCTTGCTGTCACCAGCAGCCCCTAGGACCCTCCTGTGATCCCAGGCCACAGCCAAGCTCTGCCTAAATGTCAGAGCTCTAGAGTCTGAAACAATTAAGAGGAGAGCGAGCCCCTCAGAGGAAAGCAAGCTTGTTCATTCAGCTACCAGGCACTAACCTTCAAGTCACGTCTCAGCTAGGGCCAGTTGTGCCCACAAGATGGAAGGGAACCAGCTGTGGCCTGTAGCTGCAAGTGGCACTGTATCTACTTGCCTATGCCCTCACTGAAGTAACACAGATGCTTTTGAGTCTCTCTGTTGGGAAGTCTCTCTGTGTTACTGGGAAGCCAGTAACACAGCCACCTGCGCAGAGGTGGTTCCTCACAGCCAACACAGCTGCAGCCCCTCCACATCCCCTCTGCAGAACTATGGAGGAGACACCTGCTGCCGGAGGCATTCACTATGCTGCTCTATTTTACACAAATGAGCAGACTCTGCCTGCGGTTTTTAGAGTTGGGGAAAAAAGGTAAGAAACAGATGCAATAGTGTGATGTTCCAGTTTCAGCTGAAACATCAGGCTGCACCTAGCTCATTCTGGGGAACAGAAGAGATTGTGAAGCAAGAGGAAGCCCCAACCTCCATCTCACACCCAAAACTTGCTGGCTGCTGCGGTGGAAGCATTGATACTACGTTCCCCCAACACAAGAAGGACATGGAGCTGTTAAAGCGAGTCCAGAGGAGGCGACGAAGACGATCAGAGGACTGGAGCACCTCTGATATGGAGACAGGCTGAGAGAGTTGAGGTTGTTCAGCCTGGAGAAGAGAAAGCTCCGGGGAGACCTTAGAGCCCCTTCCAGTACCTGAAGGGGCTACAGGAAAGCTGGAGAGGGGCTGGTGACAAGGGCAGGGAGTGACAGGACAAGGGGTAATGGCCTTAAGCTGATGGAGGGTAGATTTAGATTAGATATTAGGAAGGAATTCTTCCCTGTGAGGGTGGTGAGGCCCTGGCACAGGCTGCCCAGAGAGGTTGTGGCTGCCCCTGGCTCCCTGGCAGTGTTCAAGGCCAGGCTGGATGGGGCTTTGGGCAACCTGGGCTAGTGGAGGGTGTCCGTGTCCATGGCAGGGGGTTGGAACCAGATGGGCTTTGAGGTCCCTTCCAACACAAACATTCTATGATATTACTGTACAGGAATGCACTGACACAAAAACATACAAGTAAGCAGGTAAATAGGCACACAGAGGTGAAATCTACTGTTGATATCGTAAGAGGGCGGGAAGCAAAGAATAGTTCATCTACATAGGAAAGCTCCTGCAATTTAGCACAGAGTCTTTTGTGCATGCATGTATCAGTTGAAACTGCTTACGTAAAGCGAATCTGTTCAAAGAGATGCAAGAATGTCCACACAAGAATTTGCTCTGGTTTAATTAAACCAGTTAAAAAAAAATTTTTTTAAAGAGGTGTTACTCTAGCTCCGCACAGATAAAACCTCAGTTCTAGCTCATAGAAACAGAGGGATAAAGTTGGAAGCAGTCTGTTTCTGAAGTGTTAGAAAGAAAAGGGAAAGAGCATTAGGCACTAGGAGACAGGCAGGCATGACGGAAGACTGAAAAACCAACAACACGGATGCTGTACAAAACAGACATGCCAAGCAAAGTGACTGAGAGACAGACAAGCAGGCTGGCAAAATGACAGACACAAAAAGAAAAATAGGCAACAAATAAGCCAGTTGTACTTCTAGGTTCTCTGAATCAGCCCTATCCAGCCATTCACCTTCTCACTCAGGAGACATAGTCCTAAAGAAAAGCAAGTATTTTACCTAAAACATAAAAAAATACAATGTCAAATCCCCCCCTCCCCCGCTCCTCCTCAGGCATGTTCTTGCAGCCAGCATCATAAAATATCTCTCATTATTTGTGCAAAGAAAAAAAGAAAATCGTGAAGGGTTAAATCCTTCAGTAGATGCAGAAAAGAAGGGCTTGATGGGAAAACAGGGGGTTTCGTCTAAGATGCTCCATATTGTAAGTAACCCCTGAGCAGTCCTTGCGAAGTATTTGGGGAGATTTTTTGTCTGAAAGACACTTTACAAAAATAAATTGTAATTGAGTTTAATAATCTTCCCCTTTTCAGAAAGGGCCTGACAGATGCTGCCTAGTGCTCACTTCTGCCCCATTTCAAATATTTTACCTTATTTGGATGAAATATATTATTTTTCTAATGAAAGGAGGTTGGTTTGTTTTTTTTTTTTTCCCAAAGAGCTGGTTTTCCCTTCGTCCAGCTGGTGCCTTTATTAGGTTAGTGCTTGCTCCCTTTTGGGGATGGGATTGTTTTTTTCCCTGAGCTGGGAGAGACCATGCCAGCCCCTCAATCTACAAGTGCGCAGTTCAGAGCTTCTACTGCACAGCAAGTGGAAGAGTTGGGCCCTGCCCTCCATCTTCCCTCTTCCCTGATATCCCGAAATTCACCTGAGGTACAGTTCCATAATTTTATTTCATTTTTTAAGAGCATATATAGTGGTAAAAGCCAGCCTTTTCTCAGCATAATAGGTGGACACAGCTCTAAAGGTGCCTACAGAGGCAGACTCCTGAGGAAGCAGCACAGTCTGGGGATAAGACAATAAAAGGGAAGATGAAGAAAGCTGGAAGCTCTCTCCTGTGCCCTTAGGTAAATCATTTCCTATGTTTCACTGCCCAGCATCCCTTTATTTATGTTTTCAATCCCTGGAGGCCAAGCCCCTCTCTTGCTTTGCCCTTGCATACAACCCAATGGTATGAGAGGTCAAGTCCAGGCTGGAAGACTCTCAGCTCAAGCTTAACAGCAGTTTTTGGTGTGCAGGGTCGCCACCACATACAATTTGTGCTTAACATAAAGCATCACCACACAGAAGGGACCTTCCAAAGCTTCATGTTGTCAAAGCCCTTGGGAAACACAACCTGCTGTGTGTGGAGGGTCTAGTCAAGCATGGAGACCTTGACTTTAACACAACAAGTTTGCAACAAAAAGCTACTCTGGACCTGCTGTCTAGCCTTTGTCTTCCCCAAGCATCACATTGCCCCACCAAAGGAAAAGCAACGGCAGCCTCCATTTTTGTAGAAGGCACTGCAAATGAAAGCAATGGAGTAGACACAGACTGGGCTTTTCCACAGCCCCCTCCCTGCCCCGGGGCAGCAGCCCAGCATATACCATGCTTCCTTCCACCAGTACACATCAGGATAGACCTTCTGGCAACCCCTCTAACAAACCCCAGACCAGGGTGAGGTAGCCACTGGAAATACAGCCAGTTCCCCTGCTCTATTGAAGACAAAATCAAGAGAGAATATAGTTATTAAAAAGCACTTACTTGCTAGAAGGACCTGAGTTGCAATAAGCAAAGGCAGATCTAAAATGTCTGCCTCCAAGGCAGGGCAAGCTGGCTAAACTGACCAGCAGGCTGCTGCAGGAGGGCAGTGCAGCTCCTCGCACAGCTGTGCAGGCCAGGCCAGGCAGTCAGGGGACAGTGGGTACAGCTGGGTGCTGGGTGCAGCCTTGTACTGCCCTCACTCCACAGCACAGCAGCAATGGGGGCTGGGCTCTTGCTCCAGGGCACAGCAGTTCACTGGGGGGGGGGGGGGGGGGGGGTTGGGCAGCAGGACCTAGCATGAAACCTGGTTCCCAAAGTTGGCTTTCTCTGCAACTTGCCTTTCTCACTTCTCTGTATGTACCAGCCAGTATTTTTTACCACCACGTGTGGAAACTGAGGCACACTTGTAAGTAAAATACTTTGCAAAGTATCACGCAGCAAACCAGCAAGATCATAGGGAATCCTACAGTCCATCCTCTTCCTTCTGATCCCAAACACTGTTAGGTTACACCCCCAACACACAAAAGGCAATTAAAAAAAATTCTTCCTGCTTCTGATGAAGATGCACATAGGACTTATTTGTCATTATTGTTATTTGTTATTTGGGGGTGAGAAAGGTTGGAAAAAGATGATCAGGAGACAGCTCTCTTAACCCTTTCCCACTTTGTCACATTTTTGAGTTCCCCACATTTCTCTTGCAGCTATTGAAAAGGGAGGTTTTCTGTCCTCAAATTACTGGAAAGCACCAGCCTGGTATTGTTTCACCCAGGAGAGCGAGCGCAGGCACACAGGGTTTCACTGAAACGTGCTCAATGACGCTGTGTGCAGAGGAACCTCCCTTCACTTGCTTTCTATATGCTATCAAGGACCTACAAAAACCATGTTACAAACCCACCGAACTCACCAACTGGGGTGGTGTTATTCTTCTTCCTGTGTCAAAACAAAGGCTGATTACACAGTAAAACAGAGTACTCGAATAAGCCAGATGGTGGGTAACTGCTGCTGCTCTCCTTCTTGTTCTGCAGAAAAAAGGTTCTATACCTGCTCATCTTTCTGCTAATATGATGCCATTCTCAGTGCCTACTGGCCAGTGGGCTAAACGTTTCACAGGGCAGCTGATCTAAGAAGTTTGTTTCTAGCAAAAAAAAAAAAAAAGAAAAAAATTACAAGTTAGGAGTCAGGCTACATGGTTCATAAGGAGCAAAATACTTGCCCTACAACTGTTGCCATGCTGGAAAGACAAGGAATGCAAGACAAAAGAATAAAACTTGTGATTCATGACAATACCTGCTGGTAAGAAGGTCTGGCTTCTTCCAAATTCTCTGCTGGTGGGTTGGATCTCTTCAACAAAGTACACAAACGCCCCATCAGCAGCCAGAGGCCCAGAGTCAGATTTTCTGAGCAACAACGGCTATGATGGAGTTTTCTGGGATTCATCAGGTTAGTGAAAGGAGAAACTGTGACCTATTGAATTGGTAAAGGTTGCAAGAAGCAAAAACTAAGGGAGGGAAAAGGGCAGTTGAAGAAAACTGCCTTTTACTCTGCACCAGAAATCTTGAGGTAAATGAATTGAACACTGGCAACATGGAGGAAAAGGGGGGAAAAATGAACCCACAGGGATGCTTGTACTGTAAACCTCGTAAGTCACTCTGCAAGGCACATACCTCAGCAACATATTTTCCACATTTCACCAACTGCTGTTGTCCAGGCACTTTCTATTTTCAAAACCTTCTATGTATATAAAATGTACACAGGCAGGACAATACTTTTTCATCACATCCCTGCGTTCAGTCGTGTTTTCTTTTCACAAGGATTCTTGGCTTGGATAAATAAAAAGTGCCATCTCTTAAGAAAAGCCTTTCCTTTAAAACACTTTTAAATTTGCCCTGTTTTAGCTAAACGTGACGTTCTTTGTGAACGTTAAACAGTGGAGAGAGAGACTGAGAGAGGGAGAGGGAGACACACACACACTCACTCACTCCTGGGGAAGATATTCGTCCATTTAAGGAATGAGAAATCATCACATTCAGCAGCAGGTCTAAATACAGTAATATGAAGGTCCCTTTCGCTCCCCCTGAGCAGGAAAATGTCACTGTGTACCAGACACCCAAATACTCAGGAATCAAGTAAATCCCTCATTTTTCAGAAGGGAGCCAAATACTTCTGTTGAACAAAGATGGGACTGCAGTAGCTACAAATTACTTGCTGCACGCCATTTCTTTCAATGGCTTCTGTACTGACATGGCAGGGTTAGACCAGTCATGGGATATGGCACAGCATTCCCTGCTGCGAGATAAGAGTGAGGGGCCATGGGATATCTCACACACTCCCTTCAGCACCTCCTGCTGCCGGGGCTGGAAAAGAGGGGAATGCTGCGTTCTGCACCCTGCAGAGCCTCCTGCTGGGAGGAAAGGAACTGGAATAGCTGCATTTTACTCACTGGACGATACATTCATCTCACCCTCTGCAACACCGGAGACAGCCTAGCACTACAGTATTGCTGGAGCTATTTATATTGCATCTTACAGTGCACTTGCACCATTCTCTACACTGCCTCCTACTGAGATAACCCAGTATTGGAGCAGTCAGAACATCAATCACAGAAAACATTTTATAAGTACTGAATTTCTGTAATAGTCCCGTTTCCCTCCCTTTACCACCCTGCATGCATATTTCTCCCCAAAATAAGAGCCACAGTAATCCAGTATCAGCCTGGTGTTAAATAGTGGTAACTCATATTTATTACAATTATATACAATCGTATTTTATATTTGAAATCTATACATGATCACACAGATGAGCACACTTGCTTGGTGAGGACAGTGAGACTCAGTTGTTACAAGAATTGCTCTGCTAAGAGGCTCTGATGCAGTGAATAATATAATTGGACACCACCATTTTACCAGCTGAGAACACAATGCTACAAATGAGAAGTTTCAAAATTCACTGGTTTAATTTGGGTATAGCCCCAATGGGGCAAAGAAAGGCTGGACTTGGCAAGAAGGGTCAGTGGTATACCTCAGAGCTGGAACTGTTCCCTCTTCTGTAAAGACTGCTTTGCTGAGGCAGGTGCCTGTCACTGGGTAGGTGCAGGTCTCAGCTGATCATTTATGATGGGTTTTCTCCTCATTTAGGGAGAAAAACAGGCTAAGAACCATGGCAAAGATTCAGAATTAACCAGCTATTTCAGCATCTGATATCACCTCATTCATTCATTCAGGGCAGCTATAAATAAAATGTAAGATGTCAAAAACTGATGCGAGCTCCTTGTCTTTGAAGGAGGAAGGGTACTAATTGGGATGAGTGGGGTCAACTTCTTTCAAAGCCTTCTTTTACTGGGGGAGCAATCAGTAACAAAGCCATCTGTTCTCATGGATTTTACTGTGGCCATGAAAACTGGACTTGGTCCCTAGCAAGAGGCCACTTTGATGAGTGTAAGCATGTGGGGTGGAAATAGTGTCCTTTGGACCCCACAGAAATTTAGTGTTTTTAGATACTAGGTAGTTTCAAGGAATTTGAGGCCTGACACAAGGCTTGGAAGAGCCAAGACTGAGATCTGGTGAGGAATTCAGGGTTAAAACGTTCTTTTTTTTTGGCAACAGAGTATCAAGTAGCTTGAGAAAGAAAACAGGGTTATTTTGGGAAACAGAACTAGTTTGGGCCTTATGTGGGGATTAAAGGCTTGTGAAATCAAAGAGCTCGGGACAGATTGGTTTCTGAAATTGGGTAGAAGGACTCTAGGATGCAGCAAAGAGGCTGACTGTTTCAGGAGAGATGGCGGTTTTGTAAGAGGACTTATTCTGTAGCTGTGGTGCATGGTAAGGCGATTGGTCTTCCAGCCTAGGCAGTGACCCCAGCTCATGGGGAGAAGGTGGGTCTGGGAGGGGAGAAGACGCCACTGCAACACTGCAAAGCCCTGTGGTGAAACAGGGCCCACCTTGTTCACTGGGCAATCATGACCCTACTCAAGGTCAATCATGGGAGAATCACTGGAGGGGATAGTGGCACTTCTCTCCACAAAATGGGAGACGCACCAGGGACAGTGCAGGAGGCTAGGGAAGATGTACAGCAGCAGCAGCAGAAGCCAGGGTGCCTTAGTCAATCTCATTCTCGTTGCTGGCTCCCTCAGGTCTTCGTAGCTTTTCCACTTGCTCATTGATCTGACCATCCCCTCCTCGCCGGTCCTCAGTCTGGACACCCAGACATTCCTCCTCATCCACATGGCTAACATCATCATCCTCATCGTCCTCTTCCTCCTCTTCACTCCTTTTGGTTTCTCTTTTCTCCTCCTCACCCTGCACCTCCATCCGCACTTGGCTCTTGACGTCGATCACTGCCTTGTTGCCCTCCTCCGTGCTCAGCAGATGGCAGCTGACCTTTGAACCCTCAGGGCTGTGGTTCTCCTTGACTGGTGATGAGGTGGTAGACTCGTTGCTGACAGGTGAGATATCACTGCTGCTATTATGGTTGGCAACAACAGGGTTGGAGGGTGAGCTTGGCTTCACTGGGATCTGCCATGACGGGATCTTAGGAGCCGAAGGGGAGGGAGGGAACTGCCTCCTTGGGGGAGGGGAAGAGGGGAAGAAAAGGAGAGAAAGGGGCTTTTATTAAAAACACTGAGGGGTTATCATTAGAGAGAATGGTATTTGCACTGGTGAAGCCATATAAAGCAGGACCGAAACTGCAAGTCTCCTTTGTCATAAATGAACAAAACCAAGGCCACTTCACTTCTTCAGCCAGAATCTCAAAGTGCTTTACAAGCACCCAGTAATCGAGCCTGCGCACAAGGAAAATATCACAGCTGGGCAATCCGAAGCACTAAAATGATCTGGTTTGGCCAATTTCACAGAGTATGTTAGCACTCAGGAATGCTGCCTGTGGAAAGACATGAGTGTCCCTTTATAAAACAATCACTAATTAATTGGTAAAGAAAATTCCCACTGGAGCAAGAAGTCAGACACACCAGGTCCTTGTGCCTGAGCCAAGGAATTTCACCACCTGGCTCTCACTTCCACTGTGATACACAGCTATTGCATGCTGGCTCATTACAATCCAGAGCCTATCTCCTAGTCCCAGCGTGCACTCTACATGTTTGGGCCAGGTCCTGGCTACTGCAAACTGGTTCAGCTTCTCTGACTTGAATGGAGTCATACTAGCCTGCACCAGCTGATAAAGCTGGCTGCTCTGTCCTCAAGTCCTTTCCAGGTGGGCTTTAAGGATTTGATAGTAACAGGCTAATGCCCAGCCCTAATCGGAGAATCCAAGTATCAAACAGGACAAATATCAGTGCAGTGGGGAGCACTGGTGCCCTCGGAAAGTCATCCATCATGAAGAGCAAAGCAAAAAAGCATGTTTGACCTAGTACTCCCCATGCATCCTTGCTTGTGTACGTGAAAAGTGAGGGTATGAAGAGGTATCAGATCAAGCTCTGAAAAGGATGCTGTGTGGCAGGGAGTTCTCATGCCCCTCAGGTGAGCTGGTTAGTGCCACGGACAAGACTAGAGCAGACAAAACCTGGCTGCTCTCCTACAGTGAGCGCTCAAACACAGCAGATTTCATTTTCTTAGATTGAACTAGGAACAGTAATTGCTCTCACCTCCCTCTTCCTGCTGTCACCACCAGCCATCGAAGAACTCTGCTGATCTAACCTCCATCTCCTGCGAGTGCAATAAGCTAATGTCTGCATTATTCAACCAGTATCATAAATGCAATCAACAAATTCAATCTGGAGACTTTCTTGGCTCCGGTGTTGCTGCTGCCTCCTCACTGCAGAAACATTTGTTGTTTTTGTTAAAAAACAACACCCCAAAAAGTTTTCTTTTTTCCAAAAAGCACTTATCCCGCAGCTGCAAGTTTCCCATTGCTGAAGAGGTGTCATTAAGTAATGCTGTAATCACTAGCAGTGATGCTAGTATGACCAAACTTAACAGACAGTAACTTAGTATGTCTCCTCAATCCTCCAAAGCTTTCTACTGTGACTCCTGGGAGGAATGGGAGGTGTAGCAAGAATTTAAAAGGCTATTAAAGACTATACACTTTTCAGACTTATGAAAAGCCCACTTGCTGAGATCGAGAACATGTCTAGTCCAATCTTAGACTGATCTCTTAGGAAACAGATGACTTGAGAAGATTTAGTTACGTGTAGAAGGAGTCATATCAGAGTGAAAGGATCAATAGCTGAAAAGCTAGATAAACTCTTAAGTAATTTACTTGGGGAAAAAAAAGAATTTCATCAAGAACTGAGATCTAATCCCTGTTCTTAGGACTGTCCCACAGGCTGGGATTTATATCACCTCATTTCAGACATCTACTACATTATAAGATGTCTATTACCTGAGTTAGTTAATTGAGAGAAACAGGCTCTGCTGAAGTGCGACTCTTTTCACTCTGGTTATGCCCTAACCATGAACAGGTCAGCTGAACTGTGACTCTCTCTGTAACAGAATGCAGGTGCAGATGCAGTCAATACCTCAATCTAGGTGAGAGGCATCCTAACTGTGGTGAATGGCAGAAAATTCCCCTATCGTAAACAAAAAGGAAGAATCTTCTTAATTATGCAAAGCGCTCTGTGATTTAAGGCAAGTTTGAAAAGCATTTTGAGACCTGCAAACAGAAAGTGATAGTGGAGTGCAAAGTGGTATTATTAAAATAGCAATAACAGGATATAGAGCTAGTTCCTGTTGGAAATTACTTTCCTCTCCATGACTGAAAGAATCCCAGAAAGCAACCCTTTCCCAACACAATAATTTGCTCACATATTCCATCCATACCGGTTCAGGAGAAGTCCTTTTAATGAGTAGATCTCAGATTTCAATTCATTAATATTCTGCGACTCCAGAATCCAGTTGGTGGAAGTTGTGGCCTAGAACATGAAAAAGAAGACATAAAGATCAAAGTATGAACTGGGAGACAGTTCACAAATGTCACTTTTTTTTATGTTATCCTCCCATCTGGGAATCTTGAGCCCTGAGGATAACATACATAAGCTCTATCATTTGAAATCTCTCAGATCTGAGCAAAACAACTTCCACAATAAAGAAGGACCTGAATGAGTCCCAATGATGATCAAAAATAATAATTGTCTCAGGGTGCTACAACTATTCAAATATTTGCTGTCCGTTTGGGGGACTCACTAATCTTGTCTCCAACATACCATGCACAACCATTGCTGAAGCATCTCAAGAGGACCTTTCTTTTTTGATGAGGTGGCCAGCACTCGTGAGAGTTCACACAAAGCTAGGTCTACATAGGATGTTTTCCACCAACACATCAGATAGACAACAATACACAAAGTAGTAAACCAAATCATTTGACACTGACCTAATGAATGATTTCTAGAGAAGAAGAACTAGAATCCTGAAAGGCACTGGGAGTTGCACCGAATCAGGTCCTTTACTCTTTCCTGTGACTGCACTTAGCTGAAGCAACAGATTCAAATATTATATATTAACAACTATTTTAAAATAATTTGTTCATTTCTCCTAAATCATGAAATAAAGAATTTATTATCTGCACTCTGTGGTGTTTGTTTAGAGGTGGGTTGATAAATCCATGCTTGAAAGTTGCAAAAATTTTCCCTACTAGATCTGACGAATTAGAGCTATGCTTGAGTTACTAGATAGTATCTCCAGGAAGCAGCTGGGCTAAGCACTGTCTCTTGGATATTTCAAGGCAGTGAATGCAATTTGGTGGGGAAAGATGATAAGTAACTCATGGAAGCCTGGTACAGCTGCTGTCAGCACTGCATCAGAATTGCTATGGGATATCAGGCAGAAATTAGAGTAGGGTAACAACTGAGGAGAACATGCTGCAGATAATAATTTGGCAATTTTTCTTTTAACCCTTTTGGGACCTTGAGAAATGGGGGGAACATTCTGAAAGACAGATCATGGCCTGTGGTTACCCCATCCTATCAGTCTAGCAACTCCTGTAGCAATGGGCTGAGTATGGGACCAACGAACACTCATATCTAGCACCTCCCATTATAATTTCTGCTAAAAGCCATTAGGAATCAACCCATTTGTGAGCATTGCTCTAGACCTACTCCTAATAAATCTCCTGACAAAGGAAGCCAGGACTGGAATAACACAAAACTCCTCCTCAGCAGTTCCTGCTAGATGTAGCCAGAACTGGTTGTTCCTGCTTATTCTTTAAACAGACTTCAGCTAGTGCTGAGTAACCCTGAACACCTTCGCAGCCAGCACTCCTCACAGTGACTTCTGGGCTGTGAACCCAGTGAGCTGGGAGAGGCTCAGTCTGTAGTAGCTGTGATATACACAGATGCGTTCCCTTGGGATTCACACTCCCAGCCCTCAGACAGCAAGAATCCAGGAGCCACTGTTCTGGCTTTCCAAGACCTTGAAAGCTACAGCAGCACATTAACAAGGGAGTGATTTCCACTCACTGGCCTGCAAAGGACTCAAATTTCCAAAACACATATGGTGCCAGATGCCTAGGATTTCGAAATAAAATCTGACATCTGGGGCTTTTTAGCCAGTCTCTTTAAAAAACAGTTGTAGAAAATTCAAGCCTTGAATTTTTATGTACGTTTTTTAATTACTTAAAGTCCCTCTTTTTAATTTTTTACAGCATGCCAGTAGGAGTTTGAAAAGCAGATATAAAAACTTACATTACAGCTGAGAAAACACAGCTTTTATTCTTTGGTTTGTGGGGTTGCCCAAGTTTTTCTTTGTACACATGAGGTTTAGATATCATAACAATGTGTGCTACCATTTCAGTGCAGGGGGTAGAGAGGGGGGAGGAAAAACTTCTTCAAGACTCTCTAAACCACCAATACTCTTATGCCCTTTTTCCTTCTTAAAGCTCAACATGTGGTCTTAATCTTAACACTTAAGACCTGAAAACAGTTTTCCAATTTCCGGACTGGCTCCAGGCCACTGACAGGCCACAGTTCCCAAGGAAAATTGAAGTAGAGTGTTGTGACCATAAACTGGCTTTCATGGTTGGGTTTACAGCTGTGCCACTGAGGGATTCCTACTGTACAGTGTGCACACCACATAGTCAGCTGTGGCCCACCAGTTACACACCATCAAAGGGTTTGTACAAGATTAAAGTACAGGGAAGGGGAGAAGACAACTCTTCATGCTATAGGTAAAAAACTGTAAGCATTGTCTAAAGGATTTCCCAGTAAAAAGACAAATCTCTCCCTGTACAGAGAATAGTGCAAGATGACTGGGCCCTGAATAATCACAAGTTGGTGAGTGAAAGGAAGACTTCATCCCTCTGTGACTGGTTCAAATCCATCCCACCTTACATGTATGTAACCAACACTTACTGGTTGATAGAATGCTTAGGCCAATGGCTGCAAAGTACTTTGGGGATGAAAAGCACTAATTCTCATTGCCAGAAAATCAATTTTAGTTAAAAGTGGTTACTTGTAGTTACACATGTAACAACACAAACTAGTCAGAACTGATGGTTTTATTGCCAGGGTCAAGTCAAGAGTCAAGGGGAATGAGCCACTGTGTGTCACTAATGTGGTTGTGATGGGGCCAAGTGTTACACTGAGATGACCAAAATCATTGAAAAAGAAACCAAATAGTAAGAATGCTCAGCCATTAACTGACCTGGATCTGAACAAGTGACTTAAATACAGTAATTCAAGTGTGTGCTTGGCTGAACAGGATTAAGTCATTGTTTTGACAATGTACAAGGGCACGGGAGAAGTATAAACATGTAAAATTACATATTACACACAATAAAACCTCTACACAACTGGCCTTTACCTCTTTTGGGCAGTGGACTAACAGCACAATTCAATTATTTCATCTCAAATACAATCCAGAAGACACAGAGCTGAGAACAGGTCTGAGGCCTCAGACACACAGGCTGCATACAAACCTATAGAGCAAAGCCCTCTCAGAAGTTAGATGTACTTCACTGAGCACCCAGTTAATATCCAGTGCTTCAAACAGCCTATGGAGAAGTCAGATGCAGAAAAACTGGCTGGGGATATGGCCAAGCTGAAGGCTGGGCTGTGAACCTAATAAGGTGTTTTCCATGAGCCCACAAAAGAAGCCATGCATGTTCCAAAGAAGATGATGATGTTCTAAAGATAAAGAGTTGGAAGCGGATACCTTAGAAGCAGCCAGTTCTTGGGTGAGCTCCTGGATTTTCTGTTGTTGCTGGATTAGTAGTTCCTGGACAGCTGCTAAAGTTGTCTGTAACTGAGTCACTGTGAGGGAAAAAGCATGAGAGCATTAAACTGAGATACATGCACGTATACACACTCACACACGTCCTTCCTGCTGTCTAGCTACAAAGATGCCTCTATTCCTACTATATTTAATTTATCTACGCCCGCCTGCTCACTTTAATCCATATGATTTATCTGCACTATGGGTAATCTACCTGCACTGCATCTAACCTCCAGTATTTCTAGTTTATCTTTCCATTGTATAGATGTCTATAGCCCACAGTATATCCGTCCAAAACCTCTCCCTTCTAATTATATTGGTTTATGATTTGTATATCTCCCTGAACTTACACAATGTTTGTATCATTTATCTATCTTGGGCCTCACACAGGCAAACACTGGGGCTAGCTCCAATATGGCAAGAGGCTGGTCTCAGGATTGACCAGAGTATCATGAGAAATGAAAGATGTTTTTCTTCTCACTCTCCACTAAAAAGTGTAATTAGCATCCTCCCACTCTCA
Organism: Balearica regulorum gibbericeps; assembly: GCF_011004875.1. Taxonomy (NCBI): domain Eukaryota; kingdom Metazoa; phylum Chordata; class Aves; order Gruiformes; family Gruidae; genus Balearica; species Balearica regulorum. The sequence continues at coordinate 5,293,044 of NC_046204.1, read as the reverse complement.
ACCCACCAGCTCCTTCAACCCCAACATCTTTAACAAACTTACTGCTGAAAATCATACTTTTTTTCATCCCACCAACTGAATATACTTTGCACTTTTCTGCTTTTATTTCAAGATAACACCCTGTATTCCCCTCTTACACCCCAACAAACACTGAAGAACTTCTGCTGGACTCCACCTCCAGCTGTAGGAGAACTTTTTCTACTTTGGTACTTTATCCAAAGCTTCCAGGCAGTAAACAAGCTGATAAAATAAAATAAAATTAAAAACTCTATTGGTGTGACAGGTAACAGCTAATCCAGACCATCATTAGGGCATTGGGTAATGAACAGACACCCTATAGAGTCAATAACAGAGAAGGTGGCTAAGGTCAGGGAGGCTCAGTAATTACAGACTCTCCTGACCCTTCCTCGGATTTTCAGATGGAAGGTGGAGGGAAAACACCAAAAAAAAGCCCCTGAAAACATCAGAGAAGCAGAAATTAAAAATGAACTTTACAGCCCTCCGAAAGGCTGTCATTTTATTCCCCTTATTAATATTCTGAGGTTGGGAGCCTTTCCGTAAAAACATAATTAATTGAGGCCGCGCCGACAGTAAACAAGCAATTTCAAATTAAACCGAAATGACGGCGGCTTCATTTGCAAATGTGAACAGATTCTCAGAGCAGATAAATGAAGTCACCACATAAAGTGGAGATGGAGGGAAAGAAAAGGGTGGGGGTCTTGGCAGAATGGAGGATACAGGGAGAAAGGCTTTGAGGGGTGAATTGATGGAGTCATTAATCTTTACCTGTCTGTGTCACGCTGCCACTCATCTCAGAAATGTTTGACTCAATCCTCTGAAGTTGTTTCCTGTCTTCTTTGCCTCCCATGATGAGAGGAAGCAGGTATTTCTGCATGGAGTACAGAAACTTTTTTAGGAAACAGGGATATGCAAAGCGGTCTTTCTAATTTACCTGAAACATTCTCAAAGCCCACCACCCAAACCTCAGCCTTTATCACAGAGCTAATGATCATGTATCCACACACCTGACTGACAAAAGAAATTCCCTCTACAGCAGGCATTAAATGAAGTTGAAGAAGAGAAGATATGAATTCTGTGGTTACATTTTTGGAGGTGCTAAAAAACAGTTCTGAACTCCATTTAAGGTTTCCTGGGACAGTTCTCAGTCCAGAGAAATATCCATCACATGTAAAGTACAATTTCAGATCTTACGCTCTCAAATGTGAACACACTGATGTGTCACAACATTTAAGCTACAAGGCAAGCAGAAGTGGGAAGAAGAGGAGAAAAGCCCAGAAAAGGCCAGAGGAAGCACAACCCGGGACATAAGAGGTATTATAAAATCTTTTGAACCTTGGCAGGGGAAAGGTTACAAGTCACAGAAGGAAAAGCAGAGATCTGGAGCACATGGAAGAGAGCTAAGGAACCAGGGCTAAAAGAAGTGAGAACCAAACTAGTACAGGATGGGAGGCAGTTCAGTGACACTGTACACAGCCATCAAATCTACCTCATTCTGCCCTTGCAGAGGAGGGACTGGATCTAATAGGTCACAACTCACACTTAATAGCACAGGTTTAAGATTTCAGTGTCGCTGTACAGTTCTTACCCTCACAAACCACATGTACATGTTTACACTCAGACATTCTGAAAAGCAAATAGCTTTGATGACTTTCATAAACAGCTCTCTCTTCATCTTCACATGGACAACCATGTTTTATCCTAGCATCCTATCTTTCATATAACAATCACTATTTGCAAACTCCCTCAAAATCCCTTGAAGGACAGAGGGACTTTATCAATCTCCAAAGATTTCTTACTCCTATAAAAGAATATGGGTCTCTGCTAGGCACACAAGCCTTATGAGGTTTGGATAGAGAGCAGAGCAAGATCTGTTAATAAAGAATATAGCAGTAGGATATGTTAACAATATGAGTGACATTATGCCAAAAAATTTATGCAAATCATCAATATGTGTTAGATATGTATGATTTAGTAACAGTAATGTGTTCAGGTCTGTGAGGCCCAGCAGCTGTTGTCTCATCATCTCTCTGGACACTTATCAGCTCCACCATTCTTTGCAAGAATGAAAAGATCAGTAAGGTTGGCATCACTACTTCAATATAAAATCACAGGGATAACATATCTCAGTAAAAAGCCATTCTCTTAAATCACGTCACTTTCCTTTCATAGATGGAACATGTTGCTTAATTGTGCCTCTCTCTCTCTCAGCCTCAGAGCCAGAAAATTAATGATAGGACAGAATAAGAAAAGTAGTTTTAAACTAGAAGGCCAACACTTTTATTTGTAAAATAGATTTTACTAAGCAAGGCAGTAATAGTTAATTAAAGAACGAACAGACATGAAAACCATCAACCTCTCATTAAGTCTTCATCTCTATCCCTTTTTCAAAATAAACCACAACGTCTACTGGACCAAAGCTCTGTACACTCAGTGTTGACCTGAACCGCTTACATCTTTCTATGCAGCCACAGGATATGATTGTTTACCAAAGACATTATCTAATGTCACTTACCACATTGCTGGAAAGCAAATCCAGAGTGAAAGAATGTGTTCAACTGGACAGCAGAATCATGCTTGCTCTACCTTGTTCTAAGCACACTGGAGTAGAACTACAGGATGTATGCCAGATCTGGAAATTAGCACCTCCTTTTCAACATTCTGATCGATCAAAGAAGATTCTTTCCTACTCAGGGTGCAGGATCACCAGTGGACAAATCATTAGACTGGGGCTATGACAGTAATGTCTGCTGGCCAGTGCTGGGAAGATCCCTTTACTGAACTGTGCTCAGTTTCGCCAGCTTAAAAAATTTCAAAATACATATACAGGATGAAAATGACCTTGTTTCTAGCAGTTTGAGATCCACTGCTAAAAACTAGTTTTGTTTGCTTGCTTTGCTTTTTGACTGCATTTTCTACATTTCTCAAATAGACCAATGTCAGTGCCAGTGAGAACAGATATGCTTCACCAACTTGGAACCAACATGATCATTTGGACACAAGCAGCATAACATCGTTCTCTCAGAGCACAGTGTAAGAGTAGTGAGGGAGTTATTACCTTGTAGAGCTGGTGGAATCCAAAGGCAATTCCTGCCATTATGATAGCCAAAGCCCCATAATCTCGCCATCTGGAGCCAGGTGGATCTAAAGGCCAAAATCAAGAAATAATCATAGTCAGAACTGCAGGTGACAACATTTTCATACACCCATTTTATCAGAAGAAAGAGGAATGAATAATGTCAGTTCTGCTGTTTCTCAGCAGGCGTAGATTTACTGAGCAGGGGACATTAAGATGCTGGTAGTCCCTCAGGTACATTGTGCAGGCTTCTGGCCCTAGGCCATTGAAACATCTGTCCAGACCTCTAGCATTGACACTGGCCTTGCACAAGGTGTCAAAGAGAGACAAATCACAGCAGCAATTAAAAAAGTTCCATCAAGCTGTTTTGCCCTACTCTTTCCTTGCAGAAGGCACTCTGAACCCTACTGCACTTTCCCCAGATAACTGTCTGTGGTGTTAGTGCTTGCTAAGGTTAACTCATTACTTGAATACCAATTGTTCTTCACTATCATAATTTTTGAAAATGGGGACAGAGTCAGAGACCCAGAAGAGTACAGAAAAAAAGAAAGAAGGAAGCGTTTTGAGAAAGAAGAGAAATCAAGGCAATAAATGGGTTTATGAACACTGTGTCAGCAATTATGGACCATTTCAATAAGGAAGAATCCAGTGTCTTTCAGCCTGAATTACAAATAGGGACAAAAGCACAAATAAAGAACAAAGAGAAAATATGCAATTAAATATCTACAGAGAGAGGTAAAGAAGTAGATAAAAGCTTGAGATATTTAACACACAGTTCTGCACAGAAGCTTAGAGACTCCACAGAGCAAAACAAAGATATGGCATGCTCACTCCTTCAAGAAGGATCAGAAGACACCTGTAGTTTTCCACCAGCTTTATCCTTTCACCTCCCTCGCAGTTCCCTTAACGACTCTTGTACTGCCCCCAGTTTTCTTTAATAATAAAGAGGATGCAGAGTGATATTTCCTAAAGTTCAGTGGCAGGATGTGGGCAGAACTGACGAGATGGAGGTCGGTGTACAGTCTCCAAACAGACAGATCCAAATCTACGTGTGACCTACAATGTCTCAGAAATGCATTCTGTTCTATAAAGTTTCAATTTAGGCTTTCAAAGTGGCTGAAACGGCTGGAAGCTTGTCTCCTTCCTGCTTTGGTCACCTATTGCCATTGTTCCTGTTGCTGAGATCTTGCAAGAGTTACCCCTAATCCCAGCCCTCGGTCTCCACAGACAGGCACTGACTCTCAAATACTGGCACTCACAGCATCTTGCTACATTTTAGGACACAGCTCCTCAAATTATCCACTGGCTAGAAATGTGAACAAATTAAAGCAGCTCTGTCGGAACTGGTGAATAGTGTCACCGGCAGTATTTTGGCTTGCTGCAGTTGCAGTTTTGGAGCTTAGGCACGTGATCAAATTATCATAACTTTTTAACTTAATGAGTTAACACACATCAGCTAAGCTGCAGTAACTGGCTGTGTACATGTCAGGATTTAAAATGATCTCTGGCTAATCTTGCTGCAAACCCCAATCATCCATCCCACCTTCCCCTCCTTACTCTGCTCCCAGTGTCATTTCTGGTATCTGAAGTCTCTTGGTTGTCCAGTTCTCTGCCCTGAACTTCTGACTAAAAACATCCTTCTGTGATAACACAACTTGTTCCAGGCTGAACTGCCTAGTGTAAAGGGTTAATTAATCTCAGAGGGTCTGTGGGTCCGGCTGTGCCCTGTCCATGGCAGTCCTTGACTGGCTGTCCCTAACTACCTCCCAGTTGCGGTGACCCCCGAGTAGAAAGGAGAGACACCTGTAGAACCCTGTCTGCTTTGCCCTTTCACCTCACTCATCTCTCCCTCCATCCCTGTAATGCTTGAGCTAAGAACATTTTATTGCCCCCTGGTTTTCATTATTAATGAAAAGGGACCAGAATGATCTTTCCTAAAGTTCAGAGAGTCTATAAAGACAAGAAGCTGAAATGCCATTTTACTCGTTTTAGAGATGTGTGAAATAATTCTGTCTTGTGGCAAAAAAAAAGTGAGGGGGGTGGAGGGGAAAAGTGAGTGAGGGACGCAGTAAAGGCTCTGCATTGACCACATCAACTTTACAATGTTATGAAGAATGTCACAGCTCTTCCTAAAATCCACATTCAATCTTCCTTTTTCTCTGCAATACTCTAATCTAAAACAAGAGGTGGAGAGAGGGTTAGAAGTTTCTCAGCTGTAACTTCAGTGCTCACACTGACTTCTTTGCATAGCCTCAATTTCCCCACTTGTAGAACCGGAATAAAATTCAGAGAAAGTGAAAAAGCACTAATAGCCCAGTTACTCTTCAGTTTAGGCTCTGGGGAAGTAACAAACCATTCTTCGTAAGAGACCCTCAAAAGGCAAATGGAAGGGACAGACATTTTCTCCAGCTGTCTGTGTTTTCTGTAAGTGTACTTAATTTTCACAGCAGCAACTCTAAATTGCACTTCCAGAGTAAACATTTAACTAATTTTAAGATTCCCATTCATCTCAGAATTAACTTTCCTGATGTCAATTAATTAGGTCTTGTGCATCCAAGTAAGGTCAGCCTTGCTAGTATCCCCATTTAAAACTGTAGACACTGAGGCTGGAAGAGGTGATTTTCCAAAAGCAAACAGTGAACCAATGGAAAGGAGTTGGGGAAAAAAGAAAAAAAAGCGCTTGGATTCTAGTTACAATTTTTAATTGTAAGAGAAAATGGTCTGTATTCTACAGCCTCCCACATAATGAAGACACAGGGGTGGGAGAAGAACATCCAAATGGCAAGAAAAACAGTCACTGGAGCTGATTTTTAAGCAGGTGTAAAATCTGCACAAAACCCCATAAATGGAGACCGTAAATACCATGGGGAAGAACACAGGCAATACCTGGATGATAAGCATGCAGCTTTGCACACCTAGCTCAGAAACTCCTCTGAGTTTGCTTGTAATTACGGGGGTTAGAAAGGTAGAAAAAAATATAAACCCAATTAATCATTTAAATATTTAAAGTCAGATTTTTGTCCTCACTGCTGGATTAGTATATTTCATAACGCCAACAGCAGACAGCCCTGGTTTTTTACTGGGGGTTCATTTTAGAGCATGTTTAAACTAGTCAGATTGAGTGATGCTTCCAGCAACTAATCGCATGTCAAATAAAAGATATTTTATGTAATAAATTACTGCTACAAGTAATTCAAATGTCATTTATCAGTTTTATTATCAGTCAGGCAAAGTCTTGTTTCTCTATATTAATCAAATTCAAGCTTTTTTTAAGCTTTTTTTTTTTTTTAAGCAGTTTTGACACCTCTTGGCAAAAGTACAAACGGAGGGAAGAAATTACTCCTCCAGAACAGGAGGAGAAATAGTGGAGATAGTATTGAGCTAAAATACAGTGTCTAAAAACTTAATTCTTGCCTCTTCCTCCCAAAAGCTATTAATTGTTTCTCTTAAACCAAACCCAGGAGGAGTTCAGCATACAAGAACTATACTACTCTGAAGGCTTACAAATACGCTTCTTTCTCATTCAGAATAAGAACAGCTATTTCCAACAAAACATTAGAACATCAAGTAATACCTGCACTACCAGTTCAGTTTGTACAAAAGGAAGTATTCAAGTGGTATGAATTACTTCCTGCTACTTTAAAAATTAGACAGAGTTGACAACAGCAGGAGATCAAGCAAGTAAAAGGTGTGTGTAGGATTTATTGCTCTGACTCACAAGAGTGGACATCTTATACTGGAGTTGCTGGCAAGATCACCAACTTGGCTGTTTGCTCCATTCCTGCTGAATAAACTCTTGAGATGGTGCTGAAGCTATCCTGAACTTCTGTACTCGTAATCCACAGTTTTAACGTAATTTTAAAACATGAAATCTTGTGGGGAGAGGAGACAGAAAGAAATTAGGTTTCTTACGACACTAGTCACTGCTTTTCAGCACAGCATCCTCCTCAACTGTTTCTCCTTTTTGCTCTGTGGGGGGGTAATTCTTTCTCTCTAGTTTTGTGATTTTGTGTAGAGGTGTCAAAACTACTCAAAAAACCCTTAAAAAGAATTACAAATATAAAACACAAAGTGGTTTACAGTCTTTAAGACCTAAACTCCAGCAGATCAGATGCTGCTTCACAAGAAACTCAGATGTGTTCTTGGGGAAGGCAAATATAGCTCATGATCTTTTTCAATATAAGCTCTTCCAATACGAGTTGTTCCCATCAACAAGTCAACTTACGGGTTCAGGAGTCTACCTATCGTATTAGTCCTTTAGATATACTTTTGAACTTCAAACCTCGAAGCATTCCAACACTACTGTCATGAATACTCTGTACGAAGATAAGCATAACAGATAGACAGAAAAAGTAGTATCTATCTCTCTGTACATGACAACCCCTGACAAATCTGTGAAAGATAAATTGACTTAGTAAACTATCACAGAAACAACTGTCTTGGAGCAGATTTGGACCAATTCAGAAATATTCATTACAGGATTAGCATCCAACTGATGAAATAACCTACAGCAAATAAGGCACCTTGAAAGAGCACTGAGCCACTGCACAGTCTCATCCACCAGATCTAGAGAAATTCACATATTCTTTTTGCAGTTCTGATACCATGGAAAGCACTTAACAGGAAGACACAAAGATGGATCCATTGGTAATAACACCAGTACTACACCAGTCAAGGACTAGAATAGGGCACTGATGCCACCCAATCAAAACAATATTGGTCAAACGAATACCCACATATATTTAGCTATTTATTCTTTTTACACATCTATTTAGAGGTTAAGCTTAAATAGGTCTACAAAGAATAGCTAGAGAGGGGAGGAATAATACCTAATGAACCTATTGTCACCATTTTCCAGATTTTGGGGGAAATAAGGGAAGATTAACTCTTCCAATATTGGGCTGTGATAAGAGTTAGCTAAATGAGCAACAGAGAGTGCTAAGAGGGATCTGGCACTGCTTCTTCAGCAAGAGAGCAGATTTTGCTTTTCTGTGAACTACGGCAGACAGGTATCAGCCCAGGAGGCAGAACTCAGTCCTGTAGTTCACCAGCACACCCAATACAGCAGTCGGAAATATTCCAGTTCTGAGCCCAACTCCATCACAAATGTTTTTCTTCCCAAACTGTGCCAAACCAGAGTATTTAAAAACTCAGAAGGCAAATCTAGTATCCTCTCTAGCAATAGCAAAACTAAGCCATAAACAAACAAACACAGCCCTAAGTGGACTGTAACATCAGTCAATATCTGACCTACAGCTGTTTAGGAGCAGTATCAAAATCCTATTCTTAATACTTGGCAGGTAAGTGAAGTGATTTTCAAACTGCCAGGCACACATGTGAGCTGAACAGCTTCTTTTGATGGATTTTTAATGGTGTGTACTTTGTTTTTTATTGTTTGGAGCTTAGATACTTTTTTGCGAGGTTTGTTTTAAAATGCAAATATATATGTAAATTTTGAGTCTACGCAGATTATGTTGGGACTTTAAAAATTCTTTGAGAGTGTATTTTGTACACAAAATCATACAATCACATCCGCACAGTATGCACAGAATTTCTGCTGTCACCCCTCAGATTATTTAAGATTGAAGAAAGAAAGCTTGTTAAAATTAAGGATCCTTATTAACTTTATTATTGTTTGTAACCTGACAGCACTCTTAAAACTCATTAATACTGGGGGTCCATTGTGCCAGACCTTAAACTCACACACAGGAAATCACAGACTAAGTCCTGAAGACCTTATATTGTAGCTTGCTGTTCATGCTGAAAATACACCTCTTTAAAGTAACTATTCAAGGCATTAGCTGCCAGAGTTCAAGGAGCATCTGGATGATGCTCTTAGTCCTATTGTTTAGTTTTAGGTAGTCCTGCGAGGAGCAGGGAGTTGGACTCCGTGATCCTTATGGGTCCCTTCCAATTCGAGATATTCTATGAATGGCTTAGTTACCTGACTAGTTAAGAAAATAAGTCCTCTAACTAAAATACAAAACTTTGTGATGATGTCCAACTGTTTACTGAACAGAGTCCACTGTTGCAGTAACTAAAGATGTAATAGTGTGGCACTTTTACAGCACCTTCTACCCAAGAATCAATCAGCTCAATCACATATTAATATTAATATATTGGAAAACCCTACTGATGAAGGGAAGCATGATCGTAAGTTTTAGAAGGAAGATTGAGTCCTACATTGACTAAATGCTTTTTTCAAGTCCTTATATTGGGTCAGAATCTAATCTGTATTGACCATACACCTTGATGTCAAGAGGTGTCACAGGCTAGTATGTATGGCATTTGTTTGTAGACGATGATCATTTGCCTTGTGTGATATGATCTTGTCACAGGCATCAACAACTATGAAGTGCCTTCAAAGTAACATTTGGTGTCCAATTCTGACAAAAAGTATGGTATTAGTTGAATGGAAATCTAGGATCTGGCGCAGAAATCTGTGAAATCGCTGCAGAGATCACTGCAGAAAGCAACGGGACCAGACGTTTTTCAAAGTGTTACTTACTATACACCACAGGGTGAGCGGGCTGAGCTGGCACCAGCTGTGTAGAAGGACCTGGGGACTGTGGCTCATCCGTGCTTGTGCCCGACTGCTGGAAAGCCAGGTCAATTTCTTCATCTGTCAGGCCTGGGGGAGCAGAGGAAATGAAATCAGTTTAGCACCTTTACCCACTTGATGCACGCATAATTAAATTCTCAAGCCAGGCAGAACCCTTTCAAGCTGCAAAGAATTTTGGCACTGACTTGAGCAGTAATGCCTCCCCAATTTTGGATTCACTGGAATGTCTCCCTCTCTCTTTCTCTGTTGCAATTTAACCTTAAGCGACAGAATATTAGCCTCAACGCTGCTTCCAAATGTGGCTCATTCAATTTCCTTAATTTATCCTTGAGTTTATTGCTGCTTTTGAAGTAGCTTTCTATTGCAATTCTCCATTCTTCCCCCGAAAAAAAGATACCATCAACTGCAAATGTGGCTCATTTTAATCTGTAATGGTGTAAAAAAAAAAAAGAGGGGAAAAAACTAACAATAATGCATGAAAACAGACAGGGAAACAAAAAACTAATTATTGGGTTAGACGACTAATTAGTCTAGATCGTTTCCGAAGACGGGAATAATTTGCTTTATTTTATGACAAATGCAGAAATAAAAAGAAAAAATCAGGACTGACTGTGATTAGTATGAATGGGACACAGAATGTAAGGAGGAAATAAAACTATAACAAAACAGATCAAAACAAGGCCAAGCCCAAACTTTCAGCTTAGCATTGCCCTGGCCTACTGCTGCATGATTAGATTGCCTTAGGGCAGCCTGGTTTTTATTTCACGCGGAGCTGTAGTAACACTGCACACATGGTGCATGTTGGTGCAGTCACTCCTGCCATCAGGAAATGCCAGGATGACCATCTATAATTGGCCACGACATATGGAAAGGATTTGGCCAACAAGGGGGAAAAGAAAAGCAGCCAAAGGATTCACGATGACCAGCATCTGTGAAGAAGGAAGCACAGCTGGATTATTTTTTCCAACAGGAGAACACATCCTCTAGAAAAAGAATTTAGTACTCAGATGGCAACCATGATGTGGGGCCTGGACAGCTGTGTATTATTTGTTATGTTAGCCTCCTGCACAGAAGCAGATAGAAAGGCAGTGTCTCTCCTATGAGGAACGTGTGAAGTGACTCAGGACCTTTTACTATACATGCAGCATGTATGCAAAAACATTCGCAAAGGTTGGAAGTGAGAATAGAGATTTAAGGAAAGAGGTTTAGAAGAGACGAGACAGATCACTTGATTCTCACACCATTGTTGTAAGGAACGAGCACACTGAGGAAAATGGTATGAGCAGTGGGAGAAAAATGGGGGAATGCTTTCTCTCCATCACCTCCACTCGAGGTCCATGAAGTATTGCTGGCAGATGAAATTCCTGAACTTAATCCTTTAAAACACTTAGCTCTTTAACATGACAGGGAGATACAACATAGAAAATGGACAGGCTTCTGGATATATTACCTAAGTTTCGAGGATATTTTTCAGGATCTTAAATTTCACTGCATACTGGAGGGTCTAGCTAGAATAATCTGTAGCACAAACAATATTGCCAGAAATACACAAGTCTATCTCAGAACTGTTATTTAATATCATAAAGCACTAACACAGTGCTTCTGGTATTCAGAAGGCTTTATAACTATTAACAGATCTTTTCTCTCTTCCTGTGAGTATGTGAGATACTATTATATCTACACTACAGTGCAGATACTGATGCACAGAGAAGGTGATTTCTCTAACATAACAGAATATTGTCAGTGTCAGAAACAGTATCAGAAATCTGAAGTTCCTGATCTATGGTCCTGTAATGACAAAATCATCCCTTCACTTGTATTTGATGCATGCCTCAAAACCACACATAAGAGTATGGAACAAGACTTGCAGTGAGAATAATTAAAGGCACATGAACACAACTCAGCCTACTGTTCTAGTCACAAAAGCAGTATTTATGGTGTCTAATACATGCTAAAAAGCAAAGTCCTAATCAGAAAGAAACTGTTTTATCCAATGTCAGAGAAAGCATAAACAGATGCCAACACTGCACATCACCAGCAAGTACAGAATTTCATAAAGATGGAGACATTATTGCTGCTGGCTGCAAATGTGGCTCCCACTAGAACAGGGCATTTTGTTTTATTTCCATGCAAAGATAGCAAATTTGATAATATTTAACACTTAGAAGCGTATGGAAGTTATGGAGGATCCTTACTTCATTGTACAAAAAGAGCAGGAAACAATCCTAACCATACTGCCCCTTTGATTCTCATCCTGTTTGAGAAAAAACCCTAAAATCTTTTGCAGATAAAATGCAGTTCTAGGATTATTCTGGTCTTGCCAACTAGGGACACTCAAGTATCACTGTTTCCATTAAAAGCATGCTGCACTGTGAAGAAAAAACTGATGTGAATGATAGAATGATGGGAAACCTTTCACATTTGAGTTCCTGGTTTGAATCCTGTGCAAAGCAGTGCAAATTAAAATTGTTATTACTTCCCTGGACTATTCTGCTGCCTTGTGAAGTGGTCTTGTTCATGGTACTAGTGGCATTATACAAAAGAACATCACAACTACATCCCTTCTTAATTATCAGAGAAGACTGGGAGCGCCATCACCTTGGAACACCTCCTTTTTATTCATCTGAACAAGATGTTTTTAAGGCCCTGTCATCTTAGCCTCCAAGCATCAACGGAATAATCGCCCAGAGCTGATTCCTTAAGCATATATACGGAATAAGTCTGCACTGCAACTACTCATCTGTGGATTCAGAAATATACCTGTCTTCATGGTTGTCATTTCTCACACACACTAACAAAAATGTACAAGATATTCTAAGACTGTCCTCAGGCAATTATAACTAACTCATCAAAATTCCCTTTGGACTGAATTTTTTTCAGATTCACTACCTACACACATGTATGGACACAGTATGAATTTTCCATGCCCCAAATTATTCAACCTGGATTTATTAATTACATAGAAGTGGGACTTTCTAAATCAGATCAAAGTGTCATTTGCTCCAATATCTCCCCTTGCTTTATTTTATCACAGTCCTTCTATCACTGCGTTATACAAAAAAGTATCCATGGTCCATTCATTGTTCTAACTAGCAGCAAGTTGGTAATCCAAAAATAATACCACTTCCCCTTGGACACAAAAACAGTGCCACAAAAACTGGAGCTTTGTGTCTAATATAATTCTCAAACAGGTATGTCAAGAAAATCACCTCAGTTTAACAGAAGAATTGCTCTAAATCCACCTTCTCAACACTTTGGAAAACAAATATTTTAGTTCTTCTGGAGTTTCAGCAAGATCAAGACCATGCAGAATGCAAAAGGTTAAAAGGAACAATAAAGGAAACTGCCAATTGTAAGTGAATTATATTTGGCTTTGAAAGCTGAGCCACGGCTATATTATAAAAGGCATCTCTTTGCGTTGTTTACCATCACCCTGACTAATGCAGACCTTTTTTTTTGTTTTAAATAATCTCATGCAAATTAGACACACACTTCCTTCCAGTTGATTGCTATCTGCAAGGAATAATCTAACCGCAGAGGGTACTGAGCAAGGACTGAGCTGAGGAGAAGGATGCAAGGAAACTGTCTTCATAGCCCTACAGAACGCAAACCCACTCCCTTCCCCCAACAATCCATCTCATTCCTCTACAGCACCACAGACATTGCAAAGAATTAGTCATAATTTTCACAAAGCCTTAAAATTTCCTTTTTCAGGCTTCAGGGTGTTGATTTGAATAATCCAGCACCCATGATTGTTTTGCACTTAAAGGTTCTTGCTGCCCCTCTTTTGTGATTGTCACTGCTGCCACTCAATTTTCAGGGATCACTCAGCCTCTGTAAACTGTAGTCAAACACAGAATCAGAGCAAGTCAGAGAATAAAATGGGTTGTCACAAACATCCTTTGGTGCCTGCACCTCGGGTACTGTATTGAAAGCTCCTTTGCCCAAGAACTTTTAAGACTTGACTGTTTATTTAGGCCCTTTTTTAATATCTGCTACTATTTAATATGTACATCAAAATACTGTTCCTCTTATGACCACGCTGAAGTAGAGGAGTACTTATGTTATCCATATTTTACAGATGAGGAAGAAGTGAGACGTACAGATATGAGAAGTGCTCCAAGGTCAGAACTGAACCTCTGGTAGTCAGAAAATAAAACTCAGGAGATGTGAGTCCCAATCCATTGTTTAACCATAAATCCATTCTTCTCTAGTTTCTGGATGAAACACGGTAACAATAATTACAATGCAAAACCCTTGCATGAGCTTAACTAGATGAGCCACTAAGTTTTTTCTTCCCTGACACAGGCTTTGACATTTCAGCGACAGCCCTTTTTCCCATCCCATCCATCGAGCATATATTTTTCTTCATTATATTCCTCCTTGCATTGCTCAATCCAGTAATTCATGCAAGATTTTCACAACCTGAAGGCAAAATTAGTTTTAGGGAGAAAACTTCTGTTTAGGAAGAAATTAAGAATTCTGCCATAATAGGGGAGGGTGGTGGAAAGAATTACATTCCTTTTGTGGGTTTCCAAAGCCAGCTTTATTACCATTCTGACAGACCACCCTGGAGCAATCATCACACCTTCCCTTTTGCAGGGACAAAAGGCAGGGGAGGGGTGCAGGGCGGTGGGTGGGGGGGTGGTATCTGTTGCTGTTTTCCTCACACATGCACACACTTTCTATTAAGAAGAAAACAAAAGAGAGCTGGACAACTTGTTTAGCTACAACAAACTATATGATTACAAGAAGTTAGTGCATGGTATCATATGACTAAAAGGAAGACCTACTGGTAGACACCCTGAAATGACATTACACTCCTGTTCCTGGAAGCCAGAGTCAACTCTGCTCAGAAAGAACATGGCCACATTTTAAAAGAATCATCATAAAAACCTTCTGGGATATGATCCAGACTAATGATTCCACCTGTTCAGTCAGTTACATGCAGTGCTGGGTGATTCCTTTATCAAATGTTAGTCCTATATCCTACTCTGTGCTTAGTCAAACACATTTCAAAAAGGTCTAAAAGGGTCTACAAGGTCTCCTGATCCATTTTCTTTCACATATCTTGGTTCGTGCGACATTCAGGAGGCTGAGCCCAACCCAACATTTTAACAAAACCTAAGGTCTCAGAAACATCACTGATTTCTTTACCCTTCATTTACATGAAGACACTATTTGAATGCAAACATCCTGCTGCTGCACTTCCAGCTCAAACTTTGTGTAAAGGAACCCAAACATTAAAGGGGAATTGACTGGTCTCAACTGTCAGGCCGAAACATGCAGAAATAAAAGTATTTTCAAAAGTTACTGAAAGGACTTTGAATTCTTACAGCTTTATTCATCTACAAGACTGTTAATTATGCAATTGCAATCTTTAAGAAACATGTACTTTAATCCATCAGGGTGAGTAAGCAGCATTCAGAACTGATAAAGGTGCTCTAACCCCCAATGCACAGCGCTAAAATAAGGAAGGAAAACCTGACTGACAGTACAATGCTAAGAATTACAGTCGGCCAACCAGGAAGGAAAAGGTTAAAATAAGAAGCATTTTGGCATAACAAATATAAATAAATAAATAAGTCTGGCAGCAGTTTCTCTTCATGGCCAAGCTTTTTGGAGTTTATAATAAAATGAAGTGTAATGGAGGAGAGGAGGGCAATGTCAGAGGGTGAGGGTTTGGGAGAGAGGTTGTTAAGTATCTGCCTCTCCTCAGCTGTGTTTACTCCATTTACAGGACCCCGGGTGATTGATAGACAGACAAAAGCAAAGCAAGCAGATAGTAACCCCCCTCTGGGAGCATCAGTAAAGGGGACAACTCCTGACATCATCTAAAGCCCCAAACTCTCCTTAGCCACTTGTAATTAAAAAGACAGAGCAAGATATGCAAACCAGAGAAAAAGTAAAAGAGGATTTTTTTTTTTTATTTATTATTAACATTTTGTTGGAACAGTAGAGTGCAATAAGGACTCTCAGAGCCGTTAAAAGTCGTCGGGTGACCTGCAGACCCCTATTTCCCAGAGCCTTGTATAAAATTGAATTTTTTAAACATAAATTACACGTAATGACGACACTGTAAAAACTAACAGTAATGGAAAGCTGTGCTGTATTTCATTAGCCTGTATTATTCCGTGCCACCTGATCCAGCCGGGCCTTGTTTATGAGTTAGTGTGTTAGCAGATGCCGATGGAAGCATTTGCTTCGACCTTGCTCTTCTCATTGGGGCATGAAATTACGACGGCAGCACCTTGATATTACAGCCATAAATACAGTAAACTGCAAATTTAAGCCAACGGCTCCTATTGTCTCTGAACATAAAGCTGATCGGTATTTATTTAAAAGGAGAACGAAAAAAAATATTATATATCACCTTCTTTATGGGTCCAGTCCCCCCCCCTTCCCCTAATCTGCCTTATTCACTTGGTTAAATACTAAACAAACAAACTAAATCCTCCCTATTTTCTACTGATTAAATATTCTTATGAAATGAGTATTGTCTTCGGAAAACTGGATCAAAGTATTTTCACTCTGAATAAGAAAGGGCAAGCAACTTGCTTAGCATGTCTTGGAATGGGAAAAATAGGAACAAGTACTGCAACTTTTCTTCTCAGTTTTCTATATATGAGAAGTTCAAAATATAAAAATGAAAAAGTTGCTTCTGGTCACTCATTCGTGTTTGTGTGTAACAAGTATGTGTATGCACGAGAGACAAAGAGAAATGTTTCCTTCCACTTGTTTTCTATTTAAAAATATCTCCCTTGTTAATACTATTTCAAAACAAGGAGGAAAGGTATAGAAAAAATGCAGTAAGATTAATGGGAGGGGGGAAAAATGCATAGGATTCCTTCTATGAGGCAGCAGACAGCAGGGAGAATGCCTCATTCTCCTACGGGCGTTTTGGGTAAATACCCCTGTTCACCGACAACATACCCACTAAAATTTATTAGAGGGGAAAAAATCAAACACAAAGGCAAAAGGACATTATAATATCACAAAGCATATCACAGCATAAATCATAGCATTCTAAGTCAGTGCAAAATGTATTTCACTGGTAGTTTCAAGGCAGGGAAAATACAGTTTCACTTGTAGTAAGAGAGGTCAGGTCTTTCTCTTCTAATGTGCAGTAAGCTCCTTGCTTATATGAAGCATGTTATCTCTGTTCCACACAGAGGAAAAAAATGGAAGAGATACCTTAAGTAAAAGCTCCCAATACTAAGTTATATATTTCACAGGCCAAATCACTAAGAGGAAAATACGAGGAATGATGTGCAGGACCAAGTGGACAATGGGACTCAGACTTGGGATTCTGAAATGCAGAAGTCCTATTAGATGCAGTGCTATCACAGCCTTAACAGGATTTGGATGCCTTTTTTTTGAATTAATCTACAACAAATCTTCAGGTAGCAGACTGCATAATTCAACAGGCACAATTTTTGCTTCACAAAAAGTTCAAATTACAAAAAAGGCAGACAGCAACATGACTCTAAATCAAACAAGACATGTCCAGAAGTCCTCAATAACGTGCATTACAGAACCACAAGTTTTTCTACAAAGCCCAGTTAAATTTCTACATGCAAAAACACAGCGAAATTTCAATCTTGGGTACCTTCTTCCAAAGACCTGTCTATTACAGAGTCATTCTAAGAATACCATGATCAACAAAGACAGAAGAAACAAATCTTTCTGTAACATAAATAAAAATTTCTCCTTCTAAAAATGGAGGGAAATTTTATTTTATCATATATGTGTTTTATTTTTAGGTCTCTTGCCCTCAGCTTTTCCTTTTGCTTTCATACAAGCAGAAGAACAGTACCTGATAGAAAGCCTCCTTTGAGCGGAACACGGTAGACTAAGTCCCCGATTGCACCCCTAGTGATGAAGAGACAATGCCTGTGACTAACCTGGAAGCCAATGTTGGAACACAGGAACACAGGACATCCAGTTCAGCCAGTACATGATGTGAGAACACTGCATAGAGAACAAAAACCTCTCCATATTTAAAATTATTTCAAATACATATCTACCATGGGGTTTGAAGGCTTTGAAGACTCTATGCCAGGATGTCAATTCCAAGGTAGTTTATCAGGAATAAAACTAAGGCTCTGACATTTGTTTAAAAGAAGCTCGTACAGGGCAGAAAATCCAGATAAAGGCAGTGACACTACTCTAGTAACCATAGTGCTGTCATAGTTTGTTACCACAACTGACAGCCTCCCTAGAAATAAGACTATACATTCAGAGAAAACAAGTATTAGATACAAGCATACCCAACCTGCCATGTGCAAATGCTTGCTGTTATTCCTGCAGAGAAACAAGTCTCACAGTGATGGTTCCTGTTTCTCATTACTTGTATTATAATACTCCTTAGAGACCCCAAAAGGCATACATCGTGCAGGTATCGTGCCAGGTACTGCGCAGAAACAGAGTAGAAGGTGGTCAGACCCAAAGCATTCAACACTATGTGAAGGAAAGACAGGTTGGAAAGAAAACACCACACACATAAATGAAGTAACTTATAGTACACAGCAGGTCTATGAAATTTCCTTTCTAGTAAATTGGGAACTACAATTAAAAATATTCTATAAAGGTCAAAGGATATTAATTTCTACAAGTTCATTTCCAAAAGTAGAACAGTTTGGTACACAGCACTTCAAAAACCTAGAAACTAAACTTCATTACCAAAACTTACCACAAATTTTAAAAACAGCAGTGTCAGAAAATGTTTGTGCTTCAGTTCCATTTACTTTGTGTGAAAGAAAAGTATTTTGTTAAGCAGCTGGTTGAGCAATAGTAACAAAATGATTGGCCTTTGGTTGCTCTTTGATCTGTGATAATATCTTTAGGAGCTTCTAAAGAGAAAGCCAGAGGTTGTCTTAAATTCGGGTAAAGTAACACACTGTCAGTATAGGAGGTTTGGTTTTGATCTACCTTTGGAACTCCAATTTTAAACTGTGCTTCCAACAACTTGAACCAGCATGTCAGAAGAATTCCGGCACGGAAGTAGAAGGAGCTGGCCTGGAGGATCTGCAGTCAACCAGACATCTGTAACTCCAACATCTCCTTTGTTACGGCAGTAAAGAATAACCAGGCCTTTCAATGGTATGGGCCTGATTATAGTCCATATTGACCTAGCAGACTGGGCCTAATGTGGAATAACTCTAGATTAGAAGTCACTGCTGATGCATTATTACTGGACTAGCTGGCCTGCAGTTCTAGAACCAGGCTCTCTTTTTCCCCAACTCTGCATTCAAAAGAGAGGAACTGTGTAAAAGAACAGCAATTTCAAGCCATTATAAGGAATTCTTTTTGCCAGAGTATCTGAAGGATGACTTAGTTTTATGTATAAGAATGAGAAAGTCTGTCCTGATGCACCATTCCCAGTTCTTTATATTACTCTGGAATTACTAATTGCCCCAAACACACTAACAAGGCCATGTGGATATTTTCTACATTGGACAAGACCTGTCAGAGAGTAGCCTCTGCAGACTAAGATTAACTGCAATATAAAGAGCAACTTGCCTCAATGTTATTTATTTCCTCTTTTACTTTCAAAACTTTAAACTTTAGAAATGAACAAAACAACCCCATTAGTCCAGACTTCTCACATGAAAAATCATACAAAGTGTACAGTAAATGAACTTTTAGTGTTTGAAGAACACACCGAATGGAACATTGAATATGCAGTACAACAGTGAACACTGTGCACCCCCTATGTCAGAAGTTGCTATAAGGAGCATGGAGAACATTAGCTACAGCTGCATGTTTCTAAGAAAATGTAAAAATACATGGAAGTATGTTTGGAAAAAGAAACCAACACGGGGTGAGGAGCCATGAACACAGGAGTCTTTTTTCTGCCAGATACTTTCTCACAACCTTATGGAGTGTCTTTGCTCCTCTAACCCAGTTTCTATAAAGTGGAATCAATGTTAGACACCTAGGAGTCAGGTATCATCACACTAAGATAAGCTCAATTAAGAAAAATGCATCTAAATACTACATATTTGATTATTATGGTACAAATGTTTCAGGTAAATCTGGTTTGCACTTCCCCCAGAAAAACAGAGACGCTAATACACTATTAAAAAAAGACATGTCAGCAAGTATTCATTACAGATTATAAATCACCCTCGTTCTTCTTTCTTTTGTTTTACAGAAATTTTTTTACATGCCATTAAAATATTGTTTGCTGAATGCTACTACAAAGCTAGCCACCTGTAAAATTAAAGGCTGATGCTGCCAATAACAGTGTTGAAATACTTTCTGTTTAAAAGGCAAACCTACTTTGTAACACAATCGTATAAATATTTCTCCACCCACCCTTCACAATTTTGTTGGTTACATCGCGTCCATTTAGACAACAACCATCTATGTCATCACACAGGATGTTAATCTTGGGTGGAGAAGAAAGAAACAATAGCAAATAAACTTTTAAGAAACCAAGATTACACATTCAAGCAGGGTCCTTCATGATAAAAGAAAAGTAAAGACAAAAAACATTAGGGGACAAGTAAACAAAATAGCAGAAGTTTCAAACTATCATTTTTCATCTTTTGTTTTATCTTTTTTTTTTTTTTCCCCATATGCCTTCAACAGCTCTTCAGAGTTCTGGAGAAAATTAAAGGAGTCTGGATTAAACGCCCAAAGGACGACTAATGCTAACAATACTAAAAATAATGAGGTTAAGTGGTGGAAAAGCTATGGTGACCACACACGGAGAACTGGAGTGGTAAGGTAGAAAAGGAGTTTCATCATTGCTACCTCAGGACATGCACAGAACATACTAACTGCTTCGAGTCCTCTAGGGTTCTGATTACCATGCCAAACACACCTCCAGAGTTTCCTTATTAGTATAATAAAAAGCCTCTACACATTTGGGTTCTATTCCCAGCCTTGCTATTGACCTTGTATAGGTCATTTAACCTCCATCTGCCTCAGTTTCTACATCTGTAAAGCAGGAACAATATTTTACAATATCCTTTGTAAAATGTTTGTGACTGACAGAATTATCATGTACAAAGACTGACAGTTTTGAGAATCTATACATACATTATATGCATTTGAGCTAGGTGTGGCATTTGCAACAACTAATTTATTCAAGTAACAAGTTTATCCCTTTTTTTTTTTTTTTTTTTTGGCTTGTAGATCATCTTTAGAAATACTTCCAGATTTCTAACTCTCACCAAACTACACAAGGACTCAAATTCCTGCTTTGCTTTGGGTGCTAAAATACATGGCATTTCTCTGGTCTCCTTTCAGCCAAGCGTTGCCCTCAAAATCCAATCACTGGGGTTGGACGTTCAAAATGGAAATACTGAAACACCTATTTTTTTAACACTGTCTGTTGTCTTCTAGAGCCTCACAAAAGTTCCAGCCCAGGAGTTAAAATGGGAGTGGCTACACACAATTCACACAGAAACTGGAGTGAAGATTAAGAAACATTTATGGGCATGTTCCTGCAACGTAACACAAGTTAGATCAGTACACGAGGCACCTAAAAAACTTGCTACTAGTATCAATTTATATTGTATGAGGATAGCTCTTGGAATTCCAGGACTAGGAAATACCCCCTAAACAAAGGAATCACCTCACAAATAAAAAGGGGGTGAATAAAAACGGGAAGATATTCCCTTCTGGCCTCTACATAAGAATGTATCTCCTTTCTGGGATGCCAAAAGGCTCATCAACACCACTATACAGGGGTGCCCAAAGAGTTTTTTACAGAGTCAGGGTCAATGATGAAGGGCCAAGGATGCACTTCATGGATGCTTCTCTCTCCACACTACAGTCTTGACACATAGGAATCATGCTAGGCACAGGTGGAACACTGTTGCAGGGGAAATGACTGATACGCTGTTTAAGGGACAGACCTCAGAGCAGCAGCTTTGTCCTTTGTCCCCCAGGGACAAAGCCCCCATGCTCCTGAGTGCCAAGTCCAACGACTAGATAGAACATCTCACCCTTTACAGTCACCGCAGTAGACGAAGTTCACCAATAGGACTCAGATTCTTTTCTTCCCCCATTTCTTCTCCGGTTTGCTTTTACTGCTATTCCTCTCTGTCTCAGGTGGCCTAGCGTGAAAAAAGCTCTCCTTTTATGATGCAATATCTGGGACCAGGTGAGGCCCTGACTCTGCAGATAACCTAACAAATGGGCAAGAGCAGCTTGTGTTCTTATTGACAGTGCACGTGCTAGTAAATACCAACCTCCAGGGTATTCTCAGTAAACACACAGCCATCCCTAGCTTCTAAGATACACACGCACACGCAAGCACTTGCTTTACCCGACACTGAACTCACACCTCACAAACAAATTATTTAACTACTCTATCCCCCAAGGAAGACAGTGATCATTTCAAATGCAGCTCCCTGCTCGTCTCTCACATACACGCAACGGCCTGATAGGTTAAATGCTGCCATTTAATTACAGTAATGGAAGCTGCTATTTTTTGGTTCCCTTGAATCCTCTCTCGCTCTCTTTTTTAAACACAGAGTCATCTTTTAAACATGTATTTTATATTTCTGAGCTTAACAGCTGCATTCTCCTGGTTACTTGAAGAGCAGGAGCAATGATATTCTGATATTCTTCTCTGTACCTCTGAGCAACTAGCCTTTTAAATGCTACATAAAAGGGAAGACAGGTTGGGGGAGATGCTGTAAGAAGGGATACATGCTAACACTGCAGAGGCCAATCTGCCCCTTCATTTACTTGGGTGGTTTGCGTTGATTTTATTGAATAAAACTAGCTTAACCTCCCCCATTCCCCCCAAAGCAGCTGGGGCCTGGAGAGGATAAACTCAAAAATGCTTTGACTAATTTTACTGAAAATGCTATAAACATCAGTACATCACACTGACATTATAGCACAGTATGGTTATATTTATATATATGACTGGGAGTCAGAATTATCTCAGATCTAACTCTTCTTAACACATCTGACTCAGTTTCCCCATATAAAATGCGGACAGTATTTCCTCTGTTTCCCACTGAAATTTGGAGTTTGCAAACTGTTTGAAGAATGTAAGTATCTAACAAAGAAGAGAAAATGTAATCAGAAGTACATTAAATTAATCTTACAATCTTGCCATTCCACAAAAGGTGTCACAAGCTTAGTCAGTTAATACTTGTAGAGTACTTTGAATATGCAAAGTGGTATAGAAATATGAGTTATATGTTTGTTAAATTCTTGAGCATGCTGCAAAACACTTCTTTTTGTTGAGTGAATTCAGGAAGGTGGCCAAAGACTAGAGGGTTTTATGGTTAGTTATTATTGAAGGAGGACACATAACACAGTATTACATGAGTAGCACAATAACAATTTGTGGATTTTATATTTCATATTGTGTGGCAATTAGAAAAAATCCAGAAGCAAAGCATGAGTACTTCCAAGTCTAAATAAATTCTTACCTATGCTAACGCCACAACACTCCTAGAAAAATACCCATATTACACCTGTCCTCAGCTTTATTTGTCCTCTAAATGTGAAAAGCTTATTTATTTGTTCTGTGGCAGTTGGCTCACAATCAGCCAGCCAGCCATGCAGAGATATTGCCCATCTTCATTCTCTGGTGCGGATATCCACTGGTGTCTCTTAGGATGGAATCTTAAAAGGTGAGGCAAGGCAGAGACAAAGACAAATTTAATTTTATCACCATAAAAAGGGACATTTCCACATGGGCAGCAAGGACATGAATATCATGTGTATGCGGGGGCGGGGGGATTATAAACGCATTTTTGGCGAAATTCAATAAAGCTGATTCCACTGCATAAGGTCAGCAATTTACTTTTAAAAAATGATATGATTGCAACTTTTAATATAACCCATGTATTTGCTGCAAGATGCTCTAGAAGATTGTGTAATGTAACCACCCGACCTCTCCACAGGAGCAGAGATCACCCCATTTACCCTTTATTGTCTTGCTAAAAGCACTGCACATTTGCACGGTATGACAAAGTCAACAGCTTTTACTTCAGAGAGCCTCAGATTTCATTGAGAATGAATTCTCTGCTCTCCTCCTAGGGAGTGGAGTCTCAGAGTAGGTTCCCTCAGAAAGAGTAGGAAAGAATGAACCAAAGCCTAAATTCCCCTTTTAGCTAAGGAAAGAATGATTGCGCTCCAGGTTAAAATTAAGAGGGAACAGTGTGTAGCAGAAAAACAAATAGTAGGATTTCATGTTTACAGGCACCCAAGACATAGGGTAGAAATGATGTCTAACAGAACCTAGAAAATTATCTCGTACAGGAACTTATTTCATCTTTCCTAGCAGGAAAGTATCATTAGGTCTGAGATGGATTTCGGCAGAAGAGCAACACAGGTTATCCAAATTACACTCCCTGTTTTAGCCCCAAGAGAGAAGGTTGTCTCTTTAAACTTAGAATTCCAGGTTCATTCACAGAGCAGATCAGGAACTGAATTCCTTTACTTGCTCCAGGAAGATTGTGGGGAAACCCTGGGCTGGATGGCCATGAAGAGCACATTTGTATAAAAATATTTTTATACAAACATACACAGATTTCTTTAACTGTCTCAAGGTGAAGCTTGCTTCAAAGGTCAAAGCTGCAGGGCTGGATTAGGATTGCACGCAATCTGCCTGAGCCTTGACATTCTGACATTCTAAAGTTTGCAGCTCTCCTCTCCCATACACAGCTGACAGAAGTAAATTCTCAACCTCTCTGCAAGTGTGGCTTTTACTGCAGCAAGCAACTTCAAAAATCACATGTTGCAGCACCAAGAACTTTGAAACACGCATATCAAAGCAGTTTATAAACATAGCTAACATGAATCTTACTAAGTCAATAATACAAAAGTGGTGATTAACCCCATTTTACAGATGGGCAAGCTGAGAAGAAATAACTTGCCCAAAGCCAAGCAAGCAGTCGTCTCTCAGATCTCAAATGCCTGCTCTTAGATTGTAACTACAGAAGCGACTAACTTTTGGTACTCTGCATTTACTTCCACTTGAAAACATGATAAATAAATTACTAAATTTACAAGTCAGACTTAGGGTCTAGGTCTTTCTGCCCATCACCAAGGCTAACAATTTCAGGACTCAGAATATAACTGACTATTTTAGCTTTGTCTTCTAGAACAGACTTCAACTCACTCTGCTGTAATCATATTGGTTTTTCAACACTACCAGGAATGGAAATATTACTTTGACAGTAAACAAGGCAAGATATGACTCAAAACACACTCAGTGAGCAATACGAGTTAATTTTGCAAAGCCATTTTTAACGGCTCTTTTACATTACATAGTTACTGTCAGATAGCCGAGTGGAGAGACATCATTAAACCCATGACATTCCAATTATTTGTTAAAATTAAGCTTACAACCAGTATTTTGTAGCATGCACAACCTTCCTGGGCACCAAACCGGTCTGTTCCAATTTATCAATAATTTTCAAGTTACAAAAACATGGCAAAGGTGATTCTGGACTCTTCACTGAAATCATGAAGAATTTCTGTGGCCCAATAGAAACAGGAGATGTAGCAGGCTGTTTACCCAATACACTGTAAATTAATCACCTCTCTTGTCCTGGGGAGTACAGATCTAAATGTTTCAAGATCACTGTAGGTTGAGCCTAAAGTGAGAGAGGAAGGATATTACCACTAATGTGACTTGCATCCTTGTTATAGAGCACATATATAGGCATTTAGAGGATGTAATATTTGAGTCCTTCCCTCAATGTCTTCTTCACAATGTCATTAAAAATCAAAGGGATTGTGATGCACCTTCTCAACATTTCAAACAAACCAAAGAGAAAATCACTGAGATTTTAGTATTTTTAATATTAAATAGTAGAGCTTGTATCAAAGCTCTTAAAAATAATCTTGATTAAACCAATACACTGTGAAGATTAGTAGGCCTTAAGTTTTCCGTTATTTTTTCTTCTACTCCCTTTAAATAGGCCTAAGTAGGACTTCAGCCCTTATGTTCAACAACATACTGAGTTCAGAGTCAGCAGTCTAGAGTATTCAAGCCAAACATGTAAGTACAAAACAGTGCAAAATGACAAGCTTGATGGAGCTATCCAGTAACAACGATGATGTATTTTCCTGCTAGTGAAAAGCACTTCTATGAAAGAATTCTTTAGTTCTAAGTAGAGCTTGTTAACAAACTTCTAAGACATAATTTTTTCATACAGAAAGTGTTTCTTCAAAAACCCCAAAAATGTTCTGGAGAACAGTAATTATTTCATAACAATTCAAAAACTATTTTCCCAAATATTTTCACTGTAATATTATGGTACATATTACATTATTCTATCAATATCTTTTATTATCAGTTACAATATTAAAGACTTCAGTCTAATCCATACAGAGTGATCTCACAGGTCTGTAATACTTCATTTTTTAAAAAAAGTCTGTGATTTAAAATGTTAATCTCTAACATAAAAACAAATTTCCAAATCTCAGAATTTCTAGTGGAATAGAATGTATTGCTCAACCTAGTTTCTACATGCCTTTGAGCTATAAAATCAATTGTTATAAAACAACGAAATGTACACTTAGCACAATGTTCTTCTAAAATAACAAACTCACTTGTAAGTAACTATGGTTTTTATCAAACACACACACTTTTCTTAATCATCCGGCTTTTATAAACATTAAAAGGTAGCAAACAGAAAGGATTGAGTTCCTTTGTGCACTGCATCACATGGCTAGTTATGCCTAAACTAATGTCAGGTGGTTTTCTGCCCTCTCTTGAATCACTGGTGACTGTGACAAGAGTCAAAGATGAGATATGAAGTGATTTCTCCATGTGGACAGGGACTAAAGAGACGACTTTCTTCCAAACTTCCTTCCAAATCTTGAGGAATGATATGAAGGCTTTCTATCAACTATAAAGATTTTCTTCCCAAACCCCTAACAACTCCAAAGAATAGCCATATCTGATTCCCCAGGATGTCTTAAGGTTGATCAGTTTATCACATTTTGTTAGCACTACTGCTGCAGGTCTCTCTTCTTCCCAAAGAAACCAAGAAAATCCGTAAAGTTGATGACAAGTTCAGACAACACAAATAGTGGTAATATTGATGGGGTAAAATAGTCAGCATGATGAATAGGCTGGTGCTGAACAGCAAGTGACAGATAAGCAGACTGAAGACTGGCAGGACAGGGAGACATCTCCTTCACAGCAGATGGATAGAGATTCTCAATCATTTTGAGGAAGAAAAAAGAAAGCAACTTATACAAAACACGGAACTGTGGAAGAAATTTCTGGATCATGAGTGCATCTCTTCTTGTGGATTATGAGACTTCAGCAGTGCAAATCTCCCCTGTATGTTGAACATTATCAGCACTGGGCAAACATAACAGAGTGCCAAAAATGGATGTGAGTACTGATACTGCTGATTCAGATAGGAACTGCTGTGAGTTTGTTAGCAATGAAAGCATTCATTCTCTCACTCTTCATTCTTCAGATCCCTAGTAAGTTCCTTGGGAGACAACCAGGTTTCCCCATTTATGCAGGGCTGTATTGACCCAAAGCTTGGATGGGAGCCATCTAAAGAAAAAACTGGTTGCATAAACAGGTGTGGGACATACTTTTCTCTAACCTAAACAAAACATTATAAGGCATATTAGCAGTCCTTCAAAGTCATAAACAGAGGCCTAAGCATCTTTAGTAATTAAATATCCCATAGTGCTTTTCAAGAATCTTGGTAAATTTTTTACTCAGTAATTACATTCTCTATCCCTAAAGCTCCCTCTGCAAGATCACTTAGATAAAGTATTCTTCATTTCCTCTCCTAAAAACCACCTTGTGATGTTAAAAAGCTGCTTTCCTCTACCTCAGAGGTGGATGCTTTAGTGGAAAACACAGTGAGATCTAGATAACCCTATGCACACCATCAAACATGCTCCATGCAAATAGCCACAAAGTTTCAATGGTTAATGGGTACAAAGTGCTCTAAGATCCTCAAATGAAAAGCATTATGAAAATGTAGAATGCACTAACTTCCGTTTAACCTGTACAGTCATTTCAGTAAGTCTACACAAGCTGTTAGACTTACTTTATGCTACATGAACCCCTATTCCAAACTTCTTTAATAACCAGAAAGCACACCCTCCCTGGTTCTACCTATGCTAGTGAACTTTCTCTCATTGTGTGTTAATTTGTTCTAGATGCTTAATACACTAAGTGTATTCTTGTAATAAATTTTTGTTATCAGTATCTGAATTCCAGGTCTCACCTGTAGCTTTGCAAGTGCAAGTGACGAGGTCTGTGCAGGTATTGGCACAAAACACTTATTAGACAGCTAGAGAACAAGTTACCTGATCTGCAAGTACAAAACCGGACAAGCGCTCACTCACACAATCAGTTGTGCAGTGAAGTTAAGTCTTCACTCCTCCACCATCTCTTAAATCCATATCCTGTCAGCAAGTCTAAAGAGAAGGACAAGGCACCTAGCATTCCCTAAATGGTCTACACTTACAGTCTAATCACATGTTCTTGTATCAAACGTGGTCACTATCTAGAAGAGCATAAGGTTCGGAGGGCCATAGCAGTTTGGCCCAAATAGGTATTGTGACAGCACAGGTTACTAACTATATTTTTTTTGTAGAGTTGTCACTGGACTCTACTGGCTTGCATTGTATTTTCTTCTCTAGGAAAAGCTTTGTAAAAACTGTTCAAGCTTCGCTGAGACATGTTAAAGAATTAATTACAAAGTAAAGCTGAAGGAGAAAATTAATTTTGGAAACACAAGAGGTTACTTTTCTTTTCCTCCCTTTTCTGGAAATGGGGGAGGAAAGGCAGTTATTTTCATCTTCATGCTGGGGGCAGGAGTTGGGAGCTGTCCAGTCGATAACCTGGCCATCAGAACAAGGTTTGTAATTAA
Organism: Balearica regulorum gibbericeps; assembly: GCF_011004875.1. Classification (NCBI taxonomy): domain Eukaryota; kingdom Metazoa; phylum Chordata; class Aves; order Gruiformes; family Gruidae; genus Balearica; species Balearica regulorum. The sequence continues at coordinate 5,264,546 of NC_046204.1, read as the reverse complement.
AAGGTCAGTGACCTGGAAAGCTAGGGCCTCACTCTCAGGGCTTCTCAGTAATGACGGCGCTATTAAATTAAGACTGTTATGAAATCAATGCTAAAAAAGCTTTCATGGTAACGAGATTCCATTCAAGGACATGCAAACTGCCTCATGAAATGGACTTAAATTATAAAAAAGAAAAGTAATAAAAGAGGGTTAAATTGAAATCTGCTGAAGAATTTACTTCCTTTAAAGCCATGCAGCAGTGGGCTGTGCCCCCTTCTCTCAGGTCCTCAAGGTGATCCCCTTGGGTTTCTTTGCAAAGAAGGAAAGACAGGGGTTCAACTTCCAAGAAGGCAGACTACAGAAAGAGGAAGACAATTAAGTCAGTTTTCTACTGGAGATTCTAGGGCCAACAGCATTTGTTTCCAGGGAATCAAGCATCTTTGAGTTCTGATTGCAAAGGGGCATGTACAATTCAATAATTTATTCATCTCTTCAGAAATCACCATGGCCTGGCATCTTGACACTAGCAAAATTTTCCAGAACTCTGATGCACTGCAAAAAAATGTGCAAGACCTACAGGAAAACCTTGTGTAGTAACTCACTTCCTACCAGCCAAAGCAATGAAACAGATTAGTAGATACAACATGTAAATGGGCAACGCTTCCAGCAACCTCCAACTCATCTCACCAAGCAAGAGTACAACTACTTTTGGAAGCATGCAGCCCATTATGTTACACACATACAAAAGACCAATCCAGGTAGCATATCTTCTGAACACTGTCCAACCTTCTGGGTGGACATTTTCCCAATATGACTCAACAATTATATATTTACTTGCCCTAATGCACTTCAGGTCTCCCATCACTATAATTTCTTAGCTCCTCATATGCTTTCGTCTGTTCCCACAATCCCACTCTGGGAAGGCATTACTGTACTGTTTTACAGATGAAGAGAACAAGCAACTAAGAAAAAAGTTCATCCAGGATTACAGAAGAAATCTGCATCCTAGCAGTTTTTCCCTTCCCTGCCCCAAAAGACTAGCACCCTGAAAAACAGAGCTCCACATGTATAGTGCACTTCCACCCCCTTTCTCTATCTTGCCCCAAGTTACAGATTCAGAGTACACAAAATTAACAAGCCACATGAGTTACCGGATGGGTAACTGAGCGGTACAGGACATCTGAGGCACAACAGTTAGATGACAGACACATTTCCACAAGGGTTTAAACCCCACATGCTGTCTAATTACTCCCAAGGCGCCGCTGATTCTGTGGCATGTCATCAGCAGAATCAGCGAGTTGGACAAAAAACAAACAGCATCTTTTTTTTCCTTTCTTTTCTTTCAGATACTCTGAGGGGAAACAGCTGTTTTTCCCTTCATCTGAAGAAGTTCATGATAAAAAGGAGGAAATGTCATAAATTACACAAAATGCCAGTGTAAGCTTCAAAGAAAATGATAAATGATTCTAATAACTTCATGTTTCTCATTAATGCCTCTGTATTTGGGAGTTTAAAAGTGCTTAAGACAACAGAGAAATCTCATCCAAGTTTTGAAAGACCTTTTACAAATCCAGGACACCCTCGCTCTCCCAACTGTCATCAACACTAGCATCCCATGTTCTGGAGAGAGCAGTTCAGCAAACCCCTGACCTGCAAATAACCAGAAAAGCCTACTTGCAGCCTCTGCAATTACTGTTTCACAAGAAACCAAACCCAGTCCAGCTGATGATCCTTAAGAAACTTTCAGTTTTCACTGCACTGAAATGTATTAAACAAAACTCAGTTCCTATATTAAATGTTAAATAATATTAAAAGGAAATAAAATTTGATTGGCCTTTTTTAGGAAGGAGATGCTTATAAAAAAGAAGAAAAAATTATAATTCAAGGCAGAACCATCTCTGCAAGTGTCAGAAGGAAAATTTCTTAGGCAAAGTTGGGATTGCAGGACGTGAAAGCTCACCCACAGCTAATTTTCCAATCCTATCCCTGTAGCCTACATAGGCTGTAGCTGGAGTAGTGGAGGGCTTCTGCAGGGGTAGGGCACCTGGTCTTTTCCCTCCACATTCACAGACACAAGGTGACCCAGCACCACCCCCTCCACTGGCAGGAGTTTTTAACCAGATTTAGTGGGGAGTCATAGACCTCTCCTGCACAGTTCCACGAAAGTAACTACAAAAAACAAGTTCATACATGGTGTACATCTATAGATATGAAGATTCCCCTCCACTGAAATTCTTCTGAGGTCCATAAACCCATCTTCTACTGCAATTTCTGCTTGAACAAACTTAGATCAGAGTAACTGTGAAAAAATACAAGGCTACCTCTGCATTTGTAGGTACCTTCCTACAAAGACAATTTTAAAAGAGACTCCTGTAACTGAAATGGTTTCTCTACAGAAAATGCTTTTTGACTGGCAGTGAGGACTCCCCTACCAGACAGCCTAACTATCTGTAAAATGGGGATGAACATTTTCATTGGGGTGACAATGACTGTTGTTGTGGTTTAACCCGGCAGGCAGCTAAAACAACCACACAGCCTTTTGCTCGCTTCCCCTGCAGTGGGATAGGGGAAAGAATTGGGGAAAAAAAAGGTAAAACTCATGGGGTAAGATAAAGACAGTGTAAAAGGACAGAAAGTAATAATAATAATAATAGTAGTAGTAGTAGTAATATACAAAACAAGTGATGCACAGCACAATTGCTCACCAACCACTAACCAATGCCCAGCTAGTTCCTGAGCCGCAGTCACACTCCCAGCCAGCTTCCCCCAGTTACATACTGAGCATGACATCTTATGGTATGGAATATCCCTTTGGCCAGTCTGGGTCAGCTGTCCTGGCCATGTCCCCCCTCAGCTTCTCATGCACTCTCAGCCTCCTTGCTGGTGGGGCAGGATGAGAAGCTGAAAAGTCCTTGACTTGATGTAAACATTATCTAGCAACAACCAAAGTATCAGTGTGTTACCAACATTATTCCCATCCTGAATCCAAACCACAGCACTATACCAGCTACTAGGAAGAAAATTAACTCTATCCCAGCCAAAACCAGAACAACTGTATATCAGAGAATATGGGGAACAGCCTACCAAACTGTGTAATCTCTCATTTACTCAGGAATAAACTAGCCACGACATTGATGTTTCAAGAATAACTGCCTCCACCTCCTAGAGCACATAGGTACCAAGACAGTATGAGCAGAGCTCTCGAGCACTGAACAGAGGTCAAGTTGTGAGCTCAGTGGTCAGATTCCATATGGACGTATTTCCAGTGACTGCTGGGTACAGGCACTACTGAGGCACTACTGGACCCTGCTCCTTCCTATCGCCTACTGTTAAGTTTTCAAACAAACAATTAGCACAAAGGGAAGAAGGGCTAATTAACAAACAGGAACAAACAAACAGTTCTACCAAACCATTTCTGCTCTTTGGTAATTATTAGCCAAGTAATTCATAAGAAGTATTAGTTGGGCCACAGTTTCTCTGTGCCTCTGTCTCCCCACCCTTCCTCTTCTCCCAGTCAGGGATTTATTAAAATTAAACAGATTAGATGGAGCTCCTGATACTAAAAACTGTTCAGCGAAGCCTGCGGTGGGGAAGTGCAGAGCAAACACCAGAGACATTTGTCTCTAAATTGCTCTAAATACCTTCTGCAAATGAAATTCTAACCCAGCTGTGTTGAGAGAGAAAATGAGGAATAACTGGTCATTGTCAGCACTGAAGAAGATCAGGCAGTTATAATATTGCACGATATACTGGGGGCTAAGGATCTCTCGGCAACAATAGATTTTGTATCAGGTTACCCCGGGTAATCAGCACAGCTTTTAGGCTCAGCTTTCCCTTGCTTCATTGCTTCGATGATAGAGTTGAAATCCCCAAGCTTTTATGATTAATTACTCCCCGTAGGTCCACATATTTCAAGGAAAAACTCATGGAGCACAGCAGCCAACAGGCTCCAAATTTTAATGCCATCCTGATGGCAGGGCAGGACAAGCAACATACCTATGTGATTGGAATGTTCTCTAACTGGCACTAGGACAAGCAGCAAGAGGATCACGCTCAAAACGATGTACGCATGAAGTACCTGTCATGACATCATTGCTAAAAGACAAGACTGCCATTCCCTTCTAGGTCCTTTGTTATTCAAGATGAGCAAAGTGGTGCATATACTTGAACTCTCCATCTCATGACACCAGGTCTCAGGCATCACAATAAACAGTTCATAACCCCAAACAGAATAATACATATTTCATAGGCTTCCCTACTTGTCAAAACTCAAGATCTTTAGCTATAGAATTTGATGTACACTGAAGTAGTTACGACTTCAATGTATAAGTGGGTCACTCCCCTCTGAAGTTTGGAGTTTGTATTTTCAGTATCATTCTAACTGCTTAAAGTGCTCCATAGTGCATGTAATTAACTCCAAGGTAACACTGTCCTTATTATTTACATCTTGCTGCAAAGATCTAAGCAATATGGTCCCAGGAGGGTAGCACGATATGGAGTGAATTTCACCTGAAATGCACTATAAATTGTGGACTAAAAACTTTAGAAAGAAAAAAAAAAAAGAACAAAAGATAGTTCCACTATGAGTCAGAAAGTAAAATAAATTCTCAGCAGGCAATGGCCAAAGTATGTTCCATCTGTCTAAGACGATATAGGATTTGTCAGGATCTGTTCTATCCCTGCTATAGAAAAGGGCTAATCTCAGTCAGTAGTTTACCATTTCAGCCTGAAAGTCAGGGTGACCCCAAGCTAGACCTTAATCTGACCTTGTTTACTTTCACCAAGTCCTTCGCCCTTCATTCCTCTCTCTGGCTCTCTTCAGAAACATTCGACCTTTTCACCTAGAAGCTGGTCATTCTAAAGCCAATGTCACCACAGTTAGAACTGACCAACTAGTCCACAACTCTAAACTGTCCTCATTTCAGAAAAGATCCGATAATAGTTAACCCAAAATCTTCCAATGTGTCTTCTGTATTCTACAATTACACATCTGGTGCCAATATTGCTCTCGTCAGTTTGGAAGAAAAGAGACTGGTATTTCTTACAAACTTCAAATCTTTTTCTGAGACAGACTACTTGCTTTGTCCTTAACATCTAATTTTCCATAGCAATACATTTTGGCTTTATGCTAACTCAAGCTCCCTCATTATCACTGAGATCACAAACTTAAAAAGTCCATACCTTTCTTCTTCAGAAATGCTCTTCTTGTTGCAACAGAACTTTGGCGGACTCGTGGATTCTGTAAAAACTTCACTGCTGTCACAATCTGATGAGGGTAGGAGGATTGGAGAAATAGAAGAGAGAAAAGATCCAAGTTAGAAATAGTCAAATTCCCATTTTACATTATGCATTCTATACTACGAAGTAAGGTATCACATCCAATGCATGGAAGACAGTCTGGGACTGACACCAATCCAACTTTCAGAAATGGTTCAACAAGCATCAGAGTGTGTGGCTCAACTCTAATCAGATATCACAGTCATGGTATTTCAACCTAGAAGTTTCTCGCTGAATTACTCTTGGAGCAGCTCAACCAGTACAAAAAATGCCATTAAGATTGTTAGGAGTTTCTGTCATTTATATTGTGACCTTCTTACCAAAGTTGGCTTCTATAGTTGAGGGCAACCTTGAGACAATGGATGTGATCTGTAACAGTAGGCTTACTAGTAAGAATGCTTCCTTTCTGACTTAACACTCCCTGCAAATTCTAAGAGATTAAGGCCTTTTCTGTCGTACTTCTAATTTACTGAAATCATAAATAAACCCCAGCTTGCGGTGACTGGACAAGAAGCAACTTTACATGTTTTGGATCACATAACAAAAATATCCAAAAAGTCACTTTTCATGACATAAATGGGTAGGTGAGTGGTTAAATTAATATTTCACACCGGCAGAAATCACTTTTGTCGAAAGACTGACTTCTACATCCTTCTTTAAGGTGACACAGCACTTAAAAACCCCACTTATCCAAACAAAAGGTAAAGTACGGAATAATACTCAATGGAATTGACGACAACAGCACTAGTTTTTTACATTTCCATTTAGTGCCAATGAAAGGTATTCAGGTTTTTTTTCCATGTGATAGGTCAACTTTCCACATACTCTCCTATACTATTACATACATTATTACATGTTGCTGCACTAGTGATTTACTTCACTTTTACACAAAGACATCTATTCTGCTTGTGGTATCGGAATAATGTGCCTGAAGTTAACACCACTTAGGAGATGGACACACCCCTGTGAACTAGTGGAAGAGATTACTTCCTTCCTCGAGAGCTAAAAATAACCATGCATATGCATGGAAGAGGTTTTTCCTCCCCATACAGTGGCATAAACCTTCTCCTAAAATGGCGGTATATGCTAGACCTATATTAGGTAGGTCTTGAAGAGTTTATTTTAAAATACAGTTTCTGGAATTCAGTTTCAAAAAGGTTTTCAAAACTTTTCACAGCAGAAAAAAAAAAAAAAAAAAAATAGCACCACTACTGAAATCACTAAGTTTCACTTTGTGTTTCAATCAAACCTTTCGAATATGCATTTCTGGTCAGAGAGCAAAGTTCTGATGGGTTTAATGGCACTTTCAATGTACTCCTCAGTGCATTCCATCAATGTTTTTTTTCTTTTAAATTGCATCTCTTATTTCTTTAAATACATTAATCAGGCTAGTGTAGGCAAAACGGATCCATTGGACAATGCAATAAACATGAATTATCATCTATCCAACACGCATAATGGCTTAAAAATACATAATAGCAGGTGTAGTTTAAATGATTAGTTATTACACCTGTGGTGGGTCTGATTCAATTGGGGAAAATCATCTTTAATAGGTTAAAAGGTTTAGATCACCAGGCTTCCCTTAAAGTGGCTGTAGAGAGGGTATGATGGAGTACGCTGTCATTACTAATTCATTTAAGAAAAACATGGGGGATACAGCAAAGAACAGCATAAACGAGCGAATCCAATTTAAACATCAGGTAAAGCAGAAAACACCTTTTAAAAAAGCATGATAAATGAATTTGGAAGAGAGATGAAATTGACATATTTATTTTAACAGGAATTTGACAAAGTCCCAGCATACTTCAAAGTTGGGAAGATAAAATGAATGGGGTATTTTTAATTCTTTTCCTTTTCTTATTTTCCTTCATTTTTTTCCTTAAGTTTACATTCAGTAATTTTGAACCATAAAACACTATAGCAAAATACCCCACATAAAGTACACTTCGGTTTCATTTATGTGCACTTGATCTGTCTCCAGCTGAAACGCAGGTGACAGGCAAATCACAGATTTAAACTGTGCTGATATTGCTATGCCAGATGCAGAAATATAAAGCGCCTCAACTAATAACCTTAAGATAATATGCTGAATAAGAAAGATGCCCAAATGAGCAGACCAACAGATACGCGAACATATCAAAATCACTTTCCTTCTAACAATAATTACTTGTTTGTTTCTTCAGAAACTCAACACTCCCTCCCACATTTAGTGAGCTAGAGACACACACACAAAAAGCCTGCAGACCTGAAATTCTGCAAGCTCTCACATTTAATTATCAGGTTTTAAGCATTGAAAAACCTGTAAGAAATAAGCAGTATTTTTCATTGTGCTACTTCAATCACAATCATGCGAACATTTTATTGATTCTAACTCTTTATTAAAACTTATTTTTGCCTTGTAAAAATGTAAACATTTCAGTAGTAAATTTCACTCCAAAATAAACTTCTATTTTATCTCTTCCCTGCATCACTTCCTCCATTATTCACATCATTTTTAATCTTAAAACAAAATATTACAAGCAACAACAAACTTCATAAAAAAGGGTCCTGTATATGTATTCCTCCTCCCAATAATCCCACGTTTCTCATATTTGTGTCTGCATTTACCTCTGAACATTCCTCCTATAGGCTGAGCTGAAACGTCTTCATTTTTATAATTCATCTTGTATACATGAGCAACTTATGAAGCAATTTTGGCCACGTCAAAATGCCAATATTTTCAACAAACACACACAAGAACTTTCCTACCTTCTATGGATCATTTTCTTTGCACAAATAAGGGCAACTGCAGTCCATAATTTAAACAACAGAAAAAGGATGAGGAAGATGAGAAGACTTTGCAGCCCTGTGTATAGCTAAAAAAAAAATCATGCAGCAAATAGCACTCTGACTCAGCTGGTAACATTGTTCCATACTATTTCGGTATCATTTGTAACACTTCTCCAAATTTTTATAGTATTGAGACACCGCTGAATAATGTGCATTGTATCACTACTGTGATTCTTAGACTGCCAGCACACGCTGGCCAGCAAACTAGTTTTATCTAGTGATCAGGTACGTATTTCTCTTAATGAAAGACAGTGTATTTGGCCTTTAAAATCAAGTCAATCCCAGAAACTTGCTATCCCACCATCACTTCTCCTGCAATGATATGATACACAGAGACATATTTCCGACTGGGTGGTGGTGGGTGCAATCCTGCAGCAGGTCTTGTTCTACAGTTTGATTTTCTAATTAGAAGATGAATGTAACTATTCATGGATTATATTTGTGTCTGGCCAAATTACATAAATTCAGGACAAATATTCTGCTTCAATGTCAAAGATATAAAACGGAGACAGGAACTTTATTGCAGATGTTGTGGGAGTGCAGCAGGCTGGTGAAATTCTGGGGCAAAGCACAGCACTTTTGACGTTATAGCCAAAGTCCCTCATTCCTAATTTCCCTCCCTTTTGTGTTAATGTGGAAGGTAAAGCCAGCCTTATTTCTTATTATGCTCAAAGATGCAGGGTTTCCAATGAAGCAATCTAAACTACTTTATCAGTTACTAGCATTAGAAAAATAAGCCATGAAATTTAAAATACTGTGGCAAATGCCCACTTTTTACCATCTCCCAAAAAAAACCCCAAACAAAACCCAAAACAAAACACCAAACAATCTATTAACAAAAAATCACCTTCATCAAGAAAGTTCCACAGTATTCAGTAACAGACTTCCACGTGGAAAACAGAATCAAAAGCCACCAGGAACGCAGCCTGTAAGAGCTCTAATAGATTTCCTAATACTGGGAACCCTCTGTAGGTTATTACTAAACGGCATTTGTTGATAGACTGAGACTTTGAGATGACCTGTGATGTAAAGGTTGGGTCTGAATTATACGTTGCAAGGGATGGTATTTTGTCTTTCTGAGTGGATCTGTATCTGTTTAAATGCAACACTTCTTTTCATTAAGCAGAGGCGGCACAGGCCATGAACTATGCACAGACAGTTTACATTACATGTGCGGAAGCAATCAACACTGGCAATATACATGACGTATGTAAAAGAAGTTGGAATTAATTTTTTTCCAGTGTATTAAAAAATAATAATATGGCAGTATCAACAAACACTCAACCTATTTCAGCCAGAGCAGAAGGCCACAGCTATAGGGCAAATGGAACTGATCAATATATTAGCCTACAGCAACACCCCCTCAGTGTACGGCTGTATGTTTGCAAGGCTCAGAAGATTAAATTGTCTGTGAAAGGTTTCTGCACTCCTACTCTAAAGGAGATACCCAGAATCCTGTTAACAAGCAGCAGGGTAAAGCCAACTTACGTTTTAACAAGGGCTGACTTAAAAGCCTGGCACTGCAACGAACAAGAAAACCCCTTCAAACAGAAATGCTGCATTTTAGTAAGAAATCAGTGCTCTGCCAGGACTAGCTTGACAAATATGGTTATCGGTGGCACACGGAAATAGTTGCAAAGCAGCTGTTAATCAGGGAAACACATCATAGAACGCTGATGCTAGCACTCATGAAAAAATGCAAGGGGCTAATTATGAAGCCATATATCTCACTAAAGAGGCACTGCTCCTGGAGATTCCAGGCAGAGCTCTCTTAGAGTCGGGGTCCTGGGACACTTACATACACAACGTTCTCTAACACAAGCTTCCTTCTCCCAGGACAAACCTTTTCCCAATTCAGTGTTCGGGGCCCCAGAATTCCTGTGAAATTCATATTTTACAGAAACTGCTTGTTATTTCTAAAGAAATTATCTGCAGGTCGGTCAGGAGAGAGGAAGCACTTTAAACCTCCTGTGATTTCATTGACATTTTTATGAATCCATGCAGAACCCCAGGCATTATTTCTGTCGTGAGAGAACCTAGAAACCTACAAAGTTTGGCAGATCTCAAAGTTGTATTGAGAAAAGTTTAAAAATGCAATAACAAAAATAAAAAACCCTCATGTAAAACAGAGCAAAGAAAAAAAAAAAATACAATTTAAAGCAAGATTCACAGGAGTCAGAACAAGAAAAGAACAAAGGCAAGCAAGAAACAAGCTTCAAATCATATCTGAGATGAAGAACCCAGAACTAAAAGAATACAGAGTAGTTACAAAAAAAAAAAAAAGGTAATACAGGCTAAAAAGGAAAAATCCCAGGTGCCCAGCAACTCGGACTACTGAGAGTTCTATGAATGAAATCTAACTCAAAATCATCAGCATAACAGCAACCAGATGAAAGGTGAGAAAACAGACTCCAGCCGTGTCTTTGTCACCCCGTTTTCACTAACACCTGAAAGAACAAGGTTGCTGAAGGCAAACACGGACGCGGGCCCGGGGCAGGCGCGTTTCCCTCCACCCGCTGTTAGGAGCGGCGGAGCAGGCGAAGGGAAAAGCCGGGGGCAGGCGAAGGGAAAGCCTGGGGCAGGCAAAGGGAAAAGCCTGGGGCAGGGAAAGGGAAAAGCCTGGGGCAGGCAAAGGGAAAAGCCTGGGGCAGGCGAAGGGAAAAGCCGGGGCCGGCGGCGCGGCAGCCCCCGCGCGGAGCCAGCGCGCCCCCTGCCGAGGCCCGGGCGGCCCCGCTCCCAGAGGCAGGCGTCACCAGCCGGCGAAGCCCAAATTAAGTGTTTTCACTCAGTGGAAATGAAATGTTTTGCAAGATGAAACAGAAAGAAAATTGAGGTTTTAGGTAATTACTAGTTGGCATTTACATATCACAGGCTGGTTCAACACCTATTCATTTTCCTCTTTTATTTTCAATTTTTTAAAATTGCTCATTAAAATGAACACATGACAGGGATGGGGGAAAAAAATTACTCTTCCTCTTTTTCCTGAGGACTACAAAATCCAGATCTACTTTAAATACATTTATCTATAATTATCACATACAAAAAAGCCTTACTTAATTTACATTAATAGGGTGACCCAAAAAAAAAAAATTGATAAAAGCCAGAAAAAATTCCAAGCTGAGCTGTCTTCATGTCATCTTGTTGTGCCTACTTAGTTCCAGGGACAGCCTCCACGGAGCCAGGACCCCTGCCACTCCCTACACACGCTGGAATGAGCAGAAATGAAGAAGCTGAAAACTCCTCAGTGCACACTGCTATCCTATTCCCATCAATTTCACCCACCAGCTTACCTAGAGAGGCGTGCTTTCAGATGCTTGCTTTCCCTTCCACATACTTTCCCCTCATTTCTTCTGCTGTTCTCACTACAAAGAAGTGACTCCATACAGTCCCTATTCTCAACTTCTTTGTTCCAGGTGCCACTTCACACTTCCTCCAGCTGTTCATAAAGGTGTGACCTTTCCACCTTCTTTATTCACACAGAACCAGTCTTTCCTCACATAACCTTACCATTTCCAGGGATCCTGATCTGCAGCTCAGATCTGACTTGGAGTTTCTCTTAGCTCAGTGGCCTCTCCATTCAGATTCCCACTCTTCAGTTAAATAAATATTTCCTATGCAAAGCCCTTAATTTTCTTGTGCCCTTCAGCTTTTTTTAATTTTAACCTTGTGAAAGTCTTATTTAACCCCACAATGCATTCTAGGATACAATATGTATGAAAAACGCTATATAAAATAAAGTTTTATTGTATCATATGTTAAGGACATAAAACATTCCTGATAGAAGTGTACAGGAGCTGACATGATAGACTAATATATTTTAAGGTCTATTGTGTAAATATGTATTTAGGGAATTCTAAAGCATGGTATTATTGACCCAAGTCTCTCTTAAAACACATTGATATATGGAGTAAAAGCCCTTATGAAAAGTAGCAACTTCGTCTGTGTAGTAGTCACCTTTCAGAGTGAAATATCTCTGCCATCTTCAGTTTTTTCTGATTCGATTTAAAACATAGTGGATATCTTGACAAAATTCCTCTCTTTTAAAAAGGAATAATATTCAAGTAATACTTACATGCATAAAACTAAAGAGAACAAGAAACTTTTACACATGCTTTAAAAGAAATGTACACTAACTACTTTTACGCACAGAGAAAATGTGCTGTGCGGTTTTTTTATTTCAGAAAGAAATACACCTCCAAATGAGATTTCATAACATGAGGTTTAACACAATACAAACTGTTACAGAGAAGTGATAAATGCTGGAAAAACATCTTATAAGAAATATGAGCAGAACAGCAAACTAAATGTATTAAACTGATAACGCAGTCATAATAAATTTTAACCAATGAGTAGCATGAACCCTTTTCCTAGAGTTCAAACATTTACATTTTTATTGAAAAGAAAATATATAATCTCACTTTCAAAGGAAAAATAAACTTTAAAAATCCCCTTTTTCTACTTCTGCCTAAGCTTAAGTTGCAAGCTTCCTATAATCACCAGTACCACCAAAGAAGGTATTGCAGCAAGATGAACGAGGGGGGGGTGCGGTGGGAAATAATGCTTGCAATCCAACTGGCAGCAAAGTATTTGAAGTTCTGTTTACATAAAAACAGCAATAACCTCAGCGCTGAATGTACTGGATCACTGGGGATAATATATGGACTAGAAGGTCAGCGTCTCATGCAAGTAGGTAAGGTGTCTCACTTCCAAGTGTGGGTGAAGCCAGTGTGCCAAGATAAGGTTAACAAACTGATTCAAGAGGACCTAACACAGATGCCACAGAGAAGGTGAAAGGTCAAAACTGATTAAAGAGAATCAGATTTTTGTAACTTTTCATGACAGTACCCAATTTATACGTCTTGCTTCTCTCTTCTTACAGAACGAAGCCTAGCGATCACTGAGGCTCTGTTCTGTAAAATTAATGCAAGTGTCAAGCTGTTGAGCTGAATCACTCCAAAGGAATGTAGTGACTCAGTGTCCAAGATGCTCACTACAGCAGAACTAAGACCATTCTGTGGCTCCACAACTAAAAAAAATGCATGATACAGCTTTCAAGGGAGTGGATGGCAGCACCTCCAACTCTTACCTTTTTCACTCCTCTCTCCATATTGCCATTAGCAAAGAGTTCAAATACAATAGCTTTTGAAAGAAATCTCTTTTACCCTATTATCTTCACATGTGCAGAATGTAAAAAACAATGAAGCTGTAATTTATTACATTTTCATTCTTTTAACTACAGGGCAGACAAGGACTGCTGGAGGTTCATTCACATGCTAGGGAGCTAGAAGATGACGTAAGGATAGGAAGTCCGTGCCACATCTAACAATTGTGCCCGAGTACTTAAAATTGTTATTGAACGGTAGACTCCAGAAGGCTAAATCAATCAAAGAGATGCACCAGAACAGGATCATTGTTCAGACTTACTTAGATCCTTCTAATTCCACAGTCAAGGGACAGGGAAATACTAGTACTACAATGGTTTAGATTTAGTGCAAGAGGATCGAAACTAGAACCCCTCTGTGGAAGACTCTATAAAGATGTTTTAAGACTGAAATGACTCAAATGGACAGGAAAAAATCAGCAAGCTATTATTCCTTGAACCTGCTATTTCAAGAACCCCATTTAACAGAATTCTTTCCATGGGAAACACAGATTAGAAACAGAGTGTTTTCTTTGCAGCAATAAAACCCCAAACAATTAGGGGTGAAGTCAGGGGGCTATGATGGCATCATTACATGGAAGATCTGAATGACAGAACGAATAAGGAGATACTGGAGGAAACTACTTGGATCACCAGAATCTAACAAAGGTTTCATGTTGGAAACATTAAAGAAGCTGGAAATTGTGACAGCTGTGCAATAAATCATGCAAACCACAGCAGTTGGGAAGTAATAGCAAAAGGAGAAGGACTTAAAACAGTGGAAGACCTTTACGTAAATTTAGTATTTTACTTGGAGCTCTTTGGGACAAGAATCGTCCTTTTATTCTGTATTTGCACAGTGCCTGGTGCTGGTCTGCAACGGGCCTCATAGACATTTATTACAACACAAATAATAATAAAGACTGAGCAGATCGTGCACTTTGTTCCTGCTGTTAATTGCCCCATTAAGGGAAAAACTAAGTAAGGGGCAAGAAATCTGATTGGCCAGAGCTGCCTGGTCTATGGGGATTGCAAGTGGAATAATTTTATAGATTCGAAAGCAGCTGCGTCCCTTGTCTTTGTCCAGTTCACAACAGAAAGCAGCTCACATCACAGAATTTCTCCTTCACTTGTAGGAACTTGCATGAGTAGCCTCAAAAGCAACTGAGCTTCCCTGTAAACTCTTAGGATGCTTCCTCTACAACAGGAGTGAAACACAACATAAGGGCAAACATGAGGAGCATTTCCACTGTAGCTGTCCATGCCATAAATATTCTGCAAACAATGGGTCCACTTCATTTTCCCCTGGGGTCAATTTGGCATTTTTCATGGATGTTACATTCACTATTTAAAGAAACAAAGCATATAGGTGTCAGGACAAATTCAGGATGCTGCTAAACCAATACAAGACCAAAAAATCACGTGTACTGATCACCAACTCCTCTCTCTTGAAGCACTGGAGTAAGATCCCACCATCCTAAACTGAGTTAAAATGTCCAAGCGAGTTAGTTCTACAGAGAATTATACTCAAGCCAGAGTGCTCCTGCCTAGTTTCTACACAGAAATTTGGGTCCAAACCAGGAAGGCCTAGAAAATCAGAGAAGGTTAAAAATGGCACTTCTAATGTTTTTTGTTTTCCTTAAACCTTGGCACAGCCAGCACATGTCAGGGACTATTATAATTATACTCTTTACGTGCTGAAAAATTAATAAACAATTACTCACTTCAGGAAAACAAAAAGAAAGTAGCCGTTTCCTTGACAAATGCTGCCGAAAGCATCAACAGTCTCTCTGAAATCTGGGTCCAGACCACAGCAAGGGATTAACACCAATGTAAGAATGGCCATTGTTGCTACAGAGAACTGGCAGAACTGAAAGCTTGAGCCTGTAACGTTGCAGTTTTCTCAAGACTCCACACCTGATCCATAGGAGCTACAAGGCATTTTTCTATCTTTGTAACAGAAGAAAGTAGATTCAGTCTTCAGTGCTGCTTTGGCCAAAGTACAGGCTGTTCAATCAATTTCTATTGAGCCACAAAGTCCCAAAACTGAGGGTAAGTTGTTTGAAATGTACTAGTTTCAATCCTACTAGGCCAGAAAGGGCTTCCACATTGCCACGGGGCTAGAAACCAAGGGTTACCTCTACTGTGGTAGGAAGTCAGGCTCAGCTTCCTAGGAAATCATGAGAATGGTAAAAAATACACACATTCCTGAATAAGTAGGTGAGACAGCAAACGTCTGGGACCTTGAAAAATTCTTATTGCAATTTATTTGCAGCATAAATCTTGACTAAAATATGCCATTCGATTAGTTCTTCCCTAAAATATTAGCAAGTTCTATATTAACTTCCTTGAGAATCCAGAGGAAACTCAGATGGACTTGCACTGAAAGGCTTCCAATTTTCTTTAAAAAATTAAATAAAGTTAAATAAATTCCACATATCCCTTTTTAAGCAGACCCATGCTACTCAGTCTTCTCCCCACCTTAAATCAATGGTAACCCAATTCAAACGCCTTACAGCTCTCTCTGAGAACTAGTGGAGAGATCAACGCTTTTTATCTTAAGGATTATGGATCGCTACTTGGCTGACTAACATACCCAGCAGCCCATTAGAAATACCACAAAGGGCACACTGTTTCTCCTTCTACCCCTCAGACTTGAGAAAGCAGCATATAAAACTTCACCCCTTCATGTTGTAGTTCTCAGCCTGCCTGCCTTGTTTCATACTCTAAACACACCAAGATTTATTAACCTTTACAGTAAAAACAAATAAAATAATGATGAAGTAAAAACACAGTGATGTAAGGGCTGCAGCTAGCACCGTTTATCTGTGGAAATCCAATTAGTGCTCAAGTGGCAGAGATACCTGGAAAAGTGCTCACAATCAAATCAAAAAATGATACAAAAACATTAACCTGATGGCTAAAAACTCCACATTTAAACATTTAAAGTAATAAAGGTGCTTTTATTGAGTATTTTCTATATTTCATTAAGTCCCAAATTGACGAGGAGCCCTAGAGATGCATTTCCTGGGCTTTCGGATCCTCAGACCAAATGCTTGACTTACTTGTTGTTGTTGTAAGACAAAAAAAGAAAGAATGTTTCTTGCTAGAATGGCAAACTTCTTTCTGCAGTAGCAACTACAGCAACAATTGCATATGCAGGAAATGCTGAGAAGCCTATGAAGATATTCTTAGATCTGACACATTCATTCTGTACTCACCATGACGTGAGCAGAAATGCTGTTTGAATTACTTTTGCATGTGAGAGTATCTGGATTTACCTCTATTGTTGTGCTCTACCAGTAATTCTTCTCTCAAAGCCATCGCATCATGTCCCTTGGCTGGGAAAGTGACCATATTGATGGGACAGGTACTAGAAAGACAAGTACCCACTGTACACCTTGACAGTCTCGGAAAAGAAGATAGGAACTGAATAAATAATGAGATTAGTCAAGTCCCTACCAGTAGGGCCCTCAGATTAGGTCTGCTTACAAGGCTTACAGAAAAAGCAGGCAGTACAATGTCCCTGCTCTAAATACTGTGATTCTGCTACTTTTTATCAGCATTAAATTCACTTAAATTTATTAAAAGAGGAATCAGGAGAAAGTCACTGTCAATGAACAGAAGATCAAACTTCTGAGTAAAAATTCTCTTCGTCTTTCTAAAACCACAGAACAGGAGGCAATAATACTTCATAAGTTTGGGAACATCTAATAGAACCTTACCCATTGGTTTGTTTATAGCAAAATGTTACACTTGCTTCCGGTATCAATCTATGCATGCTGCTCTTAAGCTTTACACAGAGGACCTGAATATACGCATCCAGAACAGACTGCATTAAATGCAAAATGCAATGCACTTAAATTCCATTCCAAGGTGAATTAACTGAGTTAAAAGAAGCCAACTTCCTTGAAATATACAGAAAGTACGTTTCTATTTCAGAAAGAATTTATAGTTTGTATTTTGTCCATCTATTTTTAAAAGTCCAAAAGTCTTTACTACCTGTCCAGGGAGAAGATTCAATGACAGATCACTGTCAGGATTTTTACCTAATTTTAATCCTTAACTTCCTTTTTTTGTAATATGAATCCACTGCTCAGAAATAAATTTAAGACTTAAGAATATCATATGAACCACTTGGATTGTACTGGGTACCAGAAAAATAGTTATTTCCTGACTTTACTGTTTCACTGGGCTGCTACTCACACTCATATGTTCTGAACTGACTGGCCTTATGTGTGGTATTCTCTTTCTACAGAGAATATTAATGAATTAGCTTTTAGATGCCAAAGAGTACAACCTGTCTTCTGGGAGCAATTTCGACATGTCTTTAACTTTTCTGCTTGGTATGTAGCAAATTATGAAGAGGAATGTGATACCTAGAATTTGCAGACTGAAATGTAAAATGTTTAAAATAAAAAATTAAGGACAAAAATCCTGTATCAAACAGATTCAACACAGCAACGTTTAGATTCCTCTCCTCTCCTCTCCTTCCCCTATAATCAACAGGGATGAGTACTGGGTAAGAATCAGTGGTGAGAGACCTCCTGCTCCTGTCTGGAGTATAAAGAGTCCTGGTTTATTATTCTGCATTTGCATGTGGCAGCAAATGTGTAAATGTTTTAATAATACAAAAATCCCAATAGAGTGGAGGAGGAGGATATGAAAGAAAGAAATACAAGGACATTTACTTTCTTGAGAGTGAGATAGAAAGGAAAAGAGAGAAAGAAGATGACACGATAAGGGACAAAGCAAGCTTTCTGGGGTATATCTGGAAAACGCTAGAAGAGAAATCATTAAGAAGTCCATAGTGCATCTACAGTGATACAGTGCGGATCAATTCATTTAACACTGCCCTGTACATTTACAGAAAAGTACTTTTGATATAATAAAGGCTCATAAACACACAGAAATTGGGTTAGACCTGTTTCAAATTCCTGCCAAACAATGGTTCAGAAAAATGAAGCTCTATTTTAATTAGCTCGACTCAAGAGTGATTTGATAACAGCAGATGCTGTCTGGATGCTTTCAGCTTGATGGGCTCCACATACATGAACTTAAGAGTGGCTTTGATGCAATTAGATACCTCTCTCTCCTTTAACATGTGTTAAGCTGAACCAATGGCTTGTGTCTATTTAACATCTTGAACCAGAAGGATATTGACACTCTTCTCCAAATGAGTGGAGCTAAAGCAAAGAGAAGGCAGCTTATTTGGGGCTTACCCATGCCGTTTCAACAATTTGAGGATAGAAAGGAAAGGGCACCAGTGGATGTCCTGCAACTTAATATTAAGGTCTTAACAGCAGATTTGTTGCTACCACAATCCACATTTCCTGGCATGTAATTTTTACAGGCTTTGTTATTCCCAGTCAAAAAACCTGCCCTATCAATTGCTGTTTCAACTTATGGCATTTTCTGTAAAAACAAGAGGGACTCCAGAATAATTCCATACATCCCTTTCAGTCCTATATTCCCAGAAGATACTCCATACACACGCTGTACCATTAGAGTAGGTTCCATTCAGTCATGGTGCAACTCTCCCACCTACTGTCCACCATTTTCTTTTAGAGACAACTTCTTCCATTCCTGGAAATATTTGTGCATTGACATCTTAGAGAATCCTTTGCCTTTCTAAAGTGATCTACCTACCTCACTCTGTAGCCATAAAGTACAGGCATTTGCTAAAGGACACATGCAACATAGGAGCTACTTTAATGCATCAGGGACAAGGCTAATAGGAGGTCTTGATTTGTTAATTATCTGTCAGTTTGTCACAGCTGGGCTGCAAGGAGTGGGTGAGGGGGAATATTTCTGCTTGGTTCTTTCTCTAAATGCTGAATTAGGCTGTCAAAACCTTCATCCCACCACAAGAGGTTGTGAAAAGAAGAGCCAGACTATCCTTTTCTTCCTCCTTTTCCCAGCAGGATATGCTGCTTCAGATGTCCTACCCTCCCACTACATCTCCAGAAATGTATATGGCATATATAAAATGACCTTCACACCACCACACCATGCCCAGTTTAGTCAAGGGACATTAGCAGACCTGAGCATGATAAATCAGAGAGGAAATCCCAGTGCCAGGGGAGCACGCAAGAGACGTTTATTCTGCAAGGCATCTTAAAAGTTGCTACCTGCTTGAATCAGCAATTTCAGAGCAGGGTTTTGGAAGACAAAAAGCTTGGCCCCTCTGAGAGTAGACAGATAGGTATACACAGAGTTATAAAGAGATGGAGTAGTGGCAAGATTTCCTTTCTTCTTACATCTCTGTCCCATGTAATCATCTAAGTAGGGGAAAAAGTTCAGGCTGTGAAATGCGATAAAGCACGGAATACCCCCATGGAAACAAAGCGAGAAAAGCAGAAAACAGGCTGTGACATAGCAGTAGAATTTACTATAAATGCTTATGCCTCTTAAATCCAGCTAAATGTGGCCGTTAAGCCATGAGAGCCTAGGGAGATCCCCACCCACTCCTCTGTTTTCCCTGCAGGCCACGTCCAGAGCATCCCATCACTCAAGTACTCTCCTCAACAGCCTCTGGATTATGAAAAATCCCCTGCAGGAGCTTCCCACATGCAACAGACACACCCCTTTTCTACCACCAGCGATGCTTCTCCCTTTCAGGTGTGGGAGGCTCAAAATTTATTCCATGTACACAGGGATACTGCCTGCTTCGGATGGGAAAACTGAGAGCATTCACCTCTGGCTCTGTACAGGTGATCAGAAGCTATAAAGTCACCTGAACTGGAAAAAATGACCATGAGCATTCCTCTAGTCCATTGCAACATTAAAAATAGTGTCTCAAGCTAACATTTGTTTATTGTACACTTCGGACAGTCAAGGAGCACATACACATAGTCAGTACACTAGCCAAATTCTCAAAGCAATTTTCTTCTATGGACCATCTTCTCCTATAGTTAGACAAAACTAGTGCGTTTCACCTCTTGAGCTAGCATCCCTTAGAACCAGCATTTCATTTTCTAGTGTCATCCTCCTACCAGTATACAGCACATCAGCTGTAAGGGTAGAATAAGAGTTACTTTCCTTGCCTCATAATTTAGTCCTGAGCACTAACACAAATAATACGTTTTTGCACAGACAGTCCTACCTTCCCCAGATGGAGCCTGCTGAGAAATCCATTGGGGACAAAATAACTGTCTTTATCTTTCATCAGGTAAAGTCAATAGATCCATTTTGGGGAACATCTGCAGAGCTTGTCCTTGGAAAATAAAATTTGCTAAAGCACTGCTTCTCAACCTTTATGCAAGCTTGACTCCCTTTTACACTCATCTGTTGTGGTGGCTCATCCCACATTCCTCAGCTGAGATGCCAGCAAGTTCCTTCAGGAAAATGAGAGTTACTGGAATAAATGCTAACTCTTCAAAGTAGGAGGAACAGAACTCCTAATAGCAATTACCAGTAGAAAGCTGTTCACTGGCTAGCGACTTTGGGACTTTCTTTGAAGCTTTTTGCATCTCTTTGGGGGTTATAACCTAAGTTTGAGAAACACTGCTTTAAGGAACTTAGCTATAAAGAGACATAGCACTGGTGATGACAATGTGATGTCATAGCATTGTTCCCCACCCCACACCTACATAAGAGTTTAGGAGCAATTTCCCAGCAGGTCCTGGTGGCCTCAGCTCTTTTGCCTTCAAAAGCTCTGCCCTATAGTGATACAGACTCATGGGTGTTAAGACGAAGCTTGAGATAAAGACCCAGCAGCATCAATAATACAACCAATGCAGCAGTCAGCATTAATTATTCCAAACTACTATAGGGCAAGGTCTGTGTCTCTTAAAACATCTGTCTCTCAATCTTCTGGTCTTTAATAAAATAACCCTCCCAGCCATAGGGTGTAACTGGAATTGAACATACGCATGTGCATGCAAAAACATAAATGCATAAGGAGAGATTCAGGTCCTCATTAAAAAATGGAATAAATAAGAATTCACCAAGGAATTCTGCCAGAGTCTGATTTCCAGATCTGGTTTTGCTGCATTCTTGCCCACAGCCTGCAGAGTTCTGGGTGCCTCCCCATCCTTCTCCAGCTGCACAGTCCTCTTCAAATTCAGACTTCTTGCACCTATAATTACTAGGTGCCCTGTGCCAGGCTCCTTTAATTAACCAACCCAACTCTTCTCCCTTTGGGATCAGACTAAGCTCTTTTTTATTAGTTCCATCATTAGTTCCATCAGTATCTAGGCCTAAGCAGGACACCTTACACCACTTTGTGAGTGGGGCTGTAGGGTGCAAATGACCTCCAAAGCACCTGCCTGCAGAAGAGGCTAAGAAAGCAAGGCTATGAACCAAGGGAAAATGGCATGAGGAGTTGATACAACACCTTTCAAACCTAATTACATCAGCAAAAATGACACAACTCAAAATCCTCAGGAAGATGCTTGCACAAGGGGACCTTGGTGTGCCAGTTAGGTGCTGCTACACCGCTGAAGGTGCTCCAATCCAAAGAGCAGAGAGGCAAGAACAGAATAAACCCCCTTACTTGTCATTACACTGGAGCCAACCTTGTGATTTTCAGGGCTCCAAGAAAGAGCTGAGCATTCCTGGAGAGCACTATTTCCCCAAGCCTCACTTTCTCCAGCTGACACTGTCTTACCAACAGCTAGGATGGAGGCTGAATTACAGGTCCATGCAACACCCTAGAAGAACAGGATCCCCATTTCACTGTTTGTACTTAAGACTCCATGTTCCTGTCTCCCAGGAGAAGGGTAGATCAGAGTCCAGGTACTTGGTACGTGCAGGCAGTTTCTTTAGCATTTATTGGTATTTTACCTTTAGTCAAGATACTTTCATTCTTTGAAGGTGTTCCACCTAATTTCTAGACAAACTGCAGCACATATGTAAAAAAAGAAATGGCAAAATGCACGTTGGCCTTTTCTGGACCATGAGATATTCTGCATGTACGTGTTCATGCATGTGGTGGAGAAAAATGAGAGGTGAAAAGCAAAAGAGCTGGCTAATATCCTGGGATTTCTTAGGACAGGCGGTCACTCTAGTTGCACAGCTTGACTTCCCCAGAGAGTTTTCTCAAGGAGAAACCAGCCATCGATCTTGGGACGCACAACTTCCAGGACCGTTCCTTATCTCAGAACAGCTTCTGCCACGAATTCCTGAATGTGCTTTAATGTTTAAATTATTAAATGCATTAATGTATTTACATTATTCAAGTCTTATGTGCATTTTTCTAAGATAATTTATGTATAAGAGTTTGAATGTCCATGACTGTTAATGTCTACAACCCTTCCTGTTCATTATTGATTCTGGAAGGGAAAAAAAAAGGCAGTGTTTTAATGCCTTATTTTTAATGTATTAAGAGTCTGAATAAGTGCATTCTCTTTTTTCTTTTGTAATTTCATAATTTAAGTAGTGCATTTATTAAACTGACACAGTATGAATTGTGGTGAAGTCTGGCACAGGTCCATGCTGCCAACGCAGCCCAGCCGACCATCACGCTACTCTGCAAATCAAGCACAAGCTCAGCTCCTCTTACGCCAGCTTTTACTCCCTACCTGAAAGCAGAGGGGACAGAGACTACAAAAAACGCTTTTAAAAATACATTTTCTTTGCTATTTACATGGCTTTTCGCTCTCATCTCCATTTTAAGTCAGTGAAAGTTTTCTTATGCTATTGATGAACTGTTTTAATGCAAACCTGGTTTTTCAAAGAGCTCTGACACACATACTACAGGTAAAAAATTTCTACAGTACCTTTCAGCCCAGTAGCCCCAAAGCTCGTCAAAAATCTAAACTGAATATAATTTTGTTGTTTCTATACCACAGTTGTGCACATCATAAAACCAAAAATTTGCCCATAGCTTAATGTTCACAGGCAAATTATATACAGGAATCAGGGCACCTCCACTGTTGAACCACAGCCACTTCTAGAGCAGAATGCAACACCTATTCAGCAGTAGCTGGCCATCTTGTATGCCAGTTTGGGGACAGAATGCTGCAATAGGCCAACAGAAACTGAAAAAAAAATTCAGCTAACACAATAGAGCTACCTCCGCTCACTCCACCCACACGTAAATGGTGTTGTATGGGACATGCACTTTATATTTAAATCATGTGTAAATGCCTTAGATGTTTATAGCCAAAAATACTACTTTCAAAGTCCAGTGTTTACTGCCAGACAAATCCACTGCGAATTGAGCCTACACAGAGCAACAGTGACACCCGATGGCTTTCAGCTTAACCTTCGGACACACATTCCCTGCAAGAAGAATCCAGGGGCTCCATTTCCTCTGGCAGTATGGTAGCCCCAACTCAAATCAGCTATCAGAACAACTCATCAAGAAGCTGAACTGCAGAGAGATAAAACTTGCTGTACGTAGGCACTGTATGTAATTATGAGTGTGTGCATAAGTTTCACAGTGCATTCTGCATAATTACAGCCTTGCCCGGCACAGTTGCCAATGCGAACATGAACACACACGCACACACATAATGTATGCACAATATTGTGCATATGGACTTGGGAAAGACAGAGAACAGTGAAAGTTGCTGGCTGTTGTTTAAGAGCTGACTCTGCCATTTCTAAGGTTAAGTTTGTGTTTTTTTGCTACTCATTACCATTCTTTAACTGTTACAATTTATATCAGCATATAATGTTAAATAATTACAGGGAGCGGAGCTCACTCTAGTGAGGATATAAATGCGCTGTGGGATTCTACAGATTTAAACAAATAACACTCACAGCAGGGGGTGAGCAGATGAATTAGCATTAATATCCTGCCTGGGAGATC
Organism: Balearica regulorum gibbericeps; assembly: GCF_011004875.1. Taxonomy (NCBI): domain Eukaryota; kingdom Metazoa; phylum Chordata; class Aves; order Gruiformes; family Gruidae; genus Balearica; species Balearica regulorum. The sequence goes on along the minus strand of NC_046204.1, from coordinate 5,240,562 downwards.
CCACTGCAGTGTTATGGCTTAAATACAGATCTTTCTGTAACAGTCAAATATGACAGCTACTAGCGATACAGCCCAGCACATCACTAGTCAATATAGCAGCTGCAGCTATGTAGCTGCAGCTAAGGATGCCCTTGTAATAATCCATACAGCAGCCAGTTAAAATAAATAACTTCCCTTTAACAGTCTATATCGCAGCCAACTGCATTAAAACCTTCCCTTTTAAGGTCTATACAATAGTCAGCTAAATGGAAAAATTGGCATCCTTCTTGGCAGCTTCAGAGGGAAGTCAAGCATCAAATGGGCTAGAGACTGAACTCTCCTCTCATCTCTTGGGGGATGAGGGGGGTCCCTTCCATATCATGCTGGTGGGGAATCCTGCAATGCTGCTATCACAGCTTGCAGTTTAAGTTTTGTGAGAAGATGATTTGAGTCTCCAAAGCCATCACTTCACTATCTTTCACAAGCAATTACATTCACTTTAAAAAATAAAGACCAAAACCTATTTCTTTCCTGATCAGAATAACGAATCGGGTAGACAGCAGCTGTCCCGGAGCAGCCAGCACATAGATCCGTATTTCCTCAGAGTAATGGCAATATGCTTTTCCTAGCACTTTTACCATTAGCGAGATGCCCCATCTCAGCCTAAAAGCAGAACCTGAACTTGAACTCTCAAATCAGTAGCTGCTTTTTTACTCTGTAACAAGAAGCAACAGGCTGAGGTAGGCTAGGAGTCTACCTGCCTTGGACTACACCAGAGCACTTCATTTTGCAATAGCAATTGCAAAAGACCGTAATATAAATCATGATAGAAATGGTTAGAAAGCATCCAAATCTGGAAACTGAACTGGAGGAAAAAATCCATGACCACAATGAATTCTGTCATAAGGCCACTACATACAGGTTTTATATATAGGGTCAAATTCTGTTCTCATATATACAGAGTTTATACTGGTGTACCTCCATTCTTCTGTGTTGGAGTGGCTGTAGATTTACACTGCAAATTAACTGATCTGCAAAACAAACCTGTAGAACTTTGACAAACTAAACAATGCTTCTTGAGGCAAAGTAGAACGTAAAACACACACTCATAAAGCACTTAAAACTGAGCTTATGGTTTTACAAACTGTTGTACAAGCAGTAATAAATCTCTAGAAAATGAAATGTGTACATATTTTCAAATTTCCATACTGCTAAGATATTTTATTGATAGGGAATTCTGCCACTAAAATACTACATTTGCTAGTGTCTTATAAAGAAAGGAGATAGATGACAATTTTTTTTTAATTGGAATGATAAAGCAGGAATGGCATTTATTCTTTAAAACTCTACAAATGAAAAACATCTGCCTGCTTTCTTTTTAAGAAACCTGTCCCTTTGGGTATATATTAAAAAACATAAACATAAACCAGGGGCCTACAATCCCACCAGATGCGTGCACCTGGAGCCGTTTCAAGTAATTGATCAAGAAATAAATTTTTTTTTCAGGTAACAGGAAAAAATTATCTCTAAAATCTTTTACATTGTCAATGCTTTAATTTATTTCATCTTAGATTTTAAGGAAGACTGCAGCTACAAACACTTTCCAGCTTATAGCCTCCACAATTAAAAAAAAAAAGTACACACCACCCCTACTCCAGAAGTCATGGTTTGAAGCTTTGACCATATTTTGCAAAATGACAGTTATTAAAAACAACAAACATGCATCACAGTGAGTCATCTGGTTTCCAACTTCTGAGTCAAAAGGGGCTGATTCCACACAAACTGAAACCTGGCTCTCTGACTACTTGCATAGTTAATGATTTGTATCTCTGCACCACAGCTTCAGAACAGGATGTGGAAGAAAAGAATGAAAAGGAGATGGGAGAAAGGGGAGGGGAGGGGAAGAGAAAAAACACTTCTTTACTGGTCCCAGTGTCACTGCAAATAAAGACCATGTCAAGATTTAAACCATAATAATGGAAAGGCTATAAAGGTCCCTGCTATAATGTTTCCTCTGATATTCCCTTTCATAAACGCTCTCTTTATGTTGCATGCTTTGCAATAATACATGTAATGTTTGTGTACTAGCCCCGCTGGGGAAGCTGTATCATATGAAGCTTCACAGAATACAACATTAGAAGCTAGACAATTCATTTACCAGTTCCTCAACTTTTGTTAGCTGCACCTATCTTTTTCAAGAGGATGCAACAAACATGAGGAGACAAGTAACCTAAAGCAACCTCCAAATATGTTTAGCTGGAAACAGATCTGTATGTACCAACACACAGACATGCAGTACAGAGTTACCTCTTACTCCAATGCAGTACCTGTCTGGATAAGACTAAAAGCCTCTTCCCAGATCCTACATGTATAAGCAAGAACCCTGAACTTGTTCACAGCTATGCCAATCGGATCAATAGCATCCCGAGCTTCCTCTTGGCAGAGACAGCGAAGAACGTTAGTGCCAGCAGTATCTGCACAACAGATCCCTGCCAGCGCCAGTGCTGTGAGCCTCCTGATGGCAGTGCATAAACACATGTGCATGGGGTACCGGCTGCAACACCTCTTTCATTTTGCATGTGCATAGCAGGACCCCTTCATTTCAGGTAACACACAGCTGCATGGAGCTCAGCTCTGCCTTCCCAGAAGGAATGACCATCAGCAGCCTGAGGCACCTGCATGCCTGGCAAGAGAAGTATAGAGACCACCGCCTCTGTAAGAGTTAAGATCAGACTGGAATCCTATGGGGCTTTGGTACTGGATTTCCCAAGTGACCTGATACCACTCTGTGAAGCATACTGGGTGCTTGGTAGCTGAGCATTAGAGTGAGAGCTAAGTCCATCTTTATGAGATTGTGGCAACCTGATGTTGCGAGAGGGGTTGTCAAAAATTGGGGGGGGGGGGGGGGGGAGGCAGGCAGGCTCGTCTCAGTCTTGACTGTAATTCTCAATCACTGCACAGAAAGTATTTATATCCTGTTGGCAGCATGTGTAACCAATGCGACTCTTCGTGTCAGAGCTGTCAATTACAGGCTTGACTTATGAGGAAAGATTAAATGAGCTAAATATGTAGAGCTTGGCTAAGAGACCAGGATGGGGGTGGGGGAAAGGAGAAATGATGTGATAACTGTCTGCAAACATCTGAAGGGTGCAGATGCTTAAGGAGGAAAGGAACCACTTAGGGTGGCACACAAAACAAACAGGAGAAGCAAGCTGGAAGGAAGACACAGGAAATTCTCACTGTATAGCAGGGAAATTCCATTCCAGCAAGATGTACTCGGCTGCAGAATTGTATCCCAAGGAATACCATCATTCAGGCCATTGAGATGCTTGACAAAACACTAGGAAGTTGACAGCAGAGGAAAATCCTGCTCTGACCAAAAGATAAAACAGATAACGTAAAAAGGGGGGGCATATTGTGAGCGTGGCTGATGATATGAAGCTATCTCTCTTGCTTCTCTCCAACTCTAAAATCCTTTTACTAAAATTTTTCATTGTTACTTTTCCAGAAAGGCAAATGTCAAAGTAGCAGTGGTGCGTTATGGGATCACAACTGGTAAGAGGACATTGTCTGTACAATTGATAACAAGAAGAGCTATGTAAACATGCATACAAAACCAAACCAAACAGACAAAACTATTAAGATGTTTGGAAGGATCTGCAATGTAAGTGACATACGGAGAAATACAAGAACCATGAAAAGAAGGGAAAGTCTCTTCTCAGTAAGTTGGTTAGGAACTCCAAATCCAAGAATTATACCAAATCTCAATTTCCTAGTTTGGCAAATCTTGGTTCTGAAGGTGCTGGCATCAGAAGTATCTAAAGGATGTATTCCTGTGCATCAAAGTTGGGGAAAGTTCTTTCAAGTTCTTGAATGAGCCGTTCTGCCTTTTGTGCCCCAGCTACCTTACTTTTTAATGTGATGAAGATGCAACATATCCTTTGCTCTGAGGCACAGCAAGACCCCGCAGACATTACAATTTTTTTCTTACAGCATGATCTCCCAGGTAAAAGTAGGAGGAAGCCAAGAAGTGAAGAAAGTTATCACACGTAGGCAGTTATAATCTCATAAGAATCACTAGCTGTCACTAGACTCTTTTTGATTGCAGCAACAATGACACAGGGAGCATTTGGATGCAGGCAAAAGGAGTCCAGGTACTCAGCTGTATTAGAGGTAAGAATCTCTAGCAACACTTTCCAGGTAAGGAATTTAATAATGTGGAGTCAAGAAGTACTCCAAAGAACAAGTATCCTGCATAAAGTTATTTCAAGAACCTAAAAAGGCAGACACTCCTGTGAAGTTCTTAAGCTGGTCCCTCCTCTCCCTAAGCAGAAAGAACTGTGGGCAATTGCTGCCCTCTACAAGTTGTTCTGCACATAGCATGTTTTTCACACACATGTAGCTGAAATGATACTATTATCTCACCTTGATCCCATAACCCATCATTACCAAAGCGCACACTGTGCAGGCACCTCTTTGCTGTATGCTGTCACCTGTTTGAAATGAACAGGTACCCTTTCCAACAGCTGTGATGCACACAGCAAAGTGCTCCCAATCTTTCTGAGCAGGCAGACAGCTGGGCTGCCAACCAATATAAAACAGCCCGGTTGATAGTAAGGCTGGCCATGATCTGTAAAAGTGTTTGTAGGTGCAGCATGTTTAGACCTCCAAAACATCACATAAACATAAACAAAAAAATTAAATTAATTTTCTCAAGGCAAAAATATCAAGTAATGTTAAGTATTTCCTAACTGGGGTGCCAGTGTTTTTTTCCAATGTCACAAAGCACTGAAGCTTCCATCTTACCTTCAGTGAGAGATCTGGGATGTCCTGGAAGTCAAATCATAGCTAATGTTAGAAAAGATTCTAACCTAACCCCTTGTACTTTAATTTCCTTGCATGTTTGGTAAAGAAAACTTAAGAGTACTACAACTATTTTAAAACCATATTAAAAGTCTTCTGACCAGTAATGTTGGTTTGTCTGAAAAGCAAGTAAGAATTGCTTCAGAGCTCTCTTCTGCACAAGTGTATAGAAAAGATTATAAGGTGCTAACTCACCACACTGTAATAGAAAATGACTGTACCTATCTTAGTTGTTATGCTGCCCTCACCCACCGGCTCTAAAGTGTCGTTTAACCTGTAAGCTCTTGGGGACAGGCAAAGCCATTATTACATTTTATACAGTCTGATAGAGTCTTAACCTGCTTTGGCCTGTAACTCCTGCAAGTTTCTAGCTTTCATACATTAACATATAATGCTACAACAGAAGTTACATCCCAAACTATTCTAGTCCGCTCTCTTTTTAAAATTGGGATTGAAAGGAATTCCAAGAAAACTTTCCCATTGACTCAGACAGGCAATTTAACTTGACATGACAGTGTTCCTTTAACAACGCTTGAGTAAGTAAATTTGCATCTGCATGTTTGCACTTATTAAAATACTTGTCTAGATCAACAGAGTAAAAGGAATTGACAGATTAAGCGAGTACATTTTGGATGAACAACAAAAGAAGTCAGTGAACACGCAGAAGTAAGAGACAAAACCAGGCAAAAAACCCAATAATCTCAAACTTATCAGAGGGTCAAACACAAGAGAGGTCTGCTTAGTAAACTACAGAATTCTCTTTGCGGCAAACCAAAGGATATCGTGTAAGGTTCTGGCTCTTACACGCCTCTGGCTCCCTGTTCCAGGCCCAATAAAACTAAAATCTGCACAGCAATTGCCCTCCACAGCCTAATGGAATTATTGTCCAGCACTGGGAATCCACAGCAACACATTCAGGACCTCCCCAAACAAACCGAAGCATTATCACACCACTAGGGTTACTGCCTGTACAGGAGGTCACAAAGCTGATAGTCTCTCTCCCTCTCCTGCTGACAGTGGTAAATTATCCTAACTAATGTTTCGCTGGGGGCTGTAAGTTAGCTGCCTACTGACTCTGGCTGTCTGGAAATCCCCTCTGGATAGATATACTTTGAGAGAATCATTCAGTGTAGGCCACCACTCCGAACAAACACATTGTGGCAGACAGAAAATTTGTACAGTAAACAGGTATAAATCTTGTCTTAAACAATAAAGGGTGGGAAAATGGAAAAGTGTGATGGGGAGAGTCCCTTCTGTACACTCCAGTCCCTCACATAATTTCTGGAAACAAAAGTCCTTGTGAAAAAAATGACATTTTTCTACAAATCTAGACTAGGACCTTTGGACTCTAAAAGAAAGGATAAGGATACTACATGGCATCCCTTGCGTAAGAATGTGTTCCAGAAAACAAAGTATGAGTTTTTCAGGGAAAATATCGTTCCTGTCTTCATTTCAAACAATAATTTCAGGTAAAGGAGAATCACTAAAAAATTCCCATGTATCTCATTTTCTGTAGGGTTTGATAGGACAGAAAGAACATCTACTACTTCATAAGAAGAAGAGGGACATGGATTCCCAATATGCCGAAAGATTTGTTCATAAAAAGTAGATTCTGAGTACTCTTAACTAACTTTAGCCCCAACAAACTCTCTCAGATCTTACAACACAGTTCTGTAACCTTTCCTCATTCCCACTCATGGATCTAATAATTCTACTGTCTGCCACTGAATGCTAAGCACCTAAATACAGGCAGCTGAGAAAAGAGTAAGTAACACTGTCCAGTTTCAGTTTCAAAAGTTTTATCCATTATAAACACCTGTCACAAACTTTACTGGTTTACTTCCAAGGAAACCTAGCAACTGAACATAAAAAACATAGAGGAACTAAATATGTCCATAACCAAGACTCAATCATGGCTTCAATTTGAGATCTCAACTGATGGTTCAGGAAAGCAAAGATAGATACAAACACCAAATGTGTTTCAGCATGGACAAACTGACTGATGCGACTTTGTGCCTGTGGATATGCAATGAATATAGAAATGTCAAGTCTCTCGTCTGCTCTCCATGTTTTTCACTATTCCTCAACCACCAGAAAAGTAGTCGAAACCAGGAAAAAGGATGAACTAAAGAAGTAGCTGTATACCACAATCACTTTTAAAAATGTACTACATGTGCAAGGCTAGAGGCTTTTCCAAAGACATAAAGGGGCAGAATGAAGCCCCGAAATAGAAATTACCTCATTTACCAGGCCAACAGACTAGATCTCCCATCTATGCCACCAACTTGCTGGCTGAACCTGGCTAAACAGTTAACCTGAATATCTCAATTAGCTTTTCCAGAAAATGGAGATAACACAGACATATTCCCTAAACACAATAATTCATGTCTCCAGTGTACCCCATGATGTTTGCACAAAAAGAGGTGTTAAAAGTATTCTGGCCATTATCATGACCCTTAAAAATTTGAAAATCAGTTTAACAGAAGGGTGAGGAAAAGCCACAAAGGTTCCAGCACATCCCAACAAACTCTACACTAATTGTTATAGAGGCAGCAGTAATTCTTGTTACCTTTCGACAGCCTGTATAAAAGGGAATAAAATGTCCAAATTTCAGTGCTAACTGCTATCATCTGCAGCAAGAAACAGAAACAGCACATGCTAAAAATAAAAGAGGAAAAGTTAAATAATCCTGCAAAAGAAAATACCCTGCTCCTCATTCCATGATCCAGGGATTTTGTAACTTAGTGAGAAACCAAGAGAGTGTTTTACATTTACAACCAGTACTTTTACCTTTGCAACTAGTACTTGTTCCAGATACCAAGCATCAGCAAGGGAATGAGTATGTTTTGTGGCAGGGAAAAAAAAACCAAACAGCAAACAAGCAGCATGTGGAAAGGTCTCACTCAGAATCTCTGCTTCCTTAGGTTCTTCCTGCAACCCAGGCTCATGTTAGAGGCTCTCATATGTATAACCTTCATAGTTGTAATTTAGACTGCAGCAGATTTGGCAGAAAGCAAAGGCCAACAGCAAACACATCCATGCTCTTGAAAACATCTCAAAAGCAGAACAGTATGGTTAAAAAGCTACAAGACGCTGCTAGGGAGAGACAAAACAAGCTAAAGGAGAAGCAAAAAAGACAAGCAATGACACTCAGAGAGAAATTAGACCAAAGAAACAAATCTGAGAAGAAAAGGGGATTTTCTAACACATTAACCTCACAGTTACATCTTTTGCACATCCCAGGACTTTGCTTTGAGTGGCTGCAAAAAGACAAACCTATTCCAATTCCACACATGTTCAGAGGATTATCAGAGGTGGCTGCACATACCAGCAGAAAGGGATGCAGCAGTGTTCACTGATAAGCTGGACTCAAGGAGAAGCTGATCCCGCACTGACGATGACAAACGTGGCTGTAAACAGCAGCAGAGCGAGATGCTGACACTCTGCTAACACAAGGTTACACTTCCCACTATGGAGCCACACGGCAAATTTTAATGGGCCAAGACCGACAGCTAGGGAAATGAGTGTCCGCTCTCTGCTGCGAAAATTATAGCTTTTCCCATCCCCCTCCAACTCATTCTCCACTGTCAGTACTATAACACAATGACCTCTTATTAGGGAGTATTTTTCAGTTGGGACAGTTTATTGTAAGGACACTGGATAACTCAAGGGATTAATGGCATGGACCTGGAGTCCCTCATCTCCAGTTTGGTAGTTCAAAACATCAAAAGTGGGTTGAAGAAAGAGCAATTAGGAGTGTGACATGAGTTTGTAGGGCTCCATTCTGAAGGCCTCAGTAAGGCCATAAACTTTAGCAAGGTATGCTCCAAAGACCCAAAATGCAGGACACAATATGATGTGTCAGATTGCATTGCTACATTATCTGGCAGAATGCTGAAGTTCTCTTGCAAACAAATAGAAATCACTGCTTCTCCTGGATTCCTATTGAAAGCAGCAGGCTGTGGGGGTAAGGAGTACACAGAAGAGAGTGCCACTGAGCACAGAGCAGAAGGTACTTAGCACCTTGCAGGATACAGTGCCCATTAGAATGAAAAGTACAATACAAAAACAGTCTGAGTCTATAATGACATCTGCTGATACAGTGCAAGATGTTTTAATTCTATTGCTTTCTCATACTTGTGCATAAACAGCCACGGACATGTTCCAAACAGGTCTCGGTCCTATGAAGCATTGAGTACTTTCAGTCACCAATTAAGTCAAAAAAGGTGAGGGGGTACAGAGAAGAATTTGGTCACGAGACTCTTTTCTCCCTCCTCTGGATTCTGTAAGTCATCTCCAACTGCTTAACACCAGATCTGAAGTCAGCAATTATATGCCTGAACACATGGCTTTCTCATACAGAGCCATTTGTTGGATTCATGCCACAGTTTGTTCTGGTGTTTCCGTAAACATTTTTATGACATGGCGCCATGTGCCTACAAGTCTGCTTTATGGACCGAGATCTACTGCATGCATCAGAAGGCAGCATGCATGATCCTGGCTACAGAGAAGCCACAGTAGTGTGGTGGAAGTTAGGTCATCTGGCTCACAGAACTGAATTGCTCATTTAATAAGGCTTCTACAGATACTCAGCTGGAAGCAATAATGACTCCTAAGCAAACGTGACAAAGACTGTGAGTTTAATATTAAAAAAAAAACAATTAATGAAAAAATGAGAAAACCTCCACTTTTCAAAGGGCTCTAATTAGCTGACATGCAAGACTCACCATTGTGAGAGTGAAGTTTATGTTGGAGTTCTTTAAATTGATAAATATTTTATGTGGTAGGAATACACATACATAAAGAAAGATACACAACTGCTATGTGCTTTCTCTGAGCAATTCTTCAGTTGCACATACAGTGAAATTAATTAAATCACATGTAATGGTAGAATCCGCCTTAAGAAAGAGAACGAACTGTTGACCAGCACATGCTGTGATGATCTGCTGCCTGCTACGACCTTCCTAATAGGGGGGTGGGGTAGGGGGAGAAACAACCCCAAAAAAACCCAAACCACTAAGACACTAAGTGTCAATAACAACTCCAGGTAATCTCATGTACAGATGTCTATGCAATTAAGGGATGGCACAGTGTTACTAGACTAGAAAGATTTTCAATGCAGAGCTTAACAGTATTCATGCACAGCCCTTTCATTAGATGCACTTTACTGACCCTTCCCAGGTCACAGTCTTTACTCACATCTCCTTCCTTTAAAAGTCATCTCCTGGGTTCTCCAGATAAAAGTTACAAGGTAAAAATACTTTGATGTGGCCAGTGCCACAGCATTGTGGAAAGTACTTGAGTCTTCTTACTGCAAACAGCTTGTATTCACTATGATCACCAAATGAAAGCCAGAGAAGAAACTCAATTAGAGATTTATATGTTTAGGACAATAACATGGGCTAGGAATTTTGGCAAGGTTTTGACTGAGTTATAGATGGCCGAAGAGAAAGGAAAAAAAAGAAAGAGAAGGTTGTAAAAAAAGATATACTGCAGCTCCAGAGAGTGGTGGCTCACTTCCCACTCTGTGTCACCATAAAAATGAAAACAAAACAGGGTTCTCTGTTCTCCCAGAGCTCTTTCAAAAACGGTTCTAGAGTGAAAAGATTGGATCACATGCACTGCCAGGTGCCAGACACTTCTAAGCTCACTCTGAGTGCATATGAAAACAAAGACAGCTTGAATGAGGTCCCTGAGCAGCAGAGCATTTTTTTATTAGACAATAGCACTAAGCATCTCAGTTTAAATTATGCTGCACAGGTCTTTCTTTGCTCGTTACTAAATAAGCACTGATCAAGAGCATACATTGCACATACTTAGGACAGGCGGCCCATGCTCAATGACAACTCAGTGGCCTAGGTGACCCATGTCTAACCCCAGAAAGACAGGAGGTTATGGATACAGGTCAGAATTCAGAGGTCAACAGCAGGGCAACATAAGGCAGTTTACATCTTTTTCACAAAGCATCAGCTCCTTAGAAAATCAAAACAATGGATGCAAAATGATGCAGCAAAGAGAACAACTCATGTATATTATATTATCAGCAAGAAATTATATGCTGCTTCTTGAAGAACTTACCAGCGGCTCCCGAGATGCTGCATTGTCAGTTGCAGGGCAGGAGCCAGCCTGTAAAGCAAAAAGAAGAGTGAGGTTACATTGCCACCTGACGGACACAATTAGAAATACTTGTCTGTTAAGACCGCTCTTCCTATGAGCAGGATCTAGGCAGATACACTGGTTTCTGCAATTAGTAGCAGCTCTGTGATGGACAGAAGACAAAAAGGTCAGAATCACAGGGAAAAAAAAAGAAAAAAAAATTAGTTCCAGCAGCCCCATTTAAAACAAAAGAATTCACAGAACCTGCAGAATTTGCTTTAGGGAGCCAGCAGTTAAGAGCCAGAGAGACTACTGAGAGATGTCATGAAGGAAACGTTCGCCCCAACTCACATTCTGAAATACATGGCATAGTGAACAAACACAGGATGAAACCGGGACTCCCTCTGCTAAACTCTTGGTGGCAATACTTGTCACATCACATGGTATAAGACAGGATATTTTCATCATATATGAAATGAGGATAATAACTCGCCTGTCTCAAAGGGACCTAATGAGTACTTGACATCCGCAAAGAATTTTGTGATACTAAAGGGAAGAAATGCTACAGAAGCCTAAAGTACTGCTATTGAAGTGGATGCAAAAGTACCTCACTCTGATTCGATGGTTCACTTTGTCCTCTCTAGAAGGACTAAACTTAATTTGACATCAAGCTTCTCCCATTTCCATGATGTTTCCAAGATACTTCCATTCATTTTCATGAATGGACCCTTTGTTTTCTACACTATTCTTTTAAAGAATACAAAATAACTATGATTTAACTAAACCTCACAATATGTCAGCAATACCAGTACCATCCTTGTTTCCCACAAATAATTGAGAGATGTAGTTTTAGGGCAGATGCTGAACACCTTACCTTGTACCACTAAGGGTGGTACACAGAAGGAAAGTGAAACTATTCGATTAAAGCAGGACAGCAGGCCAAAGATTGGACTAGTCTTAAAATTCAGGAGCTTCCACCCTCCAGGTTCACCTGCAGTTTTGCTCGTATTCACTCGCTCACCAAGAACAGGCATAACATTTTAGCTTAGTCCCATGTTTTACAGAATTACTCTCTGGGCTTTTCTTCACTGTCAAAAAAAAAGCAGTTTGATCTCTGCATAACTAGCATGTATCAGCTCTCCCAACGTAGCGACACCTAAGTTTTACCATAAAATAAACTTATCTTGGTCAACTATCTACTTTCAAATGGGATTCGCATGATGTTAAGATGGTCTAAACCACATTGACTTCACTGTGGTTTTTTTTATCTTAGCAGGATACATACGTTTATCTTAGCAGGTGACACATACTGATTACCTCAAAGGTTAAAAAAATGCTTTTTTGTTAGTAATGAAGACAAGTTTTGAGGCTCAGTTAGAAGAAAAAGGATCCTATTCATTGAGCATAGGGAAAGATAAAACTTTCAAGTGATAGCATAAAAGTCCTTAAGTGACTTTTTGTCCTTCAATTGTACTCATCACTTTTAGGCAATACACCACACCTTCAAAGTATCTCAAGATTTTTTTCCCCGTCTACAAAATAAACAAAAATATAGATAAAAGTAAGTATTTACCACAAGAGGGTGCCAGAAACTCAAATATACTGCAACTCAGATGCTTCCAGACATAAGCATCATCACCAGGGCCCAGCCAGATCTCACAGCTGGGGAGCGATGCTCTAGAGAGACCCTTGGGCTCTTCATGTGCAGTAAGTATCATTTTTGATACTCTGCTATATATCTGCAAAAATTTCAGCCACTAAGAATTCACTTGACATAACCACTGGAAATATCAGCCTCAACACCATACTGGAAGTCACACTGCCCAGTCTGTCTGTAGTGGAGACAGTGCTATGTGATACCAAGAAAAGGGTACTTCTCTCTACAACCTTGTCACTGTCTTCCCATTTTTGTATGCGTTGTATATCTGCTCTCAAATTTTTTATAGCTCAATGAAAGAAAAATAATGAACAGTCTCAAGATCCATCCACTCCTCCAAAAATACGGAAAACATATGAGAATCAACACAAGAATATGGCTTGCATGATTTATTATTAAGTTAACTGAACCTGTTTAGTTGTGGATAGAGCATATGCACCAAATAAGTTTATTTTATTTCTTCGGTCAAACTCCAGGACTAACTCTAATATTTTAGAGTATTAGCCATAGATAATGGCTACTAAACATAGCCATAATCTATGGCTAATACTCTAAAATATTAGGGCCTGATTCATAGCACACTGAAGTCAAAGAAAAGATTCTCATCAAATTCAGTTAGCAGAGTCAGAACTACCTAAAAGAGGCAGATGAAGAGCAGCACAGATGAAATTCCTGTTGAATACTTCAAAAAAGTACCTATAGCTGTTAACTACTATTTCCATGGAATTGTTCCATCAAGCCACTTGTGTTGAGTTTTCTAAGAATATATGTATTTTGCTCTTCTGTGGCATGTTTCAAGGAAAATTCAAAGCATTTTAACTACTTAAGGTGACTTTGCAAAAAGAAAAACTACAGATTTGTGGTGCAAAGTTACAAAGGCACAAAGGAAGAAAGAAACCACCACAGAATTCATATCCACAGAAAATTCCCAGAGCATCCTAAGTACAAGAGCTTCTATGTTCTGCCCTGAGGAGCTGCACTAGTATTTATGGACTATGACTCCACACAAAATTTGGCCAACCTGGGAAACTGCTCAAAGGATCTGAAACGAAGCCTAGGTTACTGTGAGACAACATGTATTATATTGACAGGTAAGAGTCTTCACCCTGAAGACAAATACTCAAAAATTCTGACACGTGCTTGTACATAACCTGATGACATAGATTAGATTAGTTGGATAGTTTGTAGTACTTTGATTGCATTGTCCAAAGCTACCAACATTTTAAATGAGATCTGCATTTTCCTTCCAGCAAGATTTCCAGGTACAAGGCACAGTGTAACAGCAAAGGAACTAGTCTTACAAGGTAGGGGACAGTAACCCTCCAGAACATGTTAGCTCTGAGACAAGTCAGGGAAGATTACATCCTTTCCACGCAATGGCGGTTCAATAGCCTGTATTTGATGAAAACAACGGACATCACAGTCCATAGACCATTTATCTTCACCATAAACCATCTTTTAAGGCAGAGAATCCAGAAACTTATCAGTCAAGTGCTACGGGCAAGTGGGGAGGAAAATTCACCCATATGGACCAACAATGCAGATAGGGAATTAAGCCTCTGGAGCAATAAATCAGGCATCTTTCAACATCTTTTAGATTTGCTTTAACTACTTCCTTATATGAAGGAAAAAAAGCAGCTAGATGGCAGGCTCAATCCAAAGTGAATGGAGCTTTAGAAAGAAAACAAGTAAGATTTGGGCCTTTGTACTCTGCTTGCTCCCCCACTAAACCACATGTAAGAACGCCAAGTACAAAAGATGTTGGAACACCAATGATTCTGTTCACCTTATCATCTCTTTCTCAGTCTCTTACATTAAATTTATATGTAGTCTGTTTTTAGCATAGCCAGCCTTCCAGTGTTATAAAACGAACAAAAGAACCCCACATACAGAATCCACTCTGCCTATGCTACCTCAACGGCTGCACTACCATTTTGTTACCAAGTCAAATTCAGCTATTGACTTTAACAATTTCTAGCCTTTTATGACCCACACTGACCAGCTACATTCTGACTTCCAGGCTACAGGATTCTCAGCTTCTGCACATAATTGTACAGATTATTAGGCATCATTTTGTGTTCCAAACTAAACAGCTTGGAAAAATTTAGCCATAGTTATCTAAACTAACAACACTAATGCCAATTAATGTTAAAGAATTTCAATTTCTCTCACACTACTGGGATTTATGGTTAAATGGAATATCGGACAACTGGGTCGCTGGCTGGCTGAGCCAAGAAGACACACCAAATATATTGACAAAGTATTCAGCATCAAAGAAATACTGATAGCCAAGAAAAATCAGAAGTCGGTTATCCTGTTTCAGAGGCTATACCATCATCTTGCTCTTCCCTTTCTTTTACTATAAGGAATAGTAACAAAGAGAAGGGATCTTCTGTTTATTTTTAGAAAAGACATTGCTAAAGGCCCAAGAAACATGATTTCTAAACAAAACCAAATATTTTCAAATCTCTGGTAGAAATGTTTATTGTCTCTAGAATATAATTCTATCTATGTAAATGATTTCATTTGAGCTGCAACACTCCCCCCTCCCCATAATGCTTGAGGCAATGTATTAATTCATGAGAATGGAGAAAAATTAAACTAAGAAAAACAGATAATAAGCCAAAAGACATCTGACACTTACCCTTTTCAGCATCTAAACTAACTAGATTTGTAATAGAAAACATGATAGAACCCAAACATAAACATGTTAAGCAAGGCAGTACTACTAGTCATAGCCTATGTTGAATGCTTGGCAATAAATAAACAAACATTATCAGTGGTAGAAAGTAAATATTTTTAAAAAATTCTCTAAACGTTTAGTGTGCAATGGAGACAACTTTTTACACGCATTGATAAGTGTCAAGATTGCAATGGGTTGCGTAAGAGGAGTGGCATTTACATTCTGCTGGACTAATAAAGATCTTTTGTTTTGTTTTATTCCAAAATTGTCCCCTAAAGAATTCATCTACCATGTTATGTATTTTTAATTACGTCCCGTTTTACTGCCAAAGCCTACAAGATTCTCCCAAATCCCATCTAAGCAACAGAATTTGAGAGCACTTCTCAGCATGAGGAATGTGCACCCAGCGTAAGACACACTAGATGGTGAAGATGGGGATATCTGTCACCAGCAGTCATCGACAGCCTTGGAGAGACAGAACCACCCCTCACAAGCACACAACGTGGGGAAGGAGGAAAGTTAATATACAAGCAGGGCTGCTCCTGCTGTGTGTGCGGAGCAGGTAAATGTTACTGTGGCTACCCTCTAGCTCAACTTGAGCATTGTTACCTCACACCCCTGAATCAAGGCAGACCACCAGAGCTGCCCTTCAGACAAACTGTGCCACTAATGAGGTCATGACAGGCCAGGAGCCAAAAGGGGTGCAACTAATTTGCTATTGCCTGAGAATCCAGCATTTTTGCACACAATGTGATGGAATCCAGCAGGGGAGCAGTTAATTGACCATTTTCACCCACAGCGGCTTCAAACTGCCTCCCTCCACAGATGAGCTGACACAAAATAGTCTCTCTGTGGTGAAAAGTTAACTTTGCAGCCTGAGTATTCTGCCTTATCTCAAATTCTTCCTGATTTAGAAAGCAGCACAAGCATTAACTCCACTATGTTCTTTACAGATAATGCCTGAAAAACTCTCCATGTTACATGCAACGTAAGAGTTACCGTTCCCACTTTTCACTATGGAGACAGAGTTACTTTCTTCATGTCCTTAATTTTAAAACCCAGGGGGTGCTCTGGCCACATTTATGAGGCCCTTCAAAAAGCAAGACTTTTCCATTTCCAAACCCCAAGCCTTCTTCTGAGGTAAGGCAACACTAAATAACTGTTTTTAAAAAAAGGTGCAATGGGAGGATACTATATCCAAACTCAAGAGAATCTGAATGTTTCTCAGGCAACCACATTTGCCAATTAACCAGATTTCTTTCTAGGAAACCTCTGGTCAACTGCCTTACGGCTTACGGATCAGCTGCAGGTTGTTTCAGGTTTCCTCATTGTGAAAGTGTTCACTCGAAGCATGAGGAATGGACTGTAATGCCTGCACCTCAAACTACTGTTGATGAAAGCACGTGACTGATGCAAAACTGTCCAGCAAGCTACTGTGAGTTTGGTAATGTGGCCTTTCACAACCTAGGAGGAGATATGTGCTGGTTAGTCAGAGCGTGAATTTTATGTAACGTATTTCTATTTCAGTTTAGTTCAACAATGTTCCCCACAAACTCAGCTTCTGCACTCCAAAATGAAAGGATCAACAGAGAGGTTCACAGTGATTTAGTTAAATCTGTATAGATTTGAATGATTGCACATAAAAGTGTGCTGGTGGCAGACTTTGCTCTATTTTCTTCCCTGTTGCTGAAACTGCCAGACCTTTCATCTCCTGCCTGCTGCAGGAAGGCCCTCTGTGGCCACCTAAAGGATTTTACAAAATCCCATTGGTAACACCTATGCAGGAGTCCATCTGAGATACTGGTGAGATGAGAGAGCTGCCAGGAGGTCACTAAATTTGAGGTAGGTAGAGT
Source organism: Balearica regulorum gibbericeps (assembly GCF_011004875.1). NCBI lineage: Eukaryota > Metazoa > Chordata > Aves > Gruiformes > Gruidae > Balearica > Balearica regulorum. The sequence goes on along the minus strand of NC_046204.1, from coordinate 5,223,431 downwards.
TTGCAACGAAATACAAGTTACCCTGGATCATGAGCAAGCTGGTGCAAGTGACTGGAAACCTACGCTACATACAACTACATCATACTTCCATTTTCCCTCGGGCTCTCCCATTCATTTCAGGTCCCATTCATTTCTTGAGCATGCACTCAAGCCAGCAAACTTACATGCCTCTTTTACCCTCTCCATTCAGTTTTTGACAATGCTTGTACTACGTCTATCATTGCTTTGTCCTTTTATGCTGTTGGTTCAAGGATCTTTTTCCCTCCTAGTAGCAAGGCAGAAACAACATCATTTTGTCTAACTGGTACTCCACCTCATTTCAAAACCCAGATGACACATAATTGCCTCTTTTCTCTCTGGCTGTGCTTTTGTTCTTTTTTTTCCCTCCTATTTCAAGTGCTTTATTGAGTTTCACATACAGACCCTAAAATGAAAACACGCCTACTGTCTAAGGCCTGGCCTGAACAGCGCTTCCAGTCAGCACTGGAAGATTTGCCCGTCTGGTGAAGCTCACGCTACCACACAGGGCAGGACACCAAACTGCAAAATCAATTCCCTCGAGATGCGAAGCTCCGCTGGTGCCACCAGGCACCCGAGGTGCGAACAATGCCGAGATGCACAGAGCCGCTAAGCGAGCAGTGTCACCCCGGCCGTGACGAGGTACCACGGCTTCCACCTCCCGGACAGCAGCCCCAGGCGGCCGGGGCAGGCAGGAGAAGGGGAAGCGCACCTCAGGGAGCCGCTGTCACCGGCCGCCGCCTCCTCGCGGGTCAGCGCTCCCGCGCCCCCCTGCTGCCGCTGCTCTCGCCAGGCGCCCGGGCCTCGGCGGCGACAGGCCCACAGAGGCGGGGCTGAGGCGACTCGAGCCGCCCCCCTGCCGCTGACCGTTACGACAGGTGCGGGGGCGGCGCGCGGGCGACGCGAGGGTGGCAGTTGGCGGCGCGCGGTGGCGCGCGGGCGGCGGTTGGCGGCGAGGCCGCGCGCGCGAGAGGAGGAGAGCGGAGCGGCCCGTGGCCGCCGCGCGCGCCCCCCATCGCCAGCCGCGGAGGGGAAGAGGCGGGGAAGGGGGGGGGGGGGGTGTCGGGACACGAACACGGGGACCACACACAGAGGCGCGGCGCCCTCCCTTCGCCCTCTGCCCCGCCGAGAAGGCGGCGGCGGCGGCCTCGCCCCACCCCGCTCCGCCCGACCCTGCCACCCCCTGCCCGCGCCGAGCGGGCAGAGCGCCGGCCCCGTTTACCTGGCTGGTCTGCTCCGCTTGCTCCGAGGAGGCCATCTTCCCAGGCCCTGCTAATCCATCCCCGCCCAACCGATGAAACGCCCTCACCGCCGTTCCCCCCGTGCGCCCCGCGCGGCCTCACCGGCTCGCTCTGCAGGCAGAACGAGTCGACCGCTGGGGCGTCGATGGCGCCTCGCGGGGAACCACTCCTGCCATGAGTTTCCGGCCTCTGCGGCCTCCCGCCGGGACGGGATCCAGCGGGAGGGCCGGCTCGGGCCAGGGCCGAGGAGGACGAGCCACAGACTGCGAGACTGTTCGGTTTGCAGTGTCCCGGCTTGCCCGGGGCCTGTCCTGAATGTGTTTTGGTGGCTGCGGTCCAGCAGCTCCGACCTGCGCTCTCCGTGGGTGGGACAGGGGCCAGCAGGGCCAGACCCAAGAACAAGCAGGGCTGGCGCTGGGGAAAGGACAGGCCCGGAAAAGCCAGTTGGGCCGTTGACAAAACCCGTGCTGGTCTGGGCAGTGCGGCAGGGTCATCGTGAGCAGCTTTGGCGTCGCTGCTTCCAGGTGTGACCGTGGGTATTATCCATTGCTGTTTAACTTCTACGGCTCCCAGAAGCCTGCTAAGAGGCATAAATAACAGGTCCGGTTTTGTACGACCAGCAGGAGCTCCCATGAGGAACAGCCTTCACTTTGGCAGCCCCAGGGGTTCCCTGACACATGCCAAGGCGGAGTTATTGCATGCCTGTACTTTTTCTGTTTATATTATAATTTCACAACCAGCGCACTTGACTGTAAGAGAATGTATTATCTGAATACACCTAGGCACACTCATCCTATTACTTTGTTTTACAAGTGATTAAATTGCTGCTAGTGCTAGAAGAGCTATTGGTGGACTTACTTTAGGAGCCAAAAGGGGTGCAACTAATTTGCTACTGCCTGAGAATCCAGCATTTTTGCACACAATGTGATGGAATCCAGCAGGTGAGCACTTAATTGACCGTTTTCACCCACAGTGGCTTTTAGAGTGACCTTCTTGCGCGTCAAAGTTCTGCAGTTCAGGTAAGCCCTGAGGAAGAGCACCACCACCGAGGTAACTACACGGGGTAGGGCCGTCCCGGCTCAAAGGCCGGCATGCCCAAACGCTCACCGGGGAGCAACGTATCTTTGGCGAGTGTTAGCTTCTCCCTTAAGCCACCGGCGCCTCCCGAACTCGGTGTCCCGGCGCGCCCCGCGGCCCGTCCCGGCGAACACCGCGCACCGCCATGGCGGCGCCGCTGAAGCGCTGCCTGGTGCGGCGGAGGGACGGGCGGGAGCAGCACGGTGTCGCCGCCTCCTGCCTGCGGGAGCTGCGCGACAAGGGTGAGGGGCGACCGCCCGGGTACCGTGGGGTTCAACGTGCCGCCGTCTCGGGGAGGGCTGGCTCTGGGCTCCGGCTGTCCCCGGTGCGCCGCCCGTTTGAGGCCGGGCTCCCTGGCGTGCCCTCCCGCGGTTCTCGGAGGCGGCGCGGTGGGCCTGGTCCGTGGAAGAGGCAGAAGGAGAGCAGGTCTCCGGCTGGCTCTTCCTGACAGGGGATGTGAAGGGAGGCGGGAATCAGCGTCTGGAGGTAGCTTGACTGAAATGCGCCATCTTCTATGTGTACGTCAAAGTTTGCATCGAGAATATTAATTTCTGGAGCAGAAACTCGTGAGTATGTGCTAAAAAAGAGCTGCGCAGAGACAGGCTAGCCTAAATTACTAAGGCTTGCTTGTCTCTTGTGAGAAGTGTACTAAAAGGGTACCTGAAAGGGGCCTACAGGAAAGCTGGAGAGGGACTGTTTATCGGAGTGTAGTGACAGGGCAAGGGGGAATGGTCTTAAGCTGATGGAGGGTAGATTTAGATTAGATATTAGGAAGACATTTTTCCCTGTGAGGGTGCTGAGGCCCTGGCACAGGCTGCCCAGAGAAGCTGTGGCTGCCCCTGGCTCCCTGGCAGTGTTCAAGGCCAGGTTGGATGGGGCTTTGGGCAACCTGGGCTAGTGGAGGGTGTCCCTGCCTGTAGCAGGGAGGTGGGACTATATGATCTTTAAGGTCCCTTCCAACCCAAACCATTCTGGGATTCTATGATATGATTCTAAAAGAGCAGTGCATACATCACTTCCATTATTTCATTAAGTATTTTTTCTGTTCTGCAGCTAGTGGCATTCTGGCAATTGACAAGGCCAGGGAGCCCATCACCTTAGTACTGGCAGAAGATGGCACCATCGTGGATGATGAAGATTACTTTTTGTGTCTGCCACCTAACACCAAGTTTGTGGCACTGGCCAAGAATGAGAAATGGTCCAGCAAAAGCTTAGGTACCCTGCAGATGAGGGAGCACGGAAGGGGAGGGGTGTTTGGAATACACTTAGTGAAACTAGGCTGTCTCAGGAGTGACCCATGAAACTGATGACTCTTGTGTCAGACAGTAGCACAGCCTGGCTCTCGGAGTCTGTGGATGAAGTGGACAGTGCTGCAGAGAAGTGGAAGCAGCTGGCCAGACAACTGAAGGATGACCTGTCTAATATCATCTTGATGTCTGAAGAAGACCTCCAGGTACAGTGGGGAAACCTCTGATTGCTGTCCTTGGCTCTGCACATCATCCATTTATCTTGCTGGATGGCAGAGAACAGAATATGTAAGCAAGATCTCAAGCTTAATTCAGCTGCTGCTGTTTGGCTGTGGTGCTAGAGTGAAATTTCTCCTTGAGGGGGAACATCACAAGTGTGTTCATCAGTGGTTGTCCCTCACAGCATGTCTTTCCAGTTCTGGCAGTGGGAAGGCAAAAAGTCTAGATTTGGCCAAATGGCAGCTGAGGTGGGCTCCTTCCTTAAAACCAGACCCCCGTGTAACGTGCCAAAGGGAAGGCTGAGCAGCATGCCAAATCTCTCTGCTCCAGAGGGAGTTGAGGAACTCAGTTTCCAGAGCTGACTGGTTCAGTACCTGACTGCTTAACCCCTCCTATGTGGCGAGGCACAGTGATAACTGCCTCCTCTTGTCCTCTGCAACATGCAGCCTCCTGAGTGCCAGGCTACAGGCTTGCCTTTGTGTATTCCCATGCACTCCTAAGAAGTGGTACTTTGATTGCCAGGAGTTGTCAGGATTTCTGTTCAAAATGCACACGATTCCACATCTTCCTGGGTGCCTTTTGGCTTCTGGTAAATAGTGCTGGCTGGTGGAGTGCCACTGCAGTCTCTCATAACTAGGCTGACTTGCTGTGAAAAGAAACCTCGTGAAACATATGCTGGGTTTCATGAAGGGGGAGGCTTGCTATTTGTACTGTAATCAGCATAATGGAATGAGCTAGTCCATGTAACAGGAGCACTCTCATTGTTTTAAGGTGCTTATTGATGTACCACGTTCAGACCTGGCAGAAGAACTTGCCCAAAGTCAAACCAAAATCCAAGTATTGCAGGACACCCTGCAGCAGGTGCTGGACAGACGAGAAGAAGAACGCCAGTCAAGACAGCTCCTGGGACTCTACCTAGAGGCCTTGAAAAATGAAGACAGTATCCTAAGCAAAGTAGCAGGTAGGGAGCATTCGGATGCTAGAGAAGGAGCTTTTCAGAGATGCCTGAAAGAGTTGAGTGGAATAAATAAGGTAGAGTGAAGGACTGGAGTGAGTCACTTGCTTAGCAGCTGTTAATGTGGTGGATGTAATAGCTGGCGTAGTGTAAGAATTCTCTGACTGGGTGAGACCAGGAATCCTCTCACTGCTGAGTCGCATTTCTCACAATGCCTAAAAGTAGAATACTGGGAGAAAAGCTTAAATCATGTAGTCATCCTTGACATTACAGATTTCTTAAGTTAGAGGATGTGCCTAGATAGAATGCATATTTTATTAATCTCAAAACCATCAAAGCAGTCCCGGGCACTTTTCCTGTCCTGTGTTTGTCATGGGCTATAATGATTCTGCTGCTTTTCAGAATCTGAGGCTGTACCAAGAAAGGAGATGGATGTGGTTGACACAGGTACCAGCAGTACAGGCGCGCCAGCCAAAACAGCGCTCAGTGACCAGATCCTTGCTGCTCTGAAAGAGAAACCTGCTCCAGAGCTCTGCTTGGACAGTCAAGATCTAGAGGTGGGTGAGAATGACAAAACCATATTCTGGCAAATGTCCGGAGAGAGAGGTTATTGGGGAAGTTGTCTTTGCTTCTGGAGGCTCTAATGTTAATATATCTCATTCTCAAAGTGGTGAGATTAAATCTGTTTCTCTTCTACCCCCTGCTTGGAGCCCCGCTGTAAAAGCCAGTTGACACTATTCCAAGTAGTCTAGTCTGTCCTCTGAAAAGCCACAAAATAATTCTGGTTTTGATCTCTGCCAAATCGTAGTCAGCCAGTGCTTCAGCTGTCTAAAAAACTAGCAAGTTTGTTTTGGTTTTTTTTTTTTTGTACGCAGATGCATCTAGCTGTATTTCTTTTATACATCCCAAATAAAAATTAAAATCTCCTTATTTTTGGAAACCAGTGTAAATAAACCCATAGCTTGGAAAGCAAAGTCTAGGTAAACTTTAATCATTAGAAAGTGTGTTCTTTTTAATGTTATGAACTTGCTGCTCTTGCTTTTCTGTGCTGTAGAAACTAAGTAACTGCTTTCTGTTCCTTTGAACATTTGAATGTAGCTTCAAGCTCTAAGCGTTGGTAGAATATTGAAAATCCACTAGCCCACGGGATAGATGATGATGAAAGCTGGGAATACCTTCCATACCAAATTGCCAGTACTAAACAGGTGTCTCATTACTGCTGTTCTTAATGTGGGTAGAGGGGGCGGTGGAGTGTCAGTAGAAAAGACTACAAATCTGTCTTGCTACAGCTGGTCTTGAAAGAAGACACGCAAGCCCTGGCCTCGGCTCTAAGATGTGACAAGCAGAAAGCTGAAACTCTGCAGCAAGCCTGTGATCAGGAGCTCTCCAAGCGTCTACAACAAGTGCAGACTTTGCATTCCCTAAGAAGCACGTCAAAGGGCAAGAAAACGCTACCCTGGGGAGACTGGCCTAGTTCAAAACGCAAAAAATAAGACTGTAGTGCTGCTTGCAATTTTTTTTTCTTGGCATTAGAATCAATACAAGCAAAGATGTTTCCTGGGAGCCATAGTTTGCTGGTTATACTCTGGTCTGGCTATAGACAACTAAAATCTGGACATTGTCCTGAGGCTTAAACTCCTGTGATGGTTCAAATCATGTGTAACCAAAGGGATTTTGACTTTTTGCAGAATACTAGAACAATGGTATTGCTAAGCACAGCATGGAAGGGTTCAGCTTTCAATACCTGGTCAGGAGCCAGAAGCTTCCATCTGATAACAGTGGATCTAGCTTCGGAAGCCCCAGGCAGTTTGCTTACTTTGTCTTCTGGCAGTTTTCAAAGTCAAGGATGGAAGACCTCACTGGAAGACACTCTGAGGCACAGTTAATGAACAGAAAGAAGGCACTTGGAGGACTGCTTACTGAACACAGAGTGCTCATTCTTCGCTAGGGTTAATTGTGATTTGGCCTAGTTAAGCTGTCATTGTGCAGTTTTTCCAGCTGCTGTCTGGCTTTAAGCTCCAGCCTGGGATCTGGGAACTTGAATTATCATGCTAATTTCATCAGTTAAAGTAAATTCCAAGTCCTTTAACTTCCGGCACTTTTTCTGTAAGGAACTCCTGCCTTTTGGGTGCAGTGTAAGCACTAACTTGTAAAACCCAGCAAAGGCAGAAATACTTGCTTTGTAGGGCTGAAGACTGGTAATTTGGCCTGTCTGTATTTCTCTCCTAATCATTAGTGTAGTACTGTGATGCTTTTCACATCTGTTAAAGCCTTTTTTTCTAATATCATTAAAACCTTTTTACCTTACTGTTGGACTAGTTTTAATATTCCCACCAGCTGCTATGATTAAAGAACGTGCTGATAAGTACAGTATTACCTTAAGGATAGAGGAAGAAGAAATTCAATATATAAATATTCTGTATTTAACCTGTCCAAAGTATTTAGGTAGAATGCATGTTCATACCAGTGACACTGCACCAGAACTCTCACCTGGCACAATCTGTTCTCTTGTGAGAACAGAAGGTGTATATGAAAAAAATCTGAAAAGTGAGCTGAAACTTCTGAGAAAGTTTTAGTAGGTACAAATGTTTTCTAGTATCATGCAAAACCTTCTGATTTAACACAACCTTAAATGGTACAGGATGCCAACAGCAGGCATTCCAATGAAGCCATTGCATATAGACATTCCATTTGAATTACGGCACACTCCAAGTTAGACTGCCAGTGTAACTAATAAATATTCTAAACAGTTTAGTGCCTTTGAGCGGGTAAGCAAAAATACTTCAGGTAACTTCAGATGAAGCTACCCATATGGGAATTGACTGGACAGCCAACTTTTTGGTCAGTCTGTTTTGCTAGGGCAAGTAATTGCTTCTTACAATATATGCTTCTGGCTTGTAACATTATAGGCCATGGCACGTAAAAAGGTTTCCTGCTGCTTTACATAGCTACAAGCTTTTTATGTGTTTCTGAAATAGCATACATGGCTGTGCATTAACAGAATTTTTGAAGCATGCTCTATTGCACTCAAACCTGATTACACTGGCTACCAATTGAAACAGCAAGCATTGAGTAGACAGGCTGTCAGCAAGCTTTTTCTGTGAGCTTATGATGTCTCAGCTCATGATTACCACTCTCTCCATTATAAACCAGGTATTCAGTCTTGCTCAAAACTGCAAGGCTTTTGCTTTTTTCAAGCTCAACTTGGCAATGGAAATTCTACTCCTTATGCTGTACAAGAGGAAGGAAGGGTTTTACCTGTGTCTTTTTCACATCCACTTAAAATAGCAGATAGCGTAATTACTTCAGTCCTGTATGTATTAGGAACATTTAACTCACCTACTTCCAGGCAAACAGTGAGATGGAATCACAGAGACCATGCTTGTAGGAAAGCAGCGATGGCCCTTCCAATCTAGCCTTAAGGAAAAAAACAAATGGAGGGTTTTCAGTGCTGCTTTTTCCTCTTTTCTGTTATCAAGGTTAGAGCCCTTAGTTGCCTGTAAATTATTAAATGCTGCAGTTCTTATGTTACAGAATTCAAATTATCAACTAGACCTAGCATAGTGTGATTTAAACTGTTTCTTTTGTCTTAATTGTTCTGTTCTAATCTAACAATCAGATTTTCATAATCTGGTGGGAGTTGCAGTTATACTCTATCCTAAAGCTGAGCTGGTAGTTTAATAGTAATATTGATGATTATTTGCAAAAAGAGCAGGTATATAATACTTAACTGTCTTTAAAGCTCTATTATAGTTAACATTCTTCAAAAATGTCCATAAAAAGTGGAGTTTAACTACTAAGAGAATTCAATGCTGCGTATCATTCTGTAATTTCTATTAAAAAGTCCTTTTTTAGTGGTCAAATGTATGTATTGCTTCTTGGATCTCTTTCAGTAGTGCAGTCAAAGATGAAAATTGCTAAAACATCTCCATTTAATGAGATTTTTAAACCTAACAGTACAATTATCCATACGATATATTTTTTTAGTGTAGACTTTACTATAGATTTTTAGATCATTATATTCTGAAAGTCGGTTCCTAGCTAGGATTTCCTGTTGGTGGTAACAAAAAGCTGCTGCCAGATGTAATATTTTTACAGCAAATAATCACAAAGCTTTTCAGTAAACAATCTTTAGCCATTGGCCAGTACCAGTAGTGTACATGTATGTGTGTTTGGAGAGGAAGTAACGGGAGATTTTGGCTGAGGACAACAGACAACATCAGAGCTAACAAACTTTGAGATATATTATTTGGGCTTAGTGACCTCAAAAAAAAAAAAAATCAGGTACGCTGTGCAATAAGCATCTACTAGGCCTTCCTCTTGGAAGACAGCTACTATGATATCAAAATGCTTGATGCTTCTAAAGGCCTGGGAGTCCTGCAGAATAAATATCAATTTTCTACTCAAAAAAGGAATAGGATAAACAATAGAAGCAAATTAAGTAGAACTGCACGTGTCTTGATAACCAGACCCCTGCAGAAGTTGCTCCTTTAGACAGAGCACTGTATAAGAGCAAAAGATACTTGACCATTTTTTGCTTATCTTACCCATGCAAGTCAGGAGAAACTGTCCACCTAAAAGATGCTCTGTAATCTAATTTAACCTTAAATTAGACCTACATTTTGTAGACATGAAGTATGTTTGATTCATGCTTATTTAAGGTGCATAGACACTTTAACTATGCAAAAATTACCATTTCCTTGATCTTATTCCTGTAATATTTAAGAAGCTTTAAGTTTTGAATAGGGTGACTGACCCACTCATGATTCAAGAGGATGGATTTTGTATAGGTGTTGAAGAGGGAGGGATACAGTATGGAAGGGCTAAAACAGCCAGAAGAGGTATGAAAACCTAGGGTGGCTGTCATTATGCTTTTTTCAGGGTAAAAATGTTAGAACGTGAAAGCCTTGAGTTAAAGTCTTTATCATTAATACATTCAAGCAGACCAACCTACCTCGTAACAGACTCCTCCTTCAGCAATAGATTTGCCGTGAATGAGTAGCCTCATTTAATGGCTTCAACGCTGCATTAATGATTTCTGCCTTAAAGCACCAAGAAAAACCTTTCATATCTCCTGTGAGATTGATGACCAGGGCACACTACGGTAAATAAAGCTTCATGAACCTCAAGAAAGCAAGTAACATACAGTGGCATTTACTCGGTTTTCATACTGCTTTTTTCTTAATATAAGCACTGGTATGCCAAGAGGACAGATTTCCTGTTGAGTACAGAATTGCTAGTTTATTATCTACCTAGCCTACATCTGTCAGTAGAAGAATTCTTGTAAAAAGGTATCTCATCCCTGAAAGTGGAACAGTTTGGGATAGGGAGGGTAAAGTGTCATTGTGTAAAATTTCCTGTATACAGCCAGAGATAGGGATTCATGACATTCCTATTCTACACTGTAGCACTTGATGTTATTTGAGCGATATTGGGTAGTTACAGCCTAAAAAAAGGCATATTTTTTCTTCCTCAATCCACTACTGCTTACAGAGCAAGAATAAAAGGGAGCACGTGTAAGGAGGCCAGAGCATTACTGTCTTGGCATTGTGTCATGGATAGCTGAGTGACTCTAGTCCAGAAAGTGCACTTTTCGTTCAAGAGAAGAGTTTTAAACAAGGAGCAAGGCTACACCTAGAAGATCTCAAGCGTGAACAAAAATATTATGTCATCTGGTACCTTATCTTGGGGTAGTATTTAAGGTATGAGCCTTACTAAAATGACAACCTGCTGATTTTCAACTTGGTTTTTTTTAAGAATTACCCTAACCTGTATCCTTCAGGAAAGAACAAGTGGCTTCAAGGAAGAGCTTGTCTCATGAATCAAGGGCTGAGCAAGAGAAACAGCGTTCAAGTCTTTCCTCTCTTCCTGCATATTTTAGACTATCTTTGGCAAGCATATTCTGCCTTGATACAGTTTGCCCACGCAGTAACTTAAGCAGACTTCTCATTTCATTTGGCTGTATCTGTTTAACACCTTATGTCTTTAAAATCTGCTTCTTTTGCATCAGCAGCATTTGGTAAGCTCTACCAGCCCAGCAGAGGGCAATGGTGGAACATTTCTGCTGTACCGCTGCTCCAGCCAAGTTCCTGTAGTGAAACTGGAAATGTAATGCAACTTACTGAAAACAAAGATTGTACACCAGCAGCATCACAGGTGAAAAGTGACACAAAACAAGTTTTAATTGTCAAGACAACAAGCGAGAGATATGGCTATTACAACAAAACTAAAATACTCAAAATACCTAAGCAAAAAATATCAAAAATGGAAGCAAGGAGGAAGACAAACAATTACTGGAGAAACTAAGTAGCAGCATGGAGGGAGTTGCATACTGAGGTATTAAGGCTAGTGAGAGTATTCTGCTTTAAATGCTTTATTTAAAGGATCTTCTTTTTAATAACAGTAAGATACCTTTTTGTGAGCAATTAAGGCATTTTGGCTGTAAGCTTTACTGAATTCTAACAGACCTTTCATTTTTGGAACAAAAAAAATCCAGCTAATTGTTGCTAACCTGCAAGAGGAATCTCTAATAGGCTAACTGGGGTTCCTTTAGGATAATAAGAGAAAATGACCAGAGACATTACTTGAAAGGTAAATCATGCCATGTTGGAATCTTCACTTTCAGTCACAGCTGCTTCTGGATGTTCCCCAGTTCTTGCTCCCTTAGCTGCACCAGACTTCTTTTTCTTCTTTTCCTTTTGCTCCATGTTATTTGATGCGAGCTCATCACTCTTCTGGGTGATATACTTTAGCTGAGAACATTAAACTAATCAGTCATCTACTAAGGAACTTCATTTATTCATGAGAAATTAAAGAGAAATGTTCAAGAGAAATTAACAGGGCAAATTCTTCTTACAAATAACATGACAAACACTCCAAAAAAGGCTAACAAACATCAATTAGTTTTAATTCTCACACAAAACCCTCAGTCTAAGCAGGATATCCTCAGATACTGAAATGTCCTGGCAAGACTAGGATTTATAAATGTATGTTACATCCATCTCTAGAACTGCAACATTAGCAGTTACTCAGAGCTGTAGTTTGCCACCATATAATCTGAGTACAGAAACATTGCAAGATTCCTCTGCACCTACTTGACATAAACAGCACATGATAGGAATACAAAATTCAGCTCTAGCATTTGCTGTGCCTTCTCAGGCAAGTTCATGTTGCGTATTTCAAATCACAGATGGAAGGAAAAAATCCCCTCACATAAAATCAGCATTGGAAGTATTATTCTTCACGGAAGCATTTACAGGTATGTCTGAACACATTAGTGAATTTAAGTCCACTGAACATCATTCAGATCAGCACATAAGATGATACAATAACGTGAATCATCTCGATATTAATGTTAGGAGACTTAGCACCTCAAGGTGGACTCCAGCTATTCCTGACCTTAGGCTAAAACAAAGGAACACAACATCAGGAAAAAACAGTGATTTACTTCCAAGATTGACAATGTTGTAATGTGTCTGTTGATTGTACTTTTGTACTTGGAACCTCAGCAGCCCTGTTGCAATCAGAACATTGCTGCTTGAATTGCAATCAGATCTGTGTTCCCACAGTGAGGCATAGCATTGTGAAGCAAAATAAGATGAAAAGTTTAAAAAAAAATAAAAATCACTGGATTGTGCCCATCCATCATCAAGAAGCCAGTGCAATTGCTTAAGCAACGGTTGCTTCATCATCTATAGCCTTCGTTCAGATGCTCTTAGGAACTAACCAATTGGTTTAAGAATGTTGTGAGACAGAAAATACAGTGAATCTCACCAAAGAATTGCTCCTTCTAGCCAAAAGCTTCACATCTTCTGTATTGACTGTGCTTCGTTTTGCATGCCTGCATAAAATTAAAAAATATTCCTTAATGTGTTTGCCAACACTTGTTGTAAGAGGCCATACAGCATCTAATTCAAAACACTAACTAAAAAGGCTTAAAAAGGACCTGGTAAACCAAAGATGTCTATCTATTTTACAATTACAATACACAAAAACCTATTTTACAAGTTTATATGTGTACATCTAAATTCCCACACTTCCTGTGTAAAACCAGTAGAATTTAGCAACCAGAATTTCAAGCACCACTATTCCATTCCCTCTTACTTACCAGTGGGTCTCTGTGTTAAGTTTTGACTCCTCAAAACATTCTCTTACTTCCTTGGAGCAACCAGATGAAACAGGGATGGTCATAAGTATCTGTCACTCCCAAACCATCCAGTACCGTTACGTATCAACATATTTGACAATTATATACAGTCATTAATCTAAACAATCGTACCATATAAACAAACTTCCAAGATCAGGAAGAACCTACAAGGGAGTATTTATTTTGTAACTTCACAGCCGCTATTTAATCAGAACCCTTTAAAACTGGAATCAGAAGACATATTTTAAAGACTATCTAGTTATTGGAGTGGAATAAAAAAAAAAAAAAGCTATTGTAATAATCAAGTGTTCCAGTACCTACCTCGCAAACATTTCAAGGTCTTTGGCAAAGTTATCTGGAGAAAACACAAAGACATCACACATTTTAAAATGCTAACTGAGTAGGAAGAGATACATAATACAGTTCCAACTGTTAGAAAGGTGTAACTGCAAATTATCCAACTTAGTTATGAGAAGCGACCATAACTTGTTATTACGTGCCGCTCTGTTGCACAGGCAGGTGGCCCACACAATATTTCCACATACATTTAAATGTTTTTTCCAGGTATGAAAAATAGAATCACTATTTCTTGTACTTTTAAAAACGTAATGCAAGAAACAATGCACCAGTGACGCCTAGCTCAGTGCTATTTTTTTAAAAGCATTCTCCAGCAATTGCTCCTGAACAAATAGGTAATATGCAAACTTCTGTACCACACTGCCTGAAGGTGATCTCTGAAATAGCTGCAATGGCTTGTTTGCTGAATTGCATGTCTTTGTCTTCTGCAACATCCTGGCACAGGCAGCCAACCGTGTAGTGAACCGCAGCCTTCAGCCTCTGAAAGGACCCAGGGCAGCGACAGGTCAGTTCTCTGCAGACCGACACACCAACTCTTGCGGTGTCCGCTCACGGACCCCAACGCACCCCGCAACGCCACGTCTGACTCCGTGCCCCACACCCCCGCCACGGCTCCATCTTGTCCCGGCCGGGCGCTCCCCCGGCGGCGCTGGGGGCCAGCCCCGGCAGGGCAGGAGTGGGGCGGCGGCCGTGGGCCCGGGTAGGAGGAGGAGGCGCCAGCCCCGCCGTACCTGGGTGAGCAGGAGCCGCTCCTCGCTGTCCACCGCCTCCATGGCGCTGCCCTCAGCCGCCCGGCCGGGTTTCCCGCCCAGCGCGGCGGGGCGGGGCTGCGCCACCGCCATGTCGGGCGTCCCCGCCCGGGGGAGCGCCGTTACCCCGGCACCGGGCGGGCGTCCGGCCGCTGAGGGAAGAGGGGCCGCTCCGAGGGAGGCCCAAGCCCTCCCCGGCAACCGTCACAGCTCCGCGACGGGCGGAGGAAACCGCCGCAGCCGCCCTCCGCCATGTTGCTGAACTGGGGTGTTTGAAGGTGCTTTCCTACCGGCGAGGGAAACATGTCCCGCAGCAGGGACGGACGGACGGACCGCCGGGACGCGGCCCGCAGAAGGCATTGCACCTTACCCTGAGGCCAGTTTTGGCCATCAGCAGTGGAAAGAAAACACCTCAATGCATTTATAAGCAAATTTATTTAGCTTTGAGATATATATATATGAAATATACCCACAAGTTATTACAAAAGTGTCTGGACACATATTCTAGCACAGTACAGTAAAAAGTGGTATTCTAGGAGGAATATCTGAGATCTACAGTATGTTGGTTTCAAGAGGAAATATTTCCATTAGACATTGTAGGCAGAAGAGGACACGTTTCCTCCATGGCCTGTCCAGTTAGTATGGATAAATACACCTGGCTTCGATAATAATTCGTATGTATGTGCACCAAAGTAATCGCGCTGAGCCTAGAATAAGAACACACACACACACACACACAATAGACACATGAATATCACAGTTGTATGAGCACTAGAAGTTGCACCTACTGATACTTGACTATGGGAATACTAGAAATAAGATCTGACTCCAACATTGTAACATTCAAACTTATTTTCTCATTATTAGCAAAATCACTGCAATGAAACATTTACTAATATCTAGTAATTAAGACTTCTGTAGAAAGTATGCTATTTCTGCTAGGTACTAATCTAAAAAAAACAAGCGCTTACCTACATCCAAAGGTTCTAAGACGCTTACTTCTTTGTAAAGCATTTTGATTCAAAGATGTCGTTACCCTCGGCTCACAGATGGAATACTAACACATGCTGGCACCGGCATACCAGTATTTCTGGTGTTCTTTACCCAGACATCACACAGTATTTTATTGCCATGAATTTCAGGTTTAACAGAATTATATTAGGCAATCTATGCCTTTATCTTTACAATGTTGGAGTAATTAGGACATATTGACATCACGGCCTTTAGACCAGTATTTAAATATTTCAGTAGCCAGAAGATCTGCTAGATTATTTCAGGCACCTACCTGAATCAGGTTAGCTGGTAATACTTCGTGCCTGTATCCATCATAAAAAGAAAGTGCTGTAGTGAAGCAGGGCATAGGGATACCAATCTCTACTCCAGTGCTGATTACACGTCGCCAGGAGTCCTGCGAGAGAGGAAAAGAAACTAATCAGTGCTTGTTCAGAGGTACGTGCAGGCATATGAACTATTCTAGTATAATAGCGTGTGCTATTTCAGGTTGTATGAAATCTAATGGCCAAGTCTGAGCAAATGCAGCAGTAGATTCCTGATTTTACATAAACACGGTTGATCCAAAATACTGGCAAGTAAGATAGGGTTAACAAATAGGACAATACGAGTACAGACATATTCTTCACATGCAATCAAACCACGGCTTTGAGCAAGGATGTTCTTTCACATAAATATAATCAGTGCATCCCAAAAGCATCAACACAGCCGGGAACATACTGAGCAAACACCAAGGCTCTTTCAGGACCTCTAATCAAGCGCAGTACAAAGCCTGCCCAAGGGCATAAGAGGTCAGCACGATACTTCAGACAGACATGTGGATAATCCTCATTTCAACCGGACATCTGATTTAGTAACCTGCATGGAATATTCAGCTTCAGTTAAAATAATTACTAATGATAATATATGACTTCTTTGTTGGTCAGATTATCTAGTTTTAGTTCTGCCTGTCAACTCCATCCAAATCAGGACACTGTTTGGACAGACCTAGGTCTAACGAATAGCGGGTCTGGAACACTGTTATTTTGGTGCTACTGCAAACAGTGGTAATGGAACAGAGCTCTACACTCTGTACAGCTGAAATCCAAGTGCACAGAAGGCACAAGACACAGGGCAGTGACGAGAATGTTCACACAGGCTAGACATTTTTTCCTCACATCATGCTGCTTCTGAGTTGCTAGAGTTCTGCCTAAGTCTTCTATAATAGTAAAATGGAAACCTTAAGTTTCTAATAGTAGCGTGGCTAGTATCAAAGAGAACCACCATGACACCACAAGGACTATATGTTTGTTTGCTCCTGTATTATCTTTAGGTTGACAGTACAAATATACCTTGCAACATTACATGAGACCTTGGTTCATTGGTTGATGTATCTGGATGCTGATTTATAAAGTAGTGCTTCAGTGATGCAACCCCCTTTTTCTTCCTTCATTTAGAACTAACATTCTCCTACTTCCTGATAAACAGAGGCAAGAGGCATTTGTAGGCATTTTTTCAAGGACAGGTCGCTAACCCTGGTGTCTGGCTAAATTCTAATTAGGAGCTCAGTATAGCCTACCTCACCACAGTAACTTGTTCCATTTCAACAAGCTCCAACTATGTAGTTTTTTTCCTGTCCTGATCCTGTAAGACCCGTATGTTCTACTACAGTAGGGTACCTTGAAGCATAGATGATCAATTCCTACACCCATACATTACGTGTGTACAGATACACATACATAGTCCCAAAGAGCTTAAGAATTCTTTAGAGATCTGTGGGATTAAGGATGCTGTATAAATAGCTTTCAAGGGTGTTCTCTAGCTTTTCATTTTTCAATCTAAATATAGTTGTGAAGGTAACTCCTGCGAAAGAAGCTGAAGAAGTCCAGGCTATAAACTATTATTTTTATGCTCTTCCTTCCTTTGAAACTCACCTGACAGTTTTCAACAGCTGTCTTAAAGAAATCATCCAACAGCAAATTCTGGAGCTCAGGGTTTCGATCAAAAGCATCTTTGATTTTTCCCAGGAACACACTAGGCAGAACACACGTAAACCAGGAATAAAATCTCACAGCTTCCAACAAAGGCCCAGAATCCAAAAATTACAGTGCCAAAATTTGACTCAGCTGGACTCAGATTCCAAACACTGAGAAAGATGCAAACAAAACAAAGACCGAATAAAATCTGCAGTAGCTAAAGCCACCAGAAAATTGGCTTCATCTGGTAACCTTTAGTGCCATCTACAGAAACAGCCTCTCGGTATGTAATCATCAGATTAACTCCATGGATTTTCCAAGAAAATCTCTAGGCCTGTCAGTCCAGTGCCACATAAACTAAATTGCCTGCTCTTCTTCCCTCAGCAACTAAGTTACCTCCTCAATTACCTTCTAATGATGCAGCCTCCTCTCCACATCAGTGCAATGCCACCGTAATTCAGTGTCCAGCCAAACTCTTTGGCTGCTTGTCTCAGCAGCATGAAGCCTTGAGCATATGAGATAATCTTGGAAGCATACAGGGCCTAAAAAAGAAAAAAAAAAAAAAACACCAAACAAATTCACATTCCAAGTGAAGTCCCACAAAGTTGAACAAGAAACTTCACAGTCTACATGCCCTGTTTGACTGAAAGCAGGAACTAATTTGTCATGAAACACAAACACAAGAGCTCCTCACTGGGGTTTACAGCATCCAAGACCTGCTTTGATATACAGCTGTAATACAGCACTCTGGCAAGCACAATGACTCACCTTGCGTATGTCCTCCAGGAAGGCCTTCTTGTTCCCACCAAATTGCGTCACTTTAGGCCCAACCAGCAGCTTACTGGCCTGTACTCTCTCATCCTTGAGGGAAGACAGGCACCGTGCAAACACAGCTTCACCTTTAAGTATGTATGGTAGGAAAGGGCAGATAATTAGAAAGTTCAGCATCACAGTTAAGGTCTGAGATACTTGTCCTTAATCACACAGTGAGAGTGTCACTGAATGATGAGCCACATACATAGTGAAACAGAGTCACACAGGAACAGAGGTGTACAAATGAATTATTTCAACAGCATTACTGAGGGACCAAACTGCCAGTCAGCATAACCGTTGGGTAAATATTGACTGATACAGCTTTCAAATGATAAAGAGACAAAAAAAGCCACACGTCACCTGCATGAAAATTTATCCTCAGGAACTTTCACCGGAATTTTAAGAATTTACTTTAAAATCTCTTCCTATCTATAAAAGACAGACAGCGTTGCACTGCAGTCTAGGGACAGGCAAGGCTGAAGACTTCACTAGTTATTCTATCGTGCTTTGAAGATAAAAAGCTGTTGCATAAATGCTAACTCACATTAACTAGATGTGCTTTGAAATACACACATGCAAAATAGAGCAATTAAAATCAAGAATAAATCAGCAGGTTAACTTACAAGAGGAAAAAAACTTTACAAATCTGGTAAGCTCATAACACTAGTATCCAGAATCCCATAAGAAAGTTTTATAACATCACTAAGCAGGTTACTAAATGTCATTTGCCAGGGCTAAGGAGATAGCCAAGCAGTATCTTCAGCTCCTAAAGAGAAAGCTTGAATGCCAATCTCTTGATCTGGCTCAGTCAATTCCTAATCATGCTGGTTTACATTGTACTTATTTGCAATTGAAGATGGTATTGTTAAATGGGGAAAAAAATGTTTCCTTTCTAGGGTCCGATAGAAGGAAAGCAATCAAGTTTATTATGATCTTCATACTGAAATTTTCTTCCACCTTTTAAGTCAGTCGTGAATTACAACAACAAAAAAACCCCACTCCCATCCCTCAAAAAAAACCCAAACCAAACCACCCAAAATAAACAAAAAAAAGATTAATAATGTTTTCACAGAATTCTGGATCCTCCCTGAAGAAGGATTAAAAGACTGTATCAAAATCAAAACTGGTTCCTCTCCATTTCTGCAAAAACTGCCTTCTATACTGGGGAGAAAAAAAGAGTCAGGAAAAACCAGGGGTAGGATGACTCTGCTTTTACAAGCAGAAGTCTGCAAGTCATGCTTATGCAGTAAAACCACACACACAGCAACTGCCCTAAGAACAGCCATGTTTGCAAAAGGGCTATTGCACATACTTCCCCATCAACTCATCATTACCTAACAATGCTCCCCTGGCACTGCAGAGAACTAATTAGGGAGTGTCTCCTCCACCCTCGGCCTTTGCAAGAACCTCAAACAGGAGAATATTAACAGCACAAGTGAGAAACACTGTTTCAAGCCTAGAACTGAAAGACTGCAGCTGTAGTAGAATATTAAAACCATTTACAAAACTTGTTTTGTAAAATTATGTTGTTAGAATGCAGCCATGTTTCTCTGATAGCTATCACTGCAGTTACTCTCTTTTAGTCTACTGAATATAGTTTTTCTTATCTTCTAATACAAGAGGACTTGACCAGCCAAGGCAAAGGAGAAAGAGGTAGAGAAAGCATGAAAATTGAAGCTAAGCCAAGAGCAAAGAACCTGCTGAGTCACCTTATGTACTCAACAGGAAAGTCTACATTGAACCTGTGGTAAGAGAGCGCTCTAAATGTGTTGCAGATGTTTTACAACTCCTGTGTCACAATTCCATTCAGAGGCCAGGTTAGATAAAAGGGTAGGTAACAAGACTGTTAGGTATGTATGTGAGCAGGTAAATTCTCACACTTTAGGGTTATAATTCAAAGCAATTACAAAATACATTTCCATCATCTTAGTTTGGCTTTGGATCAGCAGCCTTATTAGCCACAAAACAAAAAACAGCAGCAGTCCAGGGTGTATGAAGAAACACCACAACCAACTGTTGTAGTGGAAAAACTGCAGCCACCGCCAGAGGCTCAAAGAAATACAGTCTGGCCCTCGTGTTCCTGTTTAGACACACTAATGCTGGGTTAGCCTAATTATACTGAAACATAGAAATAGAAGACTTAGGCAGATATCTGAAAAATAATTCTTACACCTTCAGAGACGTCTAAGTACTTACCAAGCAGTGGTGAGACAACAAGGTTTTGAGGGTGTCCTGCCCCCACCTTTTTTTTTTTTTTTAAACAACATTTTTAAGGCTGTGATGAGATTTGGAGTAGCAGATAAGGCAGAGGATTACTGAGGAATGTTGCATCAATCTAGCATGACACTTCTAGCATGGCACTTACATTCATCTCTCACCAAGTCACCACCAGAACCGCAAAGATACCATGGGCAAAGGCATGATAACAGTACTACCCATATTTGAGAAATAAGGTAAAAACAAGCCCAGCAAAGAAAAACAGTAACGGCTCTCAAGGGCAGAAGGCTGCAACAGCTACATGGAGAAGAGCCTCTTCTGGGAGCTAAGCCCCAGCGTGGGCTCATTTCTGAGATTACTGTTACCAGTACAGGACAGATCAAAGAACCAGTTACCTATGAGTGTGACAGGGACTCCATATTCCAGGGCAGAAATGGCTGTCCACTTTCCTGTGCCTTTTTGTCCTGCACTGTCCTTGATCTTTGGGAGGAGGTATTTGCCATCACTGTCTTTGAATTTGAGAATATTGGCTGTGATTTCAATCAGGAAAGAGTCCAACTCTGTCTTATTCCATTCCTGAAATACCTGTAAGAGGAGAAAAAGTGTGTGTGTATATATATACACACACACACATATATATACACAACGATTTAGTATGTATCTAGTGTATATATATCAACTGAGTTATTGATATATATGTATACAGACAGAAGGGGGTCATGCTATCCCACTTACTGGTTACACGTACCCTGCCACATCTACCAGTGATTTCCAGTGAAGGCTGGAAACACAACTGCTCTTTCAAGACACATCACTCTTATTGACTTGCTTCAACAAGGTCTTTGCAAGATTCTCCTGCTTGATTATCATGCTCAATGTTTTACTAGCTTTTTTCAGGCAGGGTAATTCATATCTCTATGCAAGAAGGTGCTTCCTGGGGAGAAATCAACTGTAGAATGGCAGAGTTTTGACAACTTCTATATTCAGATGTATGTGCCTGCTGCTCCCTACCTCATTTGAGGCTCGAGAATATTGTGCGCTGCCCCCAGCAGAAGGCATGTCAGAAAAATCAACTTCATGCATATGCAGCGCTTTACCCAAGCCCAGCTGCCTCCATCAACTGCAGACAGCCACCATGGCTCAAGAAGGCACAACAAGAAAAACTACAGATCACCTTTGACATCTCATCATGCTCCATGCCCACCACATCTTTCATCAGGTGATACGCCTCACAGATCAGCTGCATGTCTCCATATTCAATCCCATTGTGCACCATCTTCACAAAGTGTCCAGCACCTTCATCTCCGACCTGTCAGGAAACATCAAAAAAATGCCATCAGCAACAGCACTGTCACCACTTCCCCTGTTTAATATCTGCCTATGGCTTCCTTCTGCCTAAATGAAGGAAGGAAGCCCAGTGCTAATTGAAAACACTGTGGGTCACAGATCCATTTAGCTCCCCCAGCACATGGCCCAGCCATAAAACTTTGTCTTTCCATTGCATGGGGGGAAGTTATCAGAGAGGGTAGATTTGAATTGAATGCAGTCAGCCAGAAAATCAGCCCACTGGTTTTATTAAGGACAAACAAGCATGAGCTTCAGCAACCAAACTACCTAAGCATGGATTCTAACCACAAGTTAAGGTCAGTATCAAATAAATATTTACCCAGTCACAACAAGGCTCCCCAGATCCCACTTTAGCAGCAATGCTTTGAAATATGGTCTTGATGTGGGGCCTGTGGGGAGAAATAATATGCCTCAGCAGATAGGCAGAGGACGCAAACACCACAAGAAGAAACAAAGAAAAAAAAATCCATTGGTATGATGCATCTTTCTGCCAAAAGGTAGTGAGGTGTGGGGTGAGGGCATGCTGGCAGGTTGATAACCCACCACACAGCAATGTAAAATAAAATGTATGTTTTTCCCAGAACTAGACACTGCTTGCAAGAAATGGGGACAGCCCGTGTCATGCTTACAGCACTGTGCAGACAAGCTTAATGTACCTAAAAGAGCCCAAATATTATCTTCTCCATTTTAGAAATGGGGAAATAGAGGCAGGCTATGATACAGGCTCACACTCAGAAAGGATCAGTGACAGAGCCAGAACAAAATCCCATTCTTTTCTATAGCCACAAGAAAAATCCAGGGTAATCTGGAGAAGGAGAGGAGTAGGGAAGAAACTCCACAGGATCTAGTTATCTGCATTACTGCAGTAATTAGGAGCTTTTGTCATTGCCAGGCTCCTCAAGTGTAGTCAATTGCTTAGCCAACAGGAGAGCATTACAGAATGCCAAGTTTGGAGCAAACTAAAGCGACCACTGGGAAAGGAGCATGGGTGGCACATGGGCTGCAGGTGCTGTGACAGAGGGGGGACAAAGTTCAGGTAAGGGTGGCAAATAGAAGCTGTATTTACTGAGCTGTTTATGGCAAAAAGATGATCAGACAGCAAATTACTGTTATGTTGTTTCTGGCTTTGTGCCGTCAGATTTGAACAGGCTGTTATCGGTATGAAATGCTAATGCAAATGGACAGGGGCTTAAGAGAGTCTAAGACTCAGGTAAAGCCCAGACATGCCTTTTCTTTCCGCATTTACAGAGAGAACGCGCAACCAGGGATGAACTCTAACGTGAACATTGATGTACAGTCCTTTAACGTCACAGTAACATCAGTACAAACCAGCAGCGCAGCATGGCAGAAACTTGCAAGAAAAGTAATGTACTCAATAGTCAGGACAAACATGTACTGAAGCCTCCTTTTATCATGCGTGTCACGGCAGGGATGTTTGCTGCTGCCTGTTTCACGGTTAACAGCGTTCCAAGTGTGTAGGGCCCCAAAAGAAAAATCATAATCAAGAACAGTACTTTTTAAAAATTTAAGTAAAATTCTTCCCTGGTACACATTTCTCCCTTCTGATTTCTGTAGGTACTACTTTTGCCCAAGAATTCCTGGAAAAAAATCCCTGCCTTTGTCTTGCCTGCCATGAAAGCTCAGCACTGCCCCGTGACCCCAGCTAGGTTGAGAAATCTCGAGCCTTGAGGAAGTAAGATAGCAACATATCTTGTTCTCTCTCTCTCCACACCCACACCCTCCTCCTCCTTCCCTCCCTCAGCTCTCAATGTGAATAGAAGACGATTGTTGCAGAACATTCTGAAGAAGAATATACTAGCTCGTGCTTACCAGGCTTCTTTGGCTCCTCCTGGCATGAGCGAAGGACCGTATCTGGCACCCTCCTCTCCACCACTAACACCGCTTCCGACAAATAGGATGCCCTTTTCCTGTAGTTCCTTACAGCGTCTCTGGAACAAAGACCAGAGAAGCATTATTTAATTTGTTTCAATGCCAGAGCCTTACAAAAAAAGGTTAGAAATTTAGACCTAAAATTAGGTTTTCAATTCTGCTTTGGACATGCTAGAAGACAACCTTAGAGAAAGCTTGTACATACACCAAAGTGAACATTAGGAAACTTCCTGTTGCCTTGACATGGATCCTTGCAAAAGAGACATGCTGAGAAAACAAAGTCCTTATAAGCACCAGATAGAATAAAGCAGTAGTGAGGCTGGAAAATGCTCAGAATTAAGTGTCAGGTGATACAAGCTATGTGCAAAGATGTGGGGGAGGCAGATTAGGCCCAAGGTGGAGTTGCTGAGTTCACTGCAGAGAGAAGGTGTGAGCATGGACAACCATAAGGGAACTAATTCCCTCTAAGTGGGAGCGAAGTACAGGTTGAGATCCCCAAGGGGAGCTTCAAGCTTCCCAAGCATTAATCCTCATTCAGTACCTGGTTTTTAGTCTGGTACAGCCAACTTCCTCCCTGGAAGTGTTCAAGGCCAGGGTGGATGAGGCTTTGGGCAACCTGGTCTACTGGAGGGTGTCCCCAGGGGATTGCAACTAGAGAATCTTTAAGGTCCCTTCCAACCCAAACCATTCTATGATTCTATAATTCACTTACCTAAGATCTGGATGCCAAAGCAGAAAGACTAATACCAGCACTCCTTCCGAGAGCCAGAAGTACCAATTTGAACACAGTATTTTCATGTAAGCATCCCAGAGATGCTAAGGTAACATATAACTTCTATAGTTACAGCCTGCTCACAAGCAGGCTTGTGTGTTTTTGAAAAATAATTGCTCTGGTGTTTTCAAGACAGCCAAACCAGTTCTGTCTTACTGGATTTTCCCATGGTCATGCAGGATTCAGATATAACAGCAAATCTATAAATATCCTTAGGTTTTCAAATCTCCCTGAAAACTCTGTAAGGTTGTAACAGTAAATTTTCTAAAAGCCTTCACTCTTTACAAGATGTCAATAAAAATATTCTTTGATGATTTGGGCAACTTCTAATAAAATATACTTATAGAACAATCCTTAACTACTGTACCAATTGCTTTTTAATAGGCTGCATGATCTAGTTTTGCAGAGATAACTCAGTTTGGCCTTCCCTGAGCAAAGAGGACATGGCATGTTGTTGACTGACTATTGTGACAATCAGGGAAGAAAGAGAACAGGCTTACCGTGGTATCTCTATATTCAGAATTCCCACCATCAATTATGATGTCTCCAGTCTCCAACAGTGGCACCTACCAAAAACAAATCAGCATTTTTGTTTTCTCCATGCATTCAAAACCTCATTAATGACAAATAATTGAGATCTTCCAGAGGAAACTTGTCCAAAAGACAGCAAGGAGTCACAGGTAGAAAGAATGTTTGCCTCACCAATTTATTGATGAAGTCATCCACTGCACTTCCAGCCTTCACCAGCAAAATAATGCGACGGGGCTTCTTTAACTTAGAGACCATCTCTTCCAGGCTGTGAGCACCAATCACTTTGGTTCCCTTGGCCTCGTTGGCCAGAAAGTCATCCACTTTGGAAACCGTCCTGTTAAAAGCACAAACCTGGGGGAGCAAGAAAACGCATTAATAAAAGCTGCTAACAGAACAGTTACTTTAGCTCAAGCTACAAGTTACACAAGCAAGGTTCAAAAACACGTGCTCTCCCAATTCCACCTTCCTCAAAGACACCGAGCAGGGATGAACCTGCAGCACGTCTTTGCAAGTGCCTTGGGAACCTACGGTTAATGGCCAATGCCAGAGCAAACTGCAGGGGAAAATCATACACATCAGGTGGCTAGCTGAGTACAGCCATGCACTGATGTTTTTCTCTGGAAGCAAGACAAAGGGCAGTCTAGGTTACAACTAAAAGGAGGAAACAACTATCACAAGGAAAAAAGAAAAAAACCCTCACACAAAATGCTCAGCTCCAACCCCCCTGCCTTTCTGAACAGTTTTCCTTCACTTACCACGAAGCCATGGTCATTCATGTTCAAAATAAGGTTTTGACCCATCACAGCCAGTCCAATCAAAGCAATATCAGCTCTGGAATGTGGAAGAAGAAAAATGCCAGGTAAATTTCATTAGCAGTGGTCTAGCACCAGCATCCATACATACCCTCTGTCAGGCTGTTCTGATTTTGTCACCTGCTGAGCCAGCTCACCCTTTCTATCAAATGCTCCAGCACATGCTCTGAGTTGATTCTGTAGGCTATGACAGCAAGAGATCCCTGTGGCTCCCGGTCAGTCCAGCAGACAGTGGAGACCAACACAGAGCATGTTCCAAGCCACCAAGATTTCTTCCCAACTACCAAGACACAACTAGGTGAGTAAGAAAAACAAGCTATCCAAAATGTTGCACTAGGAAGCAGGGAGCAAAGTGAGCAGGTCTCGTATGTCACTGATGGATCCAGCTCTATCACCGCTCCATGTTTAACAGATGCTGCAATAGAACATCGTGCCTGAACACTACAGTGGATTTTTTACTTCTGCGATACAAACTGTCTCAGATTTGGAGTGAGCAAAGGAAAAGCGGGAAATGGATATTCTGCTAAAGGCTGCCTAATTCAGCTCACAAGGGGTGTGCAGGCAGAGAAAGCCAACTGCCTACGTCTGTTCCTGGGGTCAGGAACAAGTTTCCTGCTTCACAGTCATGACTCCAAACCCGACCACTCCCGCATTTTGCCAGTCTCTCAGCCAACTGGCCTATTCTGCTTCTCGGTCCCTCAGCCGCCGCAGAGCCTCTAACGGTGACAACCCAACCCGCCGTCAGGCGGCTCCAGGGCCCCATCCTCTCCTTCCTCCCCGACACACCGCGGAACCGGGGACCGCACGGAACCACCCGCTTCCCCCAAATCAGCCCGCCGAAAAACTCGCTTTTGCAGAAAGTCGCTCGGCAGAGGCGAGAGGCTAGAGGCTAGAAAGACTC
The DNA here is from genome assembly GCF_011004875.1 of Balearica regulorum gibbericeps. NCBI lineage: Eukaryota > Metazoa > Chordata > Aves > Gruiformes > Gruidae > Balearica > Balearica regulorum. Next base: position 5,197,173 of record NC_046204.1, on the reverse strand, counting down.
CCGCCTCCCCCTCAGCCCCTGGCTCTCCCCAGGGCGCCTCCCCGCTCGCCGCTAACGGTCGGGAGGGCCTCTCCCGTGAGCGGGGGCACCCCTCGGCTCTCACACCTCCACGACCTGGTTTCGGCGCTGCCCCCACCCCCCGGGTACACCTATGCCGAGGCCCCACCCGCTCACGGTCCCGCCTGAGAGACGCACGGCTCGGCCGAGCCCCCGCCCGCACTCACTGAGCCATGGCGGCGGCACTGAGGGGAGCGGAGGGGCGCTGAGGGGAGCGGAGGGGCGCTGAGGGGAGCTCGCGGCAGCAGTGTCGCTGGGGCTCGGCCTGCGGCGAGCGCCCGGTGAGCCCTCAGCCGCGCGGGCGGGGCGGGGCGGGACGGAGAGCGCCTATTGGCTCTCCCGGTGAGCCCCGCCTCCCGCCCATGGGCCGATGGTTCGGGCGCGTCACTCCCTTAAAGGGACAGCGCGGGGGCGACACAGCCCGTCCCCGCAGGCCAGCGCGCTCGGTATTGCCGCGGCGGGAAGCAGGTGTCGATACACCGGAACGTGTCAGGGAAGGTCCCCTGAACACCGGAAGGGGTTCGCCAGTCGGTCGGTCGGTCCCTGTGCCGTCCTCCGGGCGGTAACGCTCCGACACCGCCTGTAAGGCCGGAGGTGTCCCGGGGGCCCGCCGCAGGACGGGCTCATCCGCCAGCTGAAGGTCGGGCTGCTGCCAGCCGCTTATTTCAACAGACATAGGTAGCCCTGGGACAGCCCGCGAACAGCGGTTTTTTGCCTATTCTCGCCTTTAATCGTACAGAACTCATTTCCTCAAATGCAGCTGCTGAAACGTCATTCTAGGCTGCAGCCAACACGGCGGCTGTCACAGCTATCGGCTCGTCTTTGAGGCGTCCTGCAATTTGGGCAAAAGCAAACTTAGGAAAGCCACCCACCTGTCAGCATCGAGATTAACATCAGGTTTAAGAGAAGAAAGCTAGTTTCATACCTTTGCTCCACGGCAGTGAGATGCATCATGTAAACCTACATTTTAATCGTCTTTACTTTCTATTAGAGGCACATTCTAAACATGAAGACGGGCAGCAAACTGACCCATCAAACTTTGGGTTCACCTTATTCTGGGGCATTGAGTGGAATGAATCCGAAAGCAGTAGAACAGCTAGCAGCTTCTCTAGAGTAGGAAATAAGCTGTCAGAAAAGCAACCAGAAAATTAATAGGTTACTCAAGTGCCTCACGGGGCGGGGGGAAGGACTCAGCAACAGCAGCAAGAAGCAAGACATCCATGGTAGCTTTTCAGATAACAGATCTAGCCAGCAGCGTGATAGAAGTATTTTGCCATCATGCAGCTGGTTTACAGTTACAAGGTGTTTGACAGCAAGTGATGGCCCATTTTTGTGGGATTTAAATGCTTGGGGAATGTCCTGTCCCCTTTCCTCAGCATGACTTGTAAAAGCTACAAAGAACTTTTCACTTTCAGACCCAGTTCACAGGGATTCCCTGACATCTTTGTCCACAAAGCCGGTGCCTCATATTTTGCTGTTACATTTTAGAGGTTTGACTTCACGTGCTTCCTGTCCTTTTTAACAGTCACCCCCAGATAAGCAAGTTGTGTACTGGCAGCACTGACACCCTTATTTTATCTTTCAAGCAAAAGAATCTTTTGAAAGCATCCAAAAACTACTTGGAAATGCTGCAGAACGTACCAAAGGGAAAAGGATAAGGAAAGATAAGAAGTGCCCCTTGTCTCTCTGAAGAACAGCTGAGACAAATCTCTTTTCACAAAAGCATAAGCTTGTTCAGGACAGGTTTTGAAAACAAATAATCAATACAAGATACCAGTAATTAAATCATAATAAAAGGAGCACACATTGTATCTGCTAATGCACTGGTTGTACCTTTATTGTTTCGTCTCGTTCACTAACAATTCAGTGGTGCAAGGTTACCATACACGGTTAGATATCTGCATTGCACACCTAAGGCTATACAGCAAATGGATCAGAATTAGTACAAATACATGAACTATATTTACATTTTGTATACTCAAGCTCCAAATATCGGATATATTTACAAAATAAAATAAGAAAATGAAAACCTGAAATTAATGTACAGTGTTGCTGATACACTCCTTCGCTGGGATGAAATCAGTTTGCAGAGAGATTTGTTCAAGAAGGCCACTTATACAGCATATACCTTGTATACCTTGTGTACAGAGAGATTCGACGGAAATGGGGACTGCAATTAAAAAAAAAAGTATGTATTTCAGTGCAACAGCATGTCTAATGTCCAAATTCAAGAACCTTAATCAACTGCACATGAAGTATGAACAAGCAGAGTGGAAAATTGAGAACTGATCCTGGGAAGTGCTGATCATTCCAGACTCGCTCTGCTTCTAGTTCCTGGTCTCAGGTCAGCAAGAGAGAGTTCAGTACTGCTCAGGATCAGGCCATTAACTTGGCAGCATTAGGAATTGAAGACTTATGACCTCCATACCCTCAGTTTTCTGAATACACAGCTGATCCTGTTAATTTAAAAACTGTTCCAAATAACATCGGACACAGCCATCTGGTTAGTGTTGGACTAGTTTTGATTTAAAATACTTAGAACGCATAAATGGCCTTCTGAACAAAAAAAAAGTCAATCCTGTTCTTGAACAGCTGATGTTTTTAAACAAGGAAGCACAAAATTAATACATTCCTGCTACATACAGTACAGTTCAGACCACATATTGGGGTTATTAACCACAATGGAGAGAAGCAACGCACATGTTAGAGACCCATTTTAAAGTACATTCAGCAGACCGTTCCAGAGCAGCATTAGTATCCTTCCTTCAAGCAGCAGGTTAACTGCTGCATCTTCAACAAAAACACCCACCACAGTATAAACTAACACAAACTAAGGCTGTGCAAGAGTACCAGAAAGATGCATATGCATAGGCAGTATTAGTTGATTGTATAGTACCAATGGGTGTTATTCCAAAGCTAATCCTCTTTCTTATCTAGTGTGCAATTAATTACAGATGTATAAATATACAATACATTACATAAAATTAAATCCCTGTAAATTAAATAACAAGCAGCAAGAAGTAAAGTCTTTGCTTTGAAATACCTTGCTAATCAGTAATAAGGACTATTAGACACTGACCAAAAAACCCCACTTTCTCAGTGGCCTGGAAATAATATTCCCTTCCCTTCTGCATCCCAGAATACAGGAATCTTCTTTAAAAAGGTACTTAAAGTGCATTTCTAAAATACAGTATAGGAGGTTTAATTTAGTTTTAAAATATCCAGGAAGCTCCAAACACATGGTTTTCAATGGACAAAAAAAATGGTAAGTTTCTCCTTCCTTTTAGTGAGGAACATAAAACCCCCAAAGTAGAGCACAGTCCCATACTCCTCCTCTCCAAGAAACACCTATCAAGTTTACTACCAGTGCTTACGCTGAGTGGGCTGGCAAGCCCACAGCATGACGCCTGGTCTGCAGTGGCTGAGTCCCAAGAGCTGTCTGACTCCGGGACTTCATATACACGCAGCGCGTAACCAAGAGTGGGCTTTTAAATGTCAAGAAGGCTTTTAAATGTCATATTTCCTCTTCTTGCTCTGTTTCTAAAAAGACATTTCTAACATGTTGGGCTAGATCAAAAAAAGCTTTGAAGTGAATGGAAATCCACCTTTTTTTGCCTTGTTATCCTTTTAAGGAAAACTTGATTTCAGTTACAGTTTTAAGTAGGGAAACTGATGTCTCAAACTGAGCTTCAATAATTGGTGAAAAACTGTAACTGTATGCCTTTATGTCAGGCCTGGAAATAGTAATGCCCATTTGAACTCCACACAAGAAGAATCTATTTTGTCACAGATTATGCAGCTTTAAGAGATACCGATGCTTAAAAATAGAATTTTGCTCTTCTGATGATCTGTTATCCACATAGACATCAGAAGCTGCTTGGAGTCTCTAGATAGAAGAGTAACATTTATGCAACAGAGCTGTATAAAATAAGCATCTGTTTCTTCCTGCTTTTAAAGGCAGATCCCTTAATCACGTTTCTATGCAATGCCTTATACCCCCTTAGTTCATTTTCTGGCTTATCCAAAGCAAAGACTTAGCAAACTAGTTTTCTTCTAGTTAAAAAAAAAAGAAAAACTAAAATGCCCCCATCTAAATTGCTACCCCTTCTCAAACTGGTTCCACTTCCAGTATAAACAGTGGTGATGGCAGCAACAACTTAGTGCTTACAATTAACGTAATTCTTGAGATCGGCTTAGCTCCAGCTTGAGAAGCCCTCCTGCAGCACTAGCAATCTTACTTATCCACACACTAGAAGTGCATTATCATCCATTGCGTAACAAAGGAATATCATCACTGTATTAAGATAATTAAACAAGACAAAACCAGAAGGAAAAAAAAACAACCAACAAACAAAAAACCTGTGCTATTATGCTCCTGGGTCCCCAGGATGCTCCCTCACTCTGGCTTCCAGTTCTGAAATAAATCTGAGGACCACGGGAGATAGCATGAGCGCATTATTTAGCTTGAGTACTATCTTGAAATATATAAAGATATGTCCTAGCAAGTGCCAGACTCCATCTCCCTGCTCCTTTGCCCATCATGCTTTTAGGAGGTCTCATTATGCATTGCACTTTACTGAAGAATGAAAACCCCATAAAGCTAAAAAAATTTGCTCAACTGATGCCAGTCCCACGTACGCTTTTGGCCACAGAATTTCATGTGTGGCACGACCTGCTGATGAGTGAGCTGAATCAAAATGACCTTCTTGAGCTGGAGTGTGCCTAGATGTGCCTAATGTAGTAGTGGAACAAAACCCTTTTACTTCTCCCTTTGAAAGGTCAGAACCTCAGGATGAAATTCCTGTACATTCCCCAGGATCACAGCTAGCCCTCTCAGTACCCAAGGTAAGTAAGAAAGTATAGCACAGTCTGAAACGTAGTAAAAGAAAACAAACACCCCCTGACCTCCCTGAAAACCTAAGAAAGATGGGTTCACTTCTCAGAAAGGAAATTCATTCTGCTTTCCTTTCTTGGGGCAAGGACCAAAACTTTGGCCACAAGGAGAACTTACATTGTAGGTCGAGAACTAACGCCACCCAGCTGATCTCCAAGTCATCAATTATTACACCCCACTGACCAGGACTACAGGCCACTTGATCTGTCCTCCAGAAAGGATTAATTCTGAAGTTAAAACTACCTAGGGGGCTTTTAGCTGATGAAAATCGTATCAGGAAAATTAGGAGACATTCAACAGTTATTCCAAATGAACTGAAAATGTCCTGCTGTTCCCTGGAGAATATTGCAAGTGCTAGGTCTAGAAAGTATTTTGTAGACAGAGGATGCTTTCCCCATGAACAGATGGGATGTCATCTGAGTATTACAGGTAAGGGACGCATGCATAAAGCAGGCCTTTCAGAATGATGCCGCGGAGCAGTCCATCCTAACATACCAATGACAACCGTAAATCTCTTCCAAGAAAGGTGAGAACTGTTACTACAGGAACTCAGAAGTCAGGACTAACAGCAGAAAGAGGAGATACTGCCCTCCCGTGGTGATCTCCTGAAAGCGCTCTAGGGAACAAGCACACTGTCCCGTTTTCGCTTAACACCTTCCATCTGTCAAATATGAGGCTGAGCATCTAAAACTTTAGGGATCATATCTAATATTTCAGCGATGTGGTTTATTTTTCCTCACATCAGTACAGGTTCCATCTCCCCAGCTTAGTTCAGAGACAGAGGAGTGAGTGTTAATGTTTTGGGAAAGAGTTAAAGCCAAGCACTGTTCACCTGCAACCCCATAGCAAGTTTAAAGGCAGATTGTTCTAGCCAGCCCCTCTTGGTTTGTTCCCTACCTTTTTCCAGCTCATGCCTTAGCCTGTTGGACCCTGGACACTCAAAAACTTGCACCAAGTCCAAAATCCAGTCTGCCCAGATAGATTTGTCCAATATCAGCTTTCAACAGAGTTTAAATTGGAGGCTGGATCCAGAAAGCCTGAGGAGCTATTGCAGTTCCTGGTTGGGTAATACCTACATAGAGGAATTGAGCTTTCCCTGGCATTAGAACTTTGCCCTGAGGGAACCAATGACTACTGCCAAGTCACAAATTGAATGAAAACTTGCAGCAGTCTAGACAGACTACAATGGACAGTGGGACAGACACCAAAAGGTCAGTTGGAATGGGAAAACAATTGTTATAAGAAAAAATAAATAACTTTTTTTTTCTTTTTAGAGTCGTGCATAATCACTCAATTTTTTTTGATTTTTTTTTTTTCTTTCTGTTTTTGTTTGGCCACATGCTACTAGTACAATTCTTCGTACAAGTGAAAAGAAACAAGGTAGGGTTAGAATACCTAGAAAATGTGCTGAAGGAGTTGGGAAGGTAGGGGATGTTAAGCCACAGGATTACATACAAGAGAAACTGTCAAGAATCACAAAGAGAAAATGAGAGGTAACACTTTATCTATCAGAAGGTGAGTTAGGGAGAACAGATGAGAACATTACATGGACTCAGTACTTCAGCTGGCCCGTGCGTCTTCGAGCCAGTTTTGACCTGCACAAAAGAGAAGTGAAAAAGTGTTTGTTGGATTCTGGAAGTTTATTTTTCTTCCCTCCCCACAGTTAATCCACTTTTTTTTTTAAAATCCTTTCCTATAGCCCTAGTTTACTCCATATGTTTAGAAAGTAAAACGTATCAAGGGCTATAATAACAACTAATTCTCACTCTTCTGCTGTGCTCCTTTAAAGGAAGACGAGATCTTTTAAGGACTGCACTGTTAAGAAATTATTTGACACTGTACAGTAATAGCTTAGGGTTTATTTATTTATTTATTACTGAAAGGAAGAGCTACTGTAGCATAGTAAGATCTCTCCAGCAAGCAGGGGATGCCTGTGACCTGTGTTAAAGGGAAGGCTTCTGGAAGTTCAAGAAAGGGAAAGAAATGAGAATTTCTGTTTTAGCTCACAATCAAGAGAATGAAGAGGCAATCCAGATCCAGACTCGTCTGCACAGAGGCAGTAAGAAGCTTTATAAATTTGTAAGGTAGTTATACAAGGAAACCTTTTTGTGGACTCCAAATGTAGCATTGCATGAAGCACAGCACACTTGTTCAAACTGGATACATCTATTAAGAATGTCACAAGCCAAAGCAACAGCCACTGCATTTCCTGAAATACAGGGCTTGCTTTATACTTTTTTTGTTGCCTACCCTCTTCATTCAGTTCATGAATTTTGTCAAATTCTTCAGAACAAGATTAAATTCTGTGAATTTAAATTTAAAACCTGCCTCCTTGGTTATGACTATCTCACTACCTCGATGCTTTGCAGCACTGTCTGCCCATGAACTGCCTCTTACCGTATTGTGCCAGCAAGAAGTGGATTGAAGGCATATAACCAGTCGTTCATGTCCTTGTCGTTGACGGCCTGGAGCAGGACCCCACGATGCTTTGTGCACACACCAAATGTGTTGGGTGTCTGGAATATTAAGGACAATTTAAAATACTGAAGTCTACGAGCACAGAAGCTGATGCACACTTCCTCTCTGAAGAAGAGTTTGCCATGTCACATTCCTAAACCCCACAAGACTTAAGGTTTTTTATTTACATTTCACTGGTCATTTCCAGGATATTATTAGTCAGTCAAATGGGACGACATCTACAAAATACATTTTTAACTCATGAGGGTGGACTTTAAGAGCTGCTGAGATGGACCAGTAAAGTTAATTTGATTCCTTGCAGGATGTTTGTGTGTGCTGTTTTGTGTTTGTTTGTTTTTTAACAAACAAAACACACAATCCCAAAGCACCACAGAAATGAAACTACAAAATCCAAACACACAGGGTCAAGGAACCAACACATGCTCATAAAAGCAAATACGATGCGTAACAGCAGTCACTTTCAGTCTCTTGTACAACTGTGTCCAAAACATAAGAAACCCTGAAGAACTTTGTGGGCAGAATCATCGGATGCCAGTCATTTCTCCAAAACACAAATGCACTTTCCTTTGACCAGAAATGACACACAGGATGGTACGGATGCACTGCTACCTGCTCTACAGGTAAATAAACAATAGCTCTCAGACTGACCTTTACCATTGCCTGTTGATCCTCACTGTATTCCACCTGAGCTGTGGATAAGTTTATGAGTCCTCTTTCTACAGGATCTTTATCACTGTTGTAAATAAAAACATAGGGACGGCGAACCACCACAAAGTGCTTGGCCCACGAACTGGAGAGTGGCTCCTTAAAGTGGAGATATCCCTTCTTTGAGACCACAGAGCTGGAAAAAAACCAAACCAAACCCACAGATAAACAGAAATACATTTTCCCCTAAATAAAGCACCTATTGAGTATCCCTATTAACTGCAAAACACTGTACAGGACACTTGGTTCTTAGTAAGTTTTGTCTGCAACAGTATTATGAAAAAGTTCTTCTATAGTAAGCTGAATTCTCAAGAACTATGCAAAAGCCTGACAGAAAGAAGGACGCACAAAGATCTCTACTTCAGTGAACTTCAGCCACGGTTTTGATGATAACAGATTTTATATCTAAGTCACTGGAAATCCTGTTCATTAAGTAGATGCAGGGAATGAAAGCTGCAGAGATCAAATATCAACATGACCCTTATCAGTCCTGTTTCCATGATACAGTACTCTACAGTTCTGCTATCACCTGTTGAATTTACCTTCCTCAAATGGGGCAAAGAAACTACAAATCTCAGAAAGCCCTTGTGACAGCTCTCAGGACGCCATGATCACACAACAATAGAAAATTTACCCTGGTCTGATTTCCTCAATATCAGGAACGAGGTTTAAGAATTCATTCTTTCCAGCTCTGGCAAGATAGGAAGTTTCTACTGTAGGAATTAGCTGGAACTGTTCCACCTCATGACAGGGACTGGAGGCACGAGAATTTGCTTCCGGTGTCCTTTAAAAAAAAAAAAAAAGTGGAGAAAGAAAAGTAAATCACAACAAACCAACTGAATGTTTCAATGGAATTTAAAGTGCATTTACAGCCTAGCCTGTCATATGAGTGTCATCCTCCAGTCCAGATTTTTCGCATGACATTGGGATCCTTTTGTACAATATCAAATAGCATTTCCCTTCAAATCTGTGGAATAAAACTTACAATAACTGCTGGTAAGTTGTTTCCCCACTACTTTTCCCTCGTTTCTCTTGCCAAACACAGTCACAATACAGACATATGTCTTACTACGGTTTCATGTAAAGTGTACTACTTCATCAGCACTCCTCCTCTCAGGGATGTTAAATTGAGAAGGTACAAATTGGATGTCTTTCACTAAGTAGTTATTGCCATTTTCATCAAAAATATCTTCTATAGATACAACTGAGAAAGATAAACAGAGATTACTGGCCAAACTGGTTTCTTCTGGGTGGTTGTTAGTAGGTCTTTTTAACAGACCTCTGAAAAAAAAAAAACCTCTGGACTTGACACACTGAAGATGGTCACTGGAATGACAAGCATCTGACTGTTCTTTCAGGACAAAGAAAAAAAAAAAACAACACTTCAAAAGAACCAAATGGGGAAAAAATAATTGTGCAGAGTGACTGGAAAAGATAAGGCAAGAAGAAAAGGCTGTACAGAGAAATATCTGAAAGTAGGGAAAAGGAAGAAAGGGGGAGAGGAAAAAATAATCAGAAAACATAGCAAAGACAGATTTGTGAAGCACGGAGAAGCAATGTTTTTCTATTAATAGCCTATGCTTACTTCTGATCAACTGAATTGCATCTTGAATCCACCAGAGAAGGGCAGGTAGATGAAGGTGTGAGGGTAGCACTGCTGAAACTCGACACTGATGGGTCCCGCCCAATCGGAGAAATATCTGACAACTACAAGGATAAATATAGGCAAAATATTACAGAGGAGGGTTTTTTTGTAGCTTGTGTTCAGTCCTGGCTAGAACATGGCATTCAGTTTGCAGAAGGCTCAGATAATAGAAAGGTATTTCTATCAGCCATTTCCTACTCAGTAGTAAAATTTTTGCACACAATCATCATAAACCCATCTGGGGGTGAAAACACAATGGCACTTCTGTAGACACAGCTTGTTATTAATGTCCTACACTTCTGATTATTCACACCGTGACTTCCTCAGTAGAATATTAGACTATCCAGTTTGCACCTTGGTGTCCCCTGTGCCTACAGTCAGAATTTTTAAAAGATCTTATTTATCCTTTTATGCAGGGAAAGCGTATGTAAGGAAAGATAGTAAGAGCACTTCCAATGTGCTAATACACTAGAAACTAAACTGTCATTCAAGTTCACACCATTTCTAATTCCTGTGATAGTCTTTGGAGCCTGAAGCTGAATAACCAAATGCTTCCAACAGACTGAAAATAAAGAAAATTAACACGAAGCGTTTTATCTCTTCATAGTATCAACAGACGCCACAAACTACAAATACATTGTTATTGTACTACAAATATAGTGTGTTGTATTGCATGAAATATTTACCTTACAATCACTGATGCTGTTGTACACCTGGTTAAATTCCCGATTGAAAGTGTGAGTAAGAAGCTGTAGACACTGGGGGAGGCGAGGCGGAGGGAAACAAACAACACAAAGAAAGAAATTTTAGATTTAGATGTTCAGAGACATCTGAACACAAGAGGCAGTTTGCCAAGACATAACTTCGCAACTAATGAAAGAATAAACAAATTCTAAACTGCTGTGAAGAAATCCCAGAAGAGGGGAATAATCACCTCCCTTGATAAAATTAGAAAGTTTCATTTACAGAGCTACTAATGAAGAGGAATGAGGTACAGCCATAGCACAAACCTAGCCACCAGCATTGGCTGGTGAGAACGGATTATTTCACTATAGAGCATATTAAAATGAAATTCACACAATACTGGATATTCACCATGCTATGAGAAGCTCATCATTAATCTTTAATCATCTTTAATCAAAGATTACACTTTGGCACCTCAATTTAGACCTATAATGCTTTTCTCATGTTATACCTTGGTGGCCAGCTCTTTCTCCCGATCCACCAGGCTCTCTATATCTGCTGAGTCATAGCCGCTGCTCTCACTGGGTGTCACAGCACTCTCAAATGTTGTAGTTGAAATTTGTGAAGAAATGCTGGTGGAGGTACTGAGGGTTCCACTGCTCAGACTGGGAGACAATGAGTCACTCAGGGACTTGGGTATGCTGTCACCAAGCTTTTCACGAAGCAGAAGGAAGTGTCGAGTTTTTTCCACCTAGTAAGAAAAGAAATCAGTATCATCTGCTCCAGGATGTTGCGTATTTTACAGGCACTGAATTCTTACGTATTAAGACTCATACCAGTAAACATTTTCCCTGGGGAGGGGAGTTTACAATGGCCCTAGAAGTTGAATCTGCCTTTGCTGAATACACTGAGATGCTGAGCTGAAAATTCTACTCAGCAGCCAGCCACACACGTTTTACCTTCTCTGTCGGAGAATTTATTTAAATCTTGACTTTGAGAACAAACTCCCATTTGGGAACCTGTTCAGCTCTGAAAATCTCACAGTGGGTAGACTAAAGGCAAACTCAAAGGTAGACTTGTGCTTTTTCTTTCACTTCCCCTATCTCTTTACTCACCTCATGCAGCAACTCCAGTTTCTCCAGTTCCCACTGATGCTCTAGAATGAGGCTGTCACCCCTGGGCCTCCAACCTGCCAGGTTCTCTTCTCCTCGCACATACGCCACAGATGTATCCAGGACTTTCCTCCGTCTCCTCTGCATTCCTGAGCATTTAAAAACAACATAAGGCACATTAAAAACATAGCCAGAGGGATGCCACTAAGAAACACTTACCAATTAGCAATCTGTGAAGAACCAACGCTTCTGTTGTTTGGCTGGAAATATACAAGGCAACGATTTCATTAACAGCAATCACACAGCCGAAAGAGATTTGATTTAGTCCAGCTTTCTTACTTCATTCATCTATTTTCTATTGACCACGATATAATGCAAACTCCTGTTCAGCCCAATTCAACACAAGAACTTCAATTGCTAGGTCTTACAGGAAAAATATACTGATACTGTGTGAACTACACTGCTTCCAAGTTACCAAGCTTGCATCAGATATCAGCAATATCTTAAAAAGACCAAGAGAAAACTCTATTGCTCCAAGGCTCAGCTGTGTTAGTTATGAGCCATGTATTATGCTCCTTAAGTCTATGGCTCAGGTACTTGCCCAGTTTCCTGATATACCCATGTAAGAAAATGCAAAGTTTTCAGTGAATCCTTGGTTCACCAATAGTAAACACAGACCCAAGTCAAATGTAAAAGCCTGCGTAAGGTTTTTTATGGAATAGCAATGTTCTATTGCTCCTATGAAATATAGGAATTGCTTCCCATCAGGACAGAAGTGTTTACTCCATTCTGTCTATGAAGTTTTCAGCAATATTTCAGTTTACAGCATCTTTATCACTTGGACACCCAGTTAGTACTTACCTGGACTTCCTGTGTCTGACATTTTGCATAAACTTAGTTCATAGATCCCGGTTACTCGATTGCTGTTCACAAGAAATCAGAGGGAAAAAACCCCTATTATCTTCAGAAATAAAGTGTTCAGAAATAATATGTTCAAAACCAGACTGGATAACTATAACTAGGTAGACTTTCAAGGAAGAAATAAAGTAAACTAAGCTACATTCTCCCCATGTCCTCTAAGAGAAAAAGCACATGCTGACACAAAACATAGATACCAAAATTGGTAACTGAACTTACGAATCTGGAGATTTGGAGTAGCCACTGCCAAAGAGATTGCGCAGTGATCGTGGTGGGGAGATCTTGGCATCTCGTGAGTAAAAGACCATACAAACATCCTTTGTTATAACGGCAGGCTGGATGCAGTGGTCAAGCTAAGAGAAAACAGTAATGAATGAGTGGCTGCAGACAACTGTGCCAAGTTATACTGCTTCCCTCTTTTAGTGGTACAGCTTTTTGAAATTTGTTCCTGTTTGGCTCTTTGGTGAAGGGTTTTCATATGTGTTTCTGTAAAAGAGAACTGTCAAATTTCTTCATGCGTCTTGTCGGTGAAGTAATTGTTCTACACAAAACAACAGTGTCTTGCACGCAAAGCCAAGAGCTAGGCCAGTGTTTGTAACACTAGTACTTCCATAGCAACGTTCACTGATTTCAGTGGATTTTCAGATACAAAGATAGGTATAAGGAGGTACAGAAAGGTAAGGAGATTACCGGTTTCACTTCACATTTGTTGTGAGGCAGTAATACCTTGAAATCAAGATGTTAACTGTGAATAAGTTTTTCCACCCTGTTCTCAGAAAATTAATAAAGACTTTCACTGGCTTCAGGATTCAAAATCACTTAGTTCAGTAAGTATTTATCTTGATTACACACTGTCTGTTGTCTCAAATAGTTATACTCAAGTCACAAGCAAAAATGAAGGCACAAGTTTCTAACCTCCAAGTAAGCAGAAAGGGTCATATATATCTTCTCTCCATATGGTGTCACTCGATTGAGGAGAAGGGAGTTATGCAAGGAGCTATCCCAAACTGCTTCAAACCGATAGAAAGTCCTGGAAAAAAGTACAGTAAAAGCTCAATAGTAAGAGTTCCTCTGCATCCCTCTCATCAGTCAGCATAAAGCATCTCTTCTTTGATATCATCCACTATGACTTTCAGTGGCATAGATAACAAACAGCTGAAGCAAAGACCTTCTCTTCTTTCCCCAGATTACTTATTTCTACCTCAAATGGCATGAGAGACCACTGCCTGTTATGAAAAAGACTCATCTAAAAGAGGAAAGAGGGAATACAGAAGAGAGCAAAAGCTGTCATAACACTACAGGGAAATCAGCATTAAAGAAAAGTGTTAGTAAACAGACAGAACTCCTCTTTACTGCTTCAGGTGCAATTCAGCCCAGCTGGACGTCCAAAGTGCATGGGAAGATTCTTTTTTATAAGCAACACTCATTCTACACCATATTTTAGGACTAACACATAGCAACAAAAGACTGAACAACATTTCATCTTCTAAAACCAGCAGCTTCTGATAGCAAATCAGAATGATTGATAGGTAGAGATAAGTCCTATACTCAATGATAAAGATTTCTTTCTATGTCCCCACTACCTTCAAGTAAAAACTTGCAGATATAGCACAAACTTTTGTAAGAAGTTTCTTCAATTTGATACATGGAAAGAACGGAACTGAAGGTTCCCACAGTTCTACCTCAGCAATCAAGAAACTTCATCTGTTCAAGTAAAAAGTGAGAGAAAGCATCATACACAGGACAGCTAAATCACAAGGTCCAGAGTCACCATTACACTCTCTCCTCTCTAACAGGGGCTCAGGGAAATAAGCTTTCTCTTTTCTCACAGGTAGAGACTGATTTCATGCAGGTTCCTTTGGAAAGAAGTCCTATACCTTTATTCAGGAATATAGCATGCTTTTCTACACTGGTAACAGAAAGACATGGTATTAATTCTTCATCACCTCCATATAATTTCCCTCCCAAATCCCCTTGCTGTTGAGGTTTTTCCATGCCATTTTGAGTCCAATTGACGTAGTACTAAAAGCAAGGAAGTGCTTCATGTATATTATTTTTTTAAAGCAAGTTATATATCTAAAGAGCTTATGTACTAATGTCCAAGGCCAAGTCAGCAAAACAGAAAATGAAACCAAAGACAAATGACAAAAAACAAGGTGGGGAGTGAAAGAAAGAAATAACAAAAACCAAACCAAGACAAAAAGAAACATGAAACAGTTGAAGAGCAGACATATCAGAAAGAGTTCTGATCTCAAATACAGTTCCCAAGAATCCCCTTTTCCTGATACCAATTACACAATTCTGAACTAATACATTGAGACACCATGAACTGTGCAGTCAAGTAGTATAATTTGAGAATATTGCTAAATACTGCTTTCATCTGAAGTAGCATACTTAAGAAATTACTTCTAAATGTCTTGCTTCTATTAAAAATGCTACAGAGAAACATATTCTGAAGGCTAAGTAATTGGTAACTTTAAAGACACTTCAGTGTAATAATCCTTAAATTGAGTTAGATTAGGCACATAACACAGGTTGTCCTCTAACTCTTTACAAATGTGTTGAGTTCCTATGTTTTAATCTTTCATCATGTCTAAGCTATGACAGCAATTTTTAAAACTTTTAGCAAGCTCCAGATCTACTATTCAGGCCAAAGAAAAAGTAGTAAAACCTGGTTCTCCACAGATGGAAGAAGTAGTGTACCTATCCCCTGAATCAGCTCTGCACCATTTGCCAAACATGACTTCTCATCATGAAGAGAGAACACAGGTGTAAATGTTCATCAATGCAGAACTAAGTGCCCATCTTTAGCAAAATGATAATTTTTGGGTGAACACCAAGTTGAAATCAAGTATAGCTTTGAGACAGTTACTCTACTGCATATTGTCTAGCCAGGAAGTTAAATACACAGTCTTGCCTGTCCAGAGCAGAACCTGCTAGAATAGTTATAGAGGGAGACAAAAAGCCAGAAGTGAGCAAACTTCTTTCAGCATAGCCAATAGCGAAAGGAGGAAAACAGAGCACAGAACAAGCAAAGCATGGAAAACAGGAGAAACAGGTTAAAGGCACCAATGTATAGTTAGAACTGATTTTTGAGTTCATTTTAGCATTAGAGAAAGGTGGTGAATCCAGAGTAGTGAAGACTTAAAGTCTTCTCTTTTTCAAAGAGGCAGAACACAAAGAAGAGTGCAAATTGTCCCAGACTGTGCAGCCAGCATGCTTGGCTGTGATCCAGTCTGGAAGGGGAAGAGGAATCCAGTCTGAGCAGCTACTACACGTCTGCCTCCCTGCCAAGTGGTAAACTAAGAAGTAGCAACCACACGGTTAAATTTCAGATGCAAATCCAACCTAAGAACAGAGGTTGAATGCCAGTCACATGGCAGCCACTGCTTTTTGTTGCTGGAATTTCAAGTAACCTAATCATTCAGTCCTTGACTTGGTACTTCAAACAGCGCAAGCATTACAGAGTCAGAGACAGTAGGAAATTGCAAATTTAGTTCTTTGACATAGAACAAAGGAAGAAAATAGCAACAACTACAAACAGAGACTCTATTCTGATGGCACATTTTGAGAATCAGAAAGACTGAATGAAGGAAGCTTGCTCTTACAAGTGAAGGGAAGTTTACCTTCACAAGTCCCCCACTGAATTGTACCTGAATAAACCCCTGACACAAGGAGGAGGTGGTATACTACTTCTGGAAGAGCTAAGAGGCACGCTAACTGAATTCAGTAAAAGCTAAAAGGGAAGTGGCAGCAATACAAATGAGACATAAAGCATTCTATTTTCAAGAATCTTTATGTACAAAGGAAGCAAACAGAAAATACCTAGGCATATCCTTATCAAGAAAGAGCCTGTAAAAACATAGAAAGAGCTTCAGTTAGTGCAGCCAAAAGCAGAAGAGAAAAACAACAGCTGAGAGGAACAAGTGGACTTAAAAAAAAGAAAAAAAAAATCAACGAAAAAACCACCAACCAGAAAACAAGTCTGCAGACAATGAGCAAAACATAAGACATATCCCTTACCAGGGCTTCAATCCCACTCCATCACCCTAACATGCACTCATCCCAACAGCTCAAGCCTTGGCATTTTGGTAAAAGATGGTCAACAGCTTCACTCACACTCATCCCTCATCCAAGCAGCCTACTTAATAGAAAACTACAGAGCAATATAGGAATTTCTTGAAATTGCTAGAGAAAGTATAGGGCTTTCCAACCATAAATCCAATAATATCAGACTGGAAACTAGCAACAGTCCCCTTATGTTCCAGTTATACTGATCCATTAATTCAAATACATGAAAATACCCACTTCTCAGTGGGAGGCAAAGAATAACTGCTACAAAAAACCTGTCACTGTCTGCATTTACAGACACTAGGTGGCAGGAAGATATTTGGTTGGTAGGAGCAGTGTTCTGAATCCACCTTTAATATCACAGTGGTATTTCAAAGTCCAAGCCTCTAATGGAGAAGGAAGAAGCCATTTCAGTGCCTAGAAGGATACCGCCTCCAGCATTCAACAGCTGCAGCAAAGATGGGCTCCAAAACAACCCGCTCCCCTCCGGAAACATTCATAGTTAAATTTCAGAGATATTCCTGCTTTGCACCAGCTAAACAGAGCCATGGAGTGGTCAAGTGACTTGGCTGATGTCAGAGTAGGGAAAGGCTGTGCTGGCAACACAGCATTCTGCTTTGCTGCCCTTTGTTGCAGACACTGAAGCAAAACAATGTGGAGTCTGACTGATCTTTACAGCAATGCACCCTAACGAGGGGACATGCACAGCCAGAAACCTCTCAGGCAGGGCCCCTGCTGTTGTTCAAATGACTGCAGTAACATGGAACAGAGGCGCCCCCCCCCTTATTAGAACTGGAGTCAGTTTGTCATACATCTGTATAAATCCACAATTACGAAGTTTAGTTTACAAAGCATGGCTCTTGCTTAAATTGTCACATGCATGTTCCAGGAATAATACAGGTATGTACACATCCGTAATTATATCCTCCGAGATTGCCCTTGTACTACAATGCTGTATTCTAGCAACAAACCTTGATGTCAGTTTAAAAGTTCTGGGTTAAATTCTGAGATTCCCTCAGGCTGTTCCTTTCCATCCTCCCTTTATGGTGCTTACAAATGGAAAGTAATTCAAATGCATTATCAAGAAATCCTCTGTGTACACCAATGGACTTCAGCTTTAGCAAGAATTTGTGGTAATGTTCATTCTCTATCTATATGCCCTGTGCCCATGGAATTCTACATTTAATAATTATTAACATTCCCAGCTTTCCAAACATCCTGCCAATACCTCAGAAGTCAAAGGAATTTTAGATTCCTGCTAGAGTGCTCCCTTTATCCACTTACCTATTGGAGCTGTGAGAGGACTTCAGGTATTTTGCAGAGATAATATTCAGAGATAGAATAGCATCCACAGCAGCTTCATCTACCTCTGCTTTATTTCTTATACGTCCTGAAAAGGGTAGGAAGAGTAAATCAATTAAAGCTAAAACTTGAAACACAGAAGGAATCTGTTTTGCCAAATACCATTTCAGACTATCTGATTAATAAGCAGCTGTAAGTGGAAGTTGCAAAACTTAAGTTTTTCTTCCGGATATTTTTTCAAAATCCTCCTCTCACAGCCAATACTTATAAAGATGAGATGACAGAATCTGATACAAAGAGAAATCGCTATGAGCACTTTTCTTCCCTACACAGCAACATGCAAAACAATATACTCACCAACAACCAGCTCTCGCACATCTTTCCAGTGCAACTCACTGCCCTTCTCATGGATAATGGTGACTGTGATTCTACGCTGGATTCCCTGTAGGGTTCAAAAACAAAACACTGGTGAAGTATTCACACACACACTAACATCATCTATTTTGAACTTATACTGCAAAAATGAAGCTAATAAGATAATTTAAATTAGTCCATAACTGCGAACAAACAACGTGTTTGAGGGCCCTAAAACTAATGTAAGAGGAACATTATATTCTCATATGCAACAGAAATTACACTTCTCCCTCCTCATACCACAAAGAGGTTTTTAACCTAAAATTGTTGCTACGCTCTCAAAGAAGATATGTATGGTCTCTAGGATATATCAGAGTTGACCACAAAACCAAGCAAATACTTGGGTAATGGGTGCTTACATGTTATACTAAAGTGTATCTACCAGAAGACAAAGCATATCTACCAAAAAAAGTTACTAGAAAATAGCAGCTACTCATGGAGATATTCTTCTCCTTTGTCACATATATCTGTAACAAGTCAAAATATAATAAGACTCTGTAATAGCTGGGAAAAAGGTAAAATTGTAGAACAGAAATAAACACCACATCTGAAAAAGAAAAATTCCCCAGGTGTTGGTTGCAACAGATTCCACTCTTCCACATGTAGAGGACAACTATGCAGGGAGAAGGCGCTTTGTGTTTAACTGTTTCAAAAGAAGTTGAAAGATGTTTGCCTATATTGTGGATTTGGCAATGCAATAACAAAAGGTTAGAATTGCTCTGCTTTGAACTCGAAGTAACTGATGAGGACACTAGTAAATCCAGAACTAACACTTTTTTTTTTTTAAAGGAAATTATTGGAATATGACCATTATTCCTAAGCTATAAGAACTGTTCCTATCATTTTAAGAAAGAGAGGAAATGCAAGTCACAGGTAGCCTCTATGAAAAGAAACTCAGAAGTTGAGAGTAGAAAAAACATAACAAACCTCTAACCAATAGTTAACTAGGATTATCTTTAGAATCTAGCTAAAGACAAATTATTATTAAGGATTATTACATTAGCGTTTGTGATTAACTACGGGCATTTAAAATGCATGGAGACATTGTGCAGATGTGTCTTATAGCCACATGCAGTGAGAGAGAACCAATGAAAGTTGAGTCCATGTGATCCTTCTGTGTCCTTGGTAGAGATGTTAGATTGCACTGAAAGCACAAATCTGGTCCCAAAGGTTCCTGCTTTTTAAAAAGCTTTCATCTTTCATGAGTGGGATGCACAGTGATAAGTAAACAGCAATATACTAGGAGTCAAATATATTCTCCTCATAGCCCAAAGCTAACAGACTAAGTACAGACTGAAGGATGACTGACCCTACAGCTATCATTAGACAGCTGTGTGGGAAAGGAGAAGACATGAAAGATGCAAAATCCAGTCATTAGCATTCTAACCTTCCCCCCAGAGATGGAACTTGCTGTACTACAGCCTTCATTAGTACCTGGTGAAGCAGGAACGTCCCCTGACAGGGCAGGCCTCCAGTGTGGTCCACAATAGCAGGAATATACCTGTGTGAGACAGTGAAATCAACAGGCAGGAAAGATATACAAGCACAGCAACCTTACTCTGTATTCTGCTGCCAACAGTTACCTCTCCATATAATATCTAAAGAAATAAGAGTGTTTCTACTGAGTCTCAGGCTAGACTCTATTGCACCACAGTATCAGTGAAATACAGAACTATCACATACTGTACTTTGAGCACTTCTGGAAAACTATGGAACTCACTTCTCAATATAATCCCTAAAGACCTCTGTCAGGGGAAAACCTTCTCTGTAGCAGAGGTGAACATAAAATAGGGCCTGCTAGATGACTTCTGAAGCATAATGTCTCTAGTGACCCAAAGAATCTAAACTCATGGCCTACACAGGACAAATTTTCCCAGCACCTGTTCAGCTGGTGTGCATAGGCTTTCAAAGTGGAAAGATTACTTCAAGTATGAAAAAAGGTCATTCTATCTCTTTAGTCCTTTCCAATAGGGACAATGAATGCCAGCAGAATTTACACCCAATCATTACAAACCAGCCAGGCCACCACCCAATAATGACTGCTAAATATCAACTGGGTCTGAACAGAACAAAGGGCAAAAGATCAAACTCCCATAAACCACCGTTCTTAAAATGTAAAAGATTAATACTGGACTTACTCCCCTGTTGGCTCCAATTCGCTGATCTCAAACCACACAAGGAGGTCATATTTGCTCACACTCTGGCCCAAGCTGGGTTTGCTCATAGTATTTAGCTTTGTAGCTGGAACTTAAAGAAAAAAAAAAAAAAAAGAAAGAAGAAGAAAAAATAAAAAAGAATGGTTTACAAAGACTGAACAAGTAAAGCTTACTCTAGGGCTCACAGAAACATGTCATTTCAGTGATCCTACGAATTCTAGGTACATATGCAGACCACATCTTTTTCCATGAAAATTACATTGCTTACAGCAATCATTATTTCTCAAAGTGTTTTTTAAAATTTAAATTAGTCAATTAATAAAAAGTTAAATAATGAAGCAAAAGTGTATCCAAAAAGTTTGTAAAAATATGCAGTCTCTGTAGATCCACAGAAAAAGAGTTTCTTCAAATGTGCATCAGTTACTTTATGGCTTAACAGTTTGTGATTTAGAACTGTTTCATGTTCATCTGGAACATTACTCACCCATAAAGTACATTTCCCCTTCCCCACACAAGAAATAAATACATCAATCAATCAACACTTAAAACTTTGGACTTCACTTCTTCACGTTACAAATTGCTAGTCTCCTGTACCAGTTTAGATAAGATAATGTGTATGTAAAAAGACTGAACAAGACTTATTCCAGAGCCATAATCCTGCCAAAGTACGTTTCTGGGCTCCTTATGTTTTGGTATCAGTGATTACTACTGGCCAGATCCTCTCTAATTCCTTTCATACAAATGCAGGGCTAAACTATGTTAAAAAATAATGGGATAACTGAAATTCTAGAAATAACCTGATATTCCTTCGCACATACTTACATCACAGCTTTTAGGTATCATGACATGACTTCGCTTATCCCTTCGCTCATTTAATTTTTGTAAGTGGGAACATTTTGAAAGCTTAGTTCCTGTGTGTTCTGACAGGTATTTCTGTAACTCTGCAATGGATTTTCCATTTTTCTGCTTTCACATACTAACCTCATTGCTTTTATTAAACCAAATAGTTATTCTCCCTTCTAGTCTCTCAAGCCCCATTCTTCCCCTCCTCAAGTGTTCTTTAGATTCTCTTATCGTCACACCTCTGTGTATCCTTCAGCTGCCACCATAACTTAATTTCCCATGTGCTGGAAGGGCATAACAGTCCCCAGTTAAGAAAAGATCCTTATAGGTGTGCCTGCGTAGTCTCTTTTGAAAAACAGAATGTGAATTCTGTTTCTTTCCTGTGTAAAATAGCAGCTACCCCAGAGGGACAGATTTTACAAGAATCACTTATTTACAGCACTGCAACTCCATCATGTTAGGTAGCAAGCTTCAGTGTCATTTACTCTTCCCATTCATTACTCAGGGCAGTCACTCTCTTATATGCACCATATCATGTAGCTGCACACAAACTCATTACAGCTGGACTCAACGCTGTTGATAGCAAGAGGAACACTGAACACACAAGTCACTCAAGTTTATTGCTAAGCAGAGAAACTCAAAAGTACCAGAAGAGAAAAACAACAGAAAGACACATTTAACTAAACATGAAAGCCAGTTCTAGAACTTCTCATGGACTTATTCTGGCACAATTAATAGCCAGCTGGGTTTTGGGTTTGGTTGTTGTTTTGTTGGTTTTTTTTATAAACAGAATACAAATGTAAATGAGGAACAGCACTGTTAGTAGCAAAAAAAAAAAAGATGAGCAAAAAGGAAACTTATACAGAACACAGCAGAATGTTTCCTCTACAGCTAGCCGGTTTTTTTCATATGCAGCATCTCTCATCCCAATCTCACAAAACTACGTACAGAACACACACACAAAAAAAAATAATCAGAGGTCCAGGAAGTTTCAGGGGATAGATTCAGTGACACAGAAAAATCCAAGATACCTAGCACACTGGAGTTTATAGACTCTCTTTATGGTTCTCACTCGAATAGCCCTACACTTAATCACAGCATCATCCTTCCATGACCATATGTATGGCAGTTCCTAGTCCCAAGAATACTATATGATAAAGCTACGAAAAAAGGATTTTTGAAGCACGTTTGGGAACTACTTCTACATCTACCATAGATCAAGTTTGGCTACTAACCATCTCGTTTAGGAGCCCGCTCACTCTGACAACTGGGAACAGGCAGAAAGAGAAAAGGTGGCAGCTGGTCAGCTCCATCCTGGAAAGCAGCCACAGCAGAGGATGCAAGCACGTTGGCATGCTCGGATAGCGTGTTCAGCACATGCACGTTTACATAGCCAGACATAAGATACCTAATCAACTCAATTTTTCTTTCATGGTCTGCAAAGGGAATGGAACACACACAAAAAAAGGATGGTAGAAATATGCAGGTGAGAGAAAGCAGGAGGAGGAAATTAAAAGGTGAAATGGAAAAATACCACAAGCGTTCAGCATGCATTATTACAATTAAGCAAAGAAAACCAAGGATCATTTCAACAAGACTGACTCACTAAACAAGAATGTTAGAGAGCAAAAAGTTGAAGCAGTTAATGAATAAGTAAATTTCCAGTCAAGTGCTCAGTAAGCACATAAAGAGCCACAGCCAGATCTCATGGAATACGGTCAACACCTCAGGAATGAAATTCTACCCTTTAATGAACCAAGAAGCACTTCCTGCCAGAGGATGTTGAAAAGAACACATGAAAAGGAAGACAGCCAGCAAAAGATAGATCCAATGCCCTTTGCAACATTCACTCCATTACATTTCTTGGTGTCCTGAATAGATTAGGAATACACTATGACCCTCATTTTGACATGTGACGTACAGAATTAGACAACTGTTCTCACCTGGCTTTGAGAGTGGCATAGGGGGAGGAAAGAATCTTCGGGAAGGCTGTGGAGGGCTATAGAGAAATGAAAAGTTATCAATATAGAGGCAGCTAAACATAGAAAAATATATACAAATACACATACATGCATGTATGTATACACACACAACTGGTACAGTCCTTCAATCCACTTTTGTCTCTGAAAATATCCTCACAATCCCATGAAGACAGGTAAACATCACCTGTCAGGAAAACAAGTGGACTCACAACACTTCTCAGACTAACCTATGTCCTTTTTCTATTTTAATTTAATTAATCCTAGCTATCAGTAAAAAAATACAAAAAAATAACAATTTACTATTTCCAACTGCTCTACCTGCATTTCGCACTGAAAATAAGTTATTTTGGGAAATGCCCGTTAACTAAAGGAAAAGGAACAAGCCTCAGCTGGCATTTCCTCTTAAAAGCAGCATGTGCTTCCTCTGTGCAGCTGCTGCCCTCAGTAGGAGGGCTAACCAGGCCAATAATCCAGACAGCAGCCTCTTCCCTTAAGATGTGAAGACGACTACGACTAGGCATCCTTTCCCCGATTCCAAAAATTCAAATGCTCATCAACTTTGGCACTAGTATGTCAAAAGGTTGAGAGCCTTTTGTTTTTCCCCTAATCTCATCTCTCTTCTTTTGTCATCCTACCTTTATGCATCAGGCCACTTGCCCTGAGGAGCAGTGTTAAGGTTTACCAGAACTCACCCAGACCACCACTGAAGTTCTGACTACAATATTCTACCACCACAGTGTTTGTAGGGTGGATGCAGCTGTATTGACAAAACAGCTTTCCACATTTGAGATGCTAGAACAATTTCATCGCTCACTAACAAACATACTATGCTGGGTAAATAGGCTTCTGCCAGCACATCTCAGTCAGGAATCCCACTTGTGAGGGTGTGGCTATATAATTTCAGGAGTATGAGAAAGTACTAACTGAACCGCAGAGCTAACCTGAGCATGATCACAAACAGCCTTTATGCCAGAACAGTGAACAATACCTGTTGAGATCCTGTCCTTGCAGATGGAGAGGATGCTGCTGATAATGTCCAAAGACTTCAAACACAATAGGCTTTGTTTTGATGTACTCCACAAATGATTCCGTCACTTCCACAGCAATCTATTAGGTAAAGTAAGGAAAGAAAATGAGACATACAAAAAGGAAATCTTGTAAGTCTGAGTTTTAAGAGTCCGTATATTTCATACAGTTTAGTGCCACTCACAGTAAAAAGCAGTTGCATTCCTTTTTTATTTAGGCATTAATTCTACCCTTCAATAAAGGAGAAAATGAAAGCCTCAATATCAGGCTTTTTAAGTAGGAGAAGAGGAGGCGGCTACATGTAGCCAAAGGATTAGACAGTTCATAAAAATCAGTTCATCTGGTATCATGAGCACTGCTATTCAGATGTATTTTATTTCTTGAATTCTAGACTGCTCTCATTAAACATCCTGGAAAGGAAATAGGGAATTCAAAGGCAGGAAGTAAGGTGAAACAGAAGAGTTAAATCTGCCACACAGAATCATTCTGTATTTTGTTCTCCATTGGGGATTACATCATTCAGCTGATCACACTCCTTCTACTGTCTACTCTTAATAATTCCCCTTGCCCCCCTTTCCCATGCACCTCTCATGAGTTTAACAAGAAGGATACGCACAAGTCCCAGTGCTAGAACAAGCACTTACTATTCATGTAGTTTTACTTACATTCTGAACATGATAAAACCCAAGGGGAGTCCCTCGACCATTGTTTTTGAGAGGTTCTGTTGAGAAAGCTTCATCATGCCGATGTAAAAAGCTTTAAAACAAAAAAAACCACACCACACATTAAAAAAAAAAAAACAAAAACCCACCCCAGAACAGTTTAGCGAAGATTGCTGTGCTGTGAACGCAACACTGAAAGGAACCCATAAATTTATTCTGCTAGAACTTTACAGGGAGTTGAGTGCTGGCCTAAAGCTAGGAATACCCTAGTCTCTGGGACCACAATTCTTGTACTTGTTTTGTGTCTTTATTACTCCCATTTTTTGTTCTCTTTCTAAGAAACTAAGCCAAAGAACACTTTCACTTGAGAGCGACTGATTTACTCAAGGGTCACGTAGCTTTCATTCTAATTGTACATATGTACAATTTAATTGAATTTTTCACATTAAAAGCCATTATCAAACAAAAACTTAAGATATCTCTAACCAGTAGCTTAAGAGTCCACTCTGATTCTTAATTCCTTTCTGCAAAACTTTATTCCTCAACACCATGCTAACACAAAGCACGTAGTGCTTGTAACAGGAACTCCAGTAACCAACAAGGTGTTTTTCTCTGCTTTACCACACTGCCACTGATTTGAAAAGCTCTCAGCGAGACCCTCCATTGCCCACTATTATTTGCACTCTCTATCAAACTATTCATTGCCTAATGTAAATAAGGACAAATTCTTACTTGAACTGGCAGAAAATATCCGCATATTCAGGAAGGATACCGCTGGCCTGTAGCACTGTCACACGGAAGGTGAACACACTGCCCAGTTTCAAGTGATCACCAATTTCCTCAGTGAATCCTTCCATAGTCATCTTTCCATCCAAAGTGGCTGACTTCAAGTCTTAGGGAGAAACAAACATCCCACATGAAATATTTTTTTCCTTTTTCTTTCTCCTCCACCTCCCCTTTTCTTTTCTTAAAATACTCCTTCAGGCAACATTTTAGTCCCATCACACTTTTTTGTTTTTCTTTTGAGCCCAAATTATTTGCTGATAATCAAAAGCTCCAAATACCTGGCAACAGCTTTTCTGCACAGTTCTTCAAATGAGTAACTTCAGCATCTATCATAGGCAACCCATCAGTTACACCTCTTCCTACCTATCATATTCTTGAAGGACACACAGAACTCCTTTCTATCACTGACTGGAAGCGTCCCAGATTTCCCTTAAGTTCTCCAAAACCACTACATATTTCTTGTTTACCTAGCTCATTCATTCTGTTGATCTCCTCTGGAGGAGTGGTAACCTCTGAATTCTGTCCTTGCCCTTCCACAATTCTTAATTCTTCCAATGACAGTCCAGACCGAGTCATCGCAACTGAAGAAAAATCACTCTGAAAAATTAAATGAAGTTGCGTGTAAGAGACTCCTGCAGTTTCTGGTTTTCCCACCACCTTCTTCCCCCCCATATTACTTATTCTTTATGTAGAAGCACAAACTACTGCACTCAATGAAATTTAACTGAATTTTAAGACTTCCTACCTTATCAAAATATTCATTGTCAAATGAAATTTTAGCTGTGCCAGACTGTCGAATACCAGATCCATAATCCGGGGCTTCTTCATCAGCTAAAAAAACAGGAAAGAAAATAAAAAAAATTATGGGGAAGACAGGGAAAAACCCTCAGAGTTATCGGCATGGAAATTCTGATTACAACAGAAACCAGTCCATAAAGTAGAAGAGGGCTGGTTCCAGTCATCCAATAACAGATTAGAGTAAGTGCTGGAAAGAAATCATCCATCACGAGGTCAACTGTGGGAAAACAACAAGACAAGCTATGAAGTTTCATTATGAATATACTTAACTTTAGAGAATTTTGAATGCAAAACAGCTTTAGTATTCATTTTGATTATTTACTTACTTCTGATTATTTATCTGAGGTGAATTAACATACCATAATAAAACGACCCACATGGGAATGTATACTTACATTGACTTCAACGGCCATCTAATATTCTGTAGCCATAAACTAAGCAGTCACACTAGCAAAACTTCACAAGTACATGCTGTAAGTTTGAAAAGCAGTTCTGTCCGCACAATCTGTCCATTTAACCTCTTCCTCTTTGTGGACAGTAACAACAATGAGGCCTGGTTAAACGCCAGATATTTTTTCCATAGTAAATGCATACTCACAGGAGAAATACCAAGATTCAGAATGTGTTCTGAAACTTCACTTAGGGACCAAATAATGCCATGGCCCTTTTTCAAGGGATATCCCTAGTTGAATTTCTATTAACCATGGTGCAGTCTATTTATTTGGATGGATAAATAGAATATTTATTTGGAAATAGTTGGTCAATGCTAAGGAGACCAAACCAAGCTAGAAATGAGATTCCTGTACACATTAAAATAGATTTTATTTCACTTGCTGGTTTAGTCCCTGCCAGAGTGATTCTTACACATCTTCAGAGTCTGAGATTTCATTATATGTTCCCATGGAGAGTGAAACTTCCAGGGTTACCCTACCTAAACAATAAAGAAATGTTGGCAGTTAGCCACTGCTAGAAAGGACAAATTACAGGAAGTATCTGTGCTCTCACCAGCATGGATAAGACATGGCTAACTACCAACAGTAAACCTCAACTAGCTCACCCCATACTGAAAAGCATAAAATATTAGCAGTGGACTAGCAGACTGCAGTTAAGCTCTGGCACACATACAATGGCAGTTCAAAACTGGAGGAAGCAATTACCGTCCCCATATATCTACCCTTCTCTTCTGAAAAGTTCATAATTCTTGGTGATTAAACAGTATGTTAAAGTAGCTTCTAAGTCTCAACACATTTTAGTGAAGCAATGAAATGGAAAACTCCTGCTGATTTCTGTTTATACTATGCTGAAAACCATCAGTTCAGGAACTTCTTTGCATGCTGTTCAGTCAGAGAATGAAGGAGAGCATTTCTGTGTGTTGTTTAAAAGGATAGTGTGAGAAGAGCAAACACGTGGTAGATATATCTTTTCTGCACATCATCACAACTATCAAACTTGCATATTCCCTTTTCCACTGTTTATACTGGGTGCCAGAAAGAAAGCCTTTATTTTTAGTTTTTAGACTGTCACTAGTTAACCCTTTCAGTGTTATAAAAAATAGCGTTCCATTAGTTGTCAGGTATAAACTTCAGTGGTAATGACTATCATTTTAAAAGCTTCTGATCGGTAGTATTATTTCAAGATTTATTCACGCATATGATTTACACCAATGAAAAAATTTCAAAAGCAAGTTAATAATAAAGAACAAGCGTTCTTTGCAACACTAAAATTATTCAGGTATGATTTGTTTGCCTGTTTTTTAAATTCGCAGCTATTCATAGTGTACCAAAGAGTTGCAATGTAAAGATCTCAGAGCATCTCACCTGCTATAGCTTGCACTGCTACTCGCAGAAATCCTCGTACTTCTCCTTTCTCACTAACAACAGCTACTCTGTGAATAAGAGGCACCGGGTATAGTAGATTGCTCAGGTATACAAATGCTCTGGTAACAGGAAGGCAAGAAAACACAAACAGCATTAGGCAATCATCTGCAAAACCAGACTGCAGTGTTTGGTTGGCTAAAGGGACATTCAAATCTTCAGACAGTTTACTTTACTCCAACTATTAGACCTGCACTGTGGTCATGTATCCATATTGCCCACACAGGGCTCTTCAGCAGTGTCAAAGCTAAGTGAAGCCACAAAATGCTCTAAACCAGAATACATTGGAGACACAGGGCTTATATTAGCGAGTTACAAAACATATGCAGGAGACAATTTAAGATGATGGCTTTATAAAAGGTAATTTTAGATGCACTACAGTTGTAAATGGAGCTGTTAGCAAGATGGTAGAAGTCTACTAAGGAACTACTGACTATAAAGAATTGTTTGAGTTTTCCACCCCATGAATGTAGTTTGAAGTGATAAATTAAAAGGGAATTGATCTACTGTGTTCACACAGCCTCAAATATTTTACTGAACATAGGAAAACACTCTTCAAAACAGATTGACTGAATGTTTTCTCTCTTCTACATACACTTGATAACATTGTATACAGCACAATCAGAAATCCCCAATAAACCGTAAGTCATCTCTTAGGTTTCTTGGAAGATTCACTGAGCGTATGGATAGGGGAAGACAAAGTCTTCAGAGCTAAATATCTGCAGGAGTAATGTATTTGTTTCTTTAAATTAAAAAAACCAACCAAAAACCAAACAACAAAACACTACAACAGTACTCTAGAGTAATCATTTAGAAATTACAGTTTACAATAGGAAAAGCAGCATTTAGGCCCAGTACTGGATGATCCTGCCATACACTAACTTTTAAAGTTACATACAAGCAGGGTCTATTTTGCAACAATAAAGTTTTATTGTACAGATTTTTCATTAAAAGTTATTTTACGTTTCTGCAACGAATTGCAAAAGTTCTTAGAATACCACACTTCAGTGTGATTAGCTCGAGTAAAACTTCTGATGTTGAGAAGCCTAACAAGTCATGTAAAGAATGGCTCTCAACAAGGGGAAAAAAATTGGCAGACTTTATATATTAAGTGAGCTCTTTCAGAATTCAGAACAGCACTGAGACGAACAGAGGTTTAACCAATAGTTTTACCAGTCATTAAATTTAAAGTGACTAACCAATTATGTATGTAATTATTATGAATTTATGCATATTAAATTAGGCTAAACACCAGACATTTAAGTGAATTTCTTTCTTGCAGACGTTTTTATTAGTCTTTATTATTTAATATAATGAATTCCTCAAATTTCTAACTATTATTTAATATTCATAGGGAAAGTCCTGCATAACAAAAGAGGACTGAGAGAGAAATAAAGATGTTCACTGCCTCTCTGGAGGCATCAACTGTAGAATTTGTTCTGTGAACACAGCAAGACTAATCCAAACTCAATTCCTTGTGACACAGAGCTAAGGACCAAAGTTAGCAGAGGTAAGTGCTTCTCATTGGGTTCACGTGCCCATTCCCAGAATGAAGGCATTATCTTGAAATGACAAGGTAGTCAAACAGGTGTCAGTTGTGAACCAAAGAGACACAAAAAAACCAAACAACACTATGAAAAAACCAAAGTGGTGACCAAATGCAATAGAGAAGAGAATGATTAATAAGGCTATAAAAGTAGCAAAACAAAAAAATTAAGAAAACCATACAACAACAAAAAAAAACCAACTGCAACGTAACACTTGACTAAGATTAGGATCTAATTCCTTTTCAGTCTGCTCCAAAGTGAGGTAAGCACTGAGAAAGCAGGGGAAGGGAGAAGAGACTAAATTTAAAGTAACAAAATCAGAAGTTTAATTTTATTTTTTTCCCCTCTAAGAAAACATTTTCATTTTTAGCCTTGAAATTTCAGATGGTGCTCATCTGAGAAAGCAGCATCCCACCATACAAGAAAACAGTCCATCTGTCCCCCCCACCAAACTGGAATCATTCAATTGGACTGGACCACGGACGGAGTTCAGGAAGGTATGTAATTATATGCTCAACACAAAAAATCCCCACATGCAGTTTGAAAATCACATTTCAAGCTAGGGAGAATGGATGTTTTTTCCCCAACATAAAGGAATCTAAATAGCTTTGCATTGATATGTATACAGTAAGAGACAGTTTCATTAACTAATAGAGGTAGTCATTACAGAAGCCATTCTACTTCAAAGCCGAACTAGTGGAAAGGGAAAGCAATCACTGCGTGAAAAATAAAAATATATTTTTACTCGCATGGCTAAAGTTCTGAAGCTGCTGTCCAACATACGACAGCCAAAGCATTCAGCTTTATTAGCAACTACAATTTTGCCACCTCAGTAAGATGACAATCCCAAAGAAAAATATATTTCTCATCTTCCTTAACTTCCGTCCATCCAGTCACCTAGCTCACTGGAATCATTTATCCTAGAAGAAGTAAAGCAGATAATGCAAAAAGTTTTAAGCTTCCTGTTTGGTGATGAAAACGCTGGATCTCTTCTGTAGAATGGAGAGCAGTAGCACAATTGCTGTATAGAGAAAAGAGCTGTTTTATGCAGCAACACTGCCTTCCAGTGCCATTCCATCTGCTCCATCACAAGACCGTACCAAGTCAGGAGTGGATGAAATCTTAAGGTTCTCCTCCTCCTCCTCCCACATCTGGAAGGACTCCCACTCCCCAAACATCCCATACACAAGTGTCCCCCTGCACCTTAGCCCAGCAGACTGAAAGAGGGGGGGGAGCTGTATTAGCAGAAAGATTGGTGAGGTAAAATGGCATACTCACAACAAAACCAGAAATGAAATTTAACAGAAATATTTAAAAAAAAAAATCAAAACAAACACAGAACTCAGAATGATGACAGATATTTTTTTAAATAAACACATCAAGATTTAAATAAAATATCCCATAGTCCTCTCCCACCTCCCTTAAAAACAGCAAATGCTCGATATGTCACACCATTAAATAGAATCAGCCTTAAAGACAGCCCAGCATGCCAGAAGAGATGGCTAAAGGGACCAGCTCTTTTCTTCCTTTTCTTTAATAGTTACAGTACAAATAAAAGACAGTCGCAGCACAGAGAGAGGAAAAAAAAATACCGTGATGCCCAAGGAGATGGATAACTACGTGATCAATTTCTCCTCCTCTCCTTTGTGACCTGGATGCATTATTGCTGATGACTTCCCCAAAAAATATTAAAAATTATTTTATGTTTGTCCTCCACATTCCACAACATATAAAACAGTACACAGTTAAGTGTTACAGAATTTTGGTTTTGTTATAAATTGAACACGACCTTGTGCTCAAGACAGTATCTATGTAGATGGACATACCCTCTGACACTTGTAAGTCACACTGTTCAAAAGTAGAATTCTCATGCTGGAAGACACTGAGGAATCAAAATAGTTTCTACTCAGTGGTGCTAAACAGTCTAACAGCCTTCTGCTGACAGAATCAGCACAACAGGAGAACAGAACAGGAATAGAAACAGAATAGAAACCAACAACCGGGAAAAAGTCATTCAGCTGTCTACTCAGAGATAATACAAACTAAGTTTCATTCCTCAATACAATTTACAACCCGAGTTCCTTAATATGTGCAGCTTACATGGTTCAGGCTAGTACCCTTCACTGCTGCAGCTTCCTATGTCTGTCTATAGAGACAGAGCTCAGTATTCTTTTTAATACATGGAAACGGGAAGCAAGCTGTGCAATTGCCAGGAAACAACTGTTTTCATTATACACTGTATTTGCTCAGCTTGTGTTGTGCTTCCTGAAGAGTCTGTGAAATGAAGATGAATAGCTCAACTTTTTCCCAAGCACTGAAGGTCCCTCTCTGAAAGAACATGCACAACAGGAGAATATGCTGAGTATGCCAGCACAGTTACAAGAAAGCAGTCCTAGCCATTGCAAACAGCGCACATACGCTTTAACTAGCTGACCACCACTTCCAAGCCAGTTAAGATAGCTTTCCCAAATTAACTCTCGTGGATCAGATTAACCCGAAAGAATTAAATTTTATAAAACACATTATCAGACATTGCACATAAGGGCATAAATTCACAGAGATCAAAGAGGACTAATGCAATTTCTTGCATCTTTAGTAACTGTAATTTTTGTTTTAAAGACTAGATCAAGTAAGTGCCAAGTTTTAATCATACCTTGTAAAAAGGTCCACTAAAGACAAAGAATGTGGTTAGACAATAAAGCTAAACTGATTCAAAGCTTGATAAGTTTGTCAATCAAGTTTCCTGCATTTGAGGAAACTGCAAAAAGATCCTGCCTTCCTGACCACGAAATCTTCCCTGCTTACAGTCACAGAAAAGGATAAAGTCAGGCTCTGGTCCTTTCTCCTTTGTTCCTCCCTTCTGCCAGCTGTGGGGTCTCAGCCCCTCTTTTGTCCAACACCTGTGCTAACCACCTCCGTTACTGCTTTAAGAAGTGGATTGGCTTACAGAGTGATCAAATAAGATAAAAAGCCTAATTGAGGGAGTGGGAGCAGAA
Organism: Balearica regulorum gibbericeps; assembly: GCF_011004875.1. Taxonomy (NCBI): domain Eukaryota; kingdom Metazoa; phylum Chordata; class Aves; order Gruiformes; family Gruidae; genus Balearica; species Balearica regulorum. The sequence continues at coordinate 5,164,223 of NC_046204.1, read as the reverse complement.
GAGAGGGAAGCAAAGTCACTAAATAAAATCTTGGTTTCTTGTCATGAGTGACACGTTCCAACAAGACTATTTGTGAAGAAACAGCACAAAGTACTACATTTTCTAATGCAACTTGCTGTCCCTAGGATCTGCACCACAGACTGAGGTGTGATAATGTCTAATCATACCTAGATTGGCTAAATAGATAATACTCTAAAATACATTAAGAAAACTTGTTTCAGAAATTCAAGCATAGTGCACGGGGAAAGCGCTGATAAACACCACCAGCCAGTGAATTTTAATGATGGTGACCTTTCACTACATAGTACTTGCTACCAAGAGTGATGCATGATCTGAGAAGCCAAATCATCTCAAAGAACACTCTTCCTCATCCAGTAAAGGACCATTCTTCTTTCTCCTCATGCCATCTTTTTCTCTTCGGACACAGAGGTGTAAGATGAGTTTTCAAAAATGGATTTATTGGATTGGACTTAAAAGACTTTCCACCATACTCTGAGATTCTCTTCTACAGGAGAAAATTACATACTACAACACTATCTTAGTGATCTTGCAATGGCTAAATAGACCACTCTAAATAACGCTTAAATTCTGTACACAAGCAAAACCACATTCATTCTATGTTGTAACAGTTATCTAGAAATAGATTTACTCATATTGTCACATCTGAGGGTTATTTTCTCAATTATTATTTAGGTCTTCACGGCCTCTGACACGGGAATTTAAAACTTAATGTTAAACTAGACTCACTCTCTGGCAATTCCAATTTAGGTATATAGATATTTTGGCTTGACAGATATTCTGTGCAGCATAAAGCAAAGCCATTGCAGTCTACAGCAAGAGCTGGTCCCTTTTGGCCATTCTCACAGTAACCTCACCAACCTTCCCACTAAAATGAACCAGGGGGATCGGTCGTAAAACGGGTCGCGCCCATCATTGAAGAGGTCTGATCCCTCCTCAGTTCCAACGTCGGAGCCAGTATCATCCACAAAGGCCTCATCATCAAAGTCCTCCATTTCATCCTGCTGTTCATCAGCCAGTTCAGTGATGTCGGAGTCAGCCGTGGAGAAAGTGGGGGAGGGCGTGCGATCAGCAAGACGCTCATTCACGCAGCCATGGAATATGGGGGAGCTAGATATCAGTTAACGGAATACCAATTAAGAGAGTGAGGGGAAAGAAGAATGCTTCATTTAACAGCTGTCTGTTGCCATCAGCACAGAGACCACCTGAACAACAAGCAAAGGCTTCAAACCATCTGGACTGCAATGAAACGTAAGGGAAGGGCTTGCTCGCAAAGTCAGGAAAAAGAGCATCCTTGAACGGAGCAGAAAGCAAATGAAAAATGAATATAAACATGGCTGAACATACAGATACCGAGAGCATATCCATTTAACAGAGCTACAATTCTTATTTCCAACACGCAGCATTTCTGTAAATAAAAATATTGTAAAGGTGCAGCTGACATTAGGAAATGTAAGAGAATCCCATCAGATACTGGGTATTTCCAAAGGGTACGACCAAACTATTTGAACCACATATGCAAGTAAGGCCCTGGGCTGCTTTTCCCCTCAGATTCCAGTTTTCTTCACATTCTCACAGCTCTGCTCCAGTGACTTTAGATAGAACTTAGCTACCTACCTTTTTTAAAAATAAACTTATAAACTTACTACAGGTTCAGTCAAATCAGATTCTACAAGGTTACACCAGAACTGGCAACAATCTAAAGAGCATTTTCTGCTCTTCGCTGTATTTTATGTCTATCAGAAATCCCTGAAAGACAACACACATAACTAACACTAGTGGCCATACAGTTTATAACCACGTTCAGAGTCAAAGTTCATCCAGAACTGACAAGAGTTACCAGCATACCAGCAGTTGAGATTATCGTCACATACCTTCCAACTAGCTTGAACCAATGAAATCGATCATAAAAGGGATCACTGCCTGTCATCGTGCCTTCACTCTCATCCTGTGTATTAGATGCCATTTCCCCAGCTCTGTCGTACATCTCACGCATCAGGTCCAATCTCTGCCTGCACAGAAGAAAGCAGGATTAAAAAATTAAGAGAATGAATAAAAAAGCAGAGAACACGCAGTGGGGTACACTGACTTCACCTATACCAAAATTATTACAAATTATGCCCTATACTACTAGGTTATATAAAAGCAGGTGGCAAGGAAACCTTTGCAGTGAAAGGAACATGAAAAAATTAATGCAGAGAGATAAGCTGTGATGAGCCTTATTAGTTTTAAAAAATAAAATCTAACCTCAAGTTACGAAAATTAATTGTGAAAGCAAGGTAAGATGCTGGAGAACAAATACACTTATTTAAAGACTCTAGAAAGCTAATATTTAAAACATTAAAAATATTAAAACACTGTCTGGAAAGTTGGCATTTGGGAGGACACAGAAGAAAACAAGTACAACGAAGAATGAACAGCAAGGGGTGAAATTTTTCAGTGAAGCTCCTTGGATATAAGGAAGTTTGCTCTTCAGTAATATTTACATACTTGAGTTTTTCTAAGGACCAGTAATGCGTTGCTCCATTCTTCAGATCCTGGACTTCCACAGCTACCACTGTACGGGGGAAAGGCCTATTGTCCCGGGTCTTCTCCAACTCAGTGGGCAAAAGCTCTGGTGGCAGCGGTGAGTAGAGCGTGTCTGTCAGCAGGACAAATTGAAACTGTACCTGAATGGAAAAAGAAAAGCTACTTTAGTGCTGAGAAGTCAGATATCATCATCACAAAGGGGACAGAGACCTAACGTAAGGCAATGTGTGAAGCCAGTTTGACTTTCATCTCCACGAACAGATTCAGGTTTTTGTAACATGCTTGGTTTTTTGTTTTTGTCAAAATGGCTTAAATCATATTTTTTAGCTGAGTACACGTATCTTGCCTTTATTGTCACAGCTGGCAGAGGTCTGGAAAGCTACAGACCTAGCACATCCTGCAGCACACACTTCTCTTGGAAAGATGAGTGACCACATGAAGTTAAAAGCAAAAGGAAAAGACATAGCCCTGGGGAGATGTACATGTGTTTATGATATTGATGAACAGCATAAGGAAAATGAAGAAAAGAAGAATCTATCAACCAGATTTTCATGGATGTTCATTCAGTCAGAAGTCTGAATCAGAGACTCACGATTTTCTGAACCCTTTTAAAGCTCAAATTAACAAGCAAGAGACATACAACTTTATAAGTAACTCTGAGCATTTGAAGCAGGATTATACAGTCAAAATTGAGGAGTCAGAAAATTAAAAAAAAGCTATTCTGCATGTCCCTACCTTTTTCTTTAACTCTACACTGATCGCATTGGCTTCTTTCAGATATACTGCATTTCCCCAGAGTTGGTCCCTCAGTGAGGTAAACTGGTGAAATTTCCACTTCCTGAAAGCCCACTGCGCCAGTTCATACTCATGTCGTGTCCAGGGCACTAGGAAGAGCAAAGAAACAGAGAAATAAACCACTGTGGCTTCTTCTCTATACCATCACATGCAGTATTTAATACTACTGCTGACTATGTCATCGAGTTCTCAACACTTCTTCCAGAAGAGAAGAACAGAAAACAAAAACCTGCGTTTTTATCATTCATTGAGGAAAAACCAGATTCAAGCTTCCTCACTACTAGCAGTGGAGATATAATGATCAAATAAGGAGATTTAGAACGGAGAAAACAAAATAAATTCTACTCATTTTAAATTAGTTAACAATTATTAAAGCCAAATGCTGAAACAGTAGAATGAAAGCAAGTATTATGGGAACAATAAACTTTATCTACTGTCCAGAAATGGAGCTATACAGACACGTCACAGCATGAATTCTAAGAATTCCTACCAAGGAGAAAAAAGAAACTTCAAAATCAAAACAAGGAAACAAAGGCAACAGTATTATTTTGGTTTAAGACATCTGAACTCTGTTAGTGCCAAGAAGAGATAGACTACTTCAAATTTAAGGCCACCAAATCAAAGGTTGTAGTTAAACCAATCTAGTTTGTGCATCAGTTGAATTCAGGGATGTGTATCTACTGTTTACATGGAATTTACTCTATGCATAGGTATTTTATACCTTTACGCTGTGAAGATTACAGATCAAGAAGTTATGAAGTGTTTCACAGCTTTCCAAAGTGGGTTTTCTATGTATTGCAAGAGATGATATAGCCACTGCTCCTTTAGGCTGGGCTATATCAAAATGATTTTTAGCTTCAAACTCACCTTCTTCTTCCTCCTCCTCCTCCTCTGTTGTTTCAGCGGCCAAGGATCTTGTCTCTACCTGCTTCTGCAAGGCCTGCAGCTTACTCTCATAGTCCTGTGGGGAGAGAGGAGATACCGTGTAGGAGGACAGACAAAAGCAAGGAGAACAGTTAACAGAGACTAACATCTCAGATGGAATGACAGACACAGAGAACAAATACATAAAGACATTTCCATTAATGCTCAGAGGTCACATACCAACATCTACTGTTTTAGTATAATCTGTCCTTGAAAAGAGAGAAGACAGAGGCCAATACAATTAAGATAGTAGTGTTGTTTTTTTAAAGTAATCAGATATACATGCTCATAGTATCTGTAAGAGGGAAAGGTTTAGGGTATTTTTTGTCACTAAAGACTGGAAAAAGGGGATTTTGGGGGGAACCTGCTTGCTGCTTTCAGGGAGGTAGGAAAGAGGTAGAAATAAAGAAAAGTACAGAAATAAATTTAAAAGGGGAGGGTTATTCACCTTCATTTTCTCAAACAGAAGGATTAACAGCACCACTGATTTGCCTTTTGATACAAAAAAATTCATTTCAGATTGTAGGAAGAAAAAAAAAAGACATTTTGTTTTCAATTAGATTTTCCTCTCAGGATGTAAGTATCAGTCTTTCACATGTGTTCTTAATATATCAGAAGATGGAAAAAAAAAATACCACCGCCCTGGCAAATGGGCAGAGAAGTCTGTGCAGAGGTTTCCTCACAAGGAGCACTTCAACAATACCTTCTGGTGTAAGAGCATTTTCTTCCTGTTGAGCATAACCATGCTTTGAAATAAATGCTAGTAAGACCTAGTGACCTTTTTTTATTTACTGGTAAAACAAATAATTCAAGATATTTATAACAGAGACAGTAACTATGTTCCTGGTCTCAGAGCCTACCTCACAACTGTATTTTATTTTTTGAAGATAATCCTTTGGCATATATTACACAAATTGAACTGGCTTCTCAAGATTTTTACGCAAGAATTGCAACAACAATTCATTAAGTGTTACAGAGGTCTTAAGAAAAATTCTAGAACCCACTCATATTGTATTCAACCTTCTCTCTTCCACAGTCCCAAATCCTTAAATTCTCCAATGTACTGTTTGCAGTAATGCATTCTTATGTCTAACAGCTATAGAAGAAAAGCTTTACACTTTCCTCCCATCCTATTTAAGCATCCCAGCTAAACAGCCACATTAATTTGTTTTCATACAGCAAGTATAGTAGTTTACACTGCCACAATGTGATTGCATCAAATTTAACACAAGTTCAGTCAGAAAGACCTTTAGACTGTATTTGGAAAGGAGATAAACCTGAAGTACGTTACTTTAAGTTTATAAGTAAGATTTCCTGGAGGTAGCATTGAACAGTAGCTGTGCTCTTAGAACAACTACCTGAAAGTACAGAATTTTCAATACCATGAATTCAATACCCATGACCTTTAGGGAGAGAAAACTGAACTATTAAAAATATATGGCCTTTGTATGAGGGCTGCATTTTAATTTTCTAATTTCCTCTTGAACTTTTATTTGGCTAAAATGCCCCTCCTTTATTTGTGTCTGCTCCATTCACTCTAAGATGGCTACATACTTATAGTGTAAGTAAACCTTAGTCCAGCAGCAAAAGAACTACAGACAAACCAAACATTTATCCTTTACCTTGATATTTCTTCTGAAATTCTCAATGATTTATCAAAAAGCTATTCTAGACTCAATGAGGTGGTTTCAGACTTATCTATAGTTCTGAAATACCCAGTGTACTCTTAAAAATTCATTAACATAATGACATTCTGATATTTTTTCCCCCTATCCATGTAGGTAATGCTATCACATTTAAAACCAAGATTAAACAAGTCAGATGCAAAGTGACAGAAACAAGCTTCTCTTACTTGAAAGGAAGGGCAAAATAACTTATTTTCCTGTAGTCTGAAGTGGATAATCTGAGGGTGTCATTTTGAGCAGCTAGATTGTAGAAATGAAAAGCTCTTCAAGTAGTGTTTAAGTAGAATCTTTGATCAGATTCTTTTGGAGAAACTGAAAAGCTGCAGAGGGAACGGTCAAAAATCAGGAGCATTCCATTGTGAAAATTCTACTTCCAGCATGAAAAACCCAGGCACATTAAATTCATTCAAAGACAAAGACCTGCTTCTTGTCTTCTCTATTTTCACACTTGTGAGCCAAGTAAGTGTATCTTCTGTACATTTAAATACCTAGATAAATAAATGCTTAATATAAGCAGACACTTTTTATTGACTCCACACTAACCTTACTTTTAAAACTAAGAAAAAAAAAAAAATCGAAGTTTATTTTCCCATAATGAACAAGAGAAATAGGTACTATTTCCCTAAGTAGAAAAACAGGACTAAGATTGCCTCCTGGTACTTGATACTATGATAGTATTTAAAAATAATTGGCACTGAGCAATAGATGAAGGATGAATTTCAGGTTTGTTCACACAGAAGGTGCATTCACTGCACTGTAAAAGGGGTTGGTTTGCTCTACTGAGAGGTTGGTCGGCTCTCCAGATAAACATTTCCACATCTAATTACTGATAATACACACAACTGTTAGTACCAATGTAAAAGTGCCTCAACTGCTAGAAAAGAAAAGCAACTGCATCTAGAAGCTGCCCTGAAGGCCCATGCCCTAGACTCCGTGGAACCCAGTGCATATTGTTGTACCACTTCAAACCAGTTGATATCATTAGCTCCATGAATGTGGCGAAAGGGAACGCAAAGTTTATTTTGCCCAGGGGCATGGAAATATCTACAGCCACAACAACCATAGATTTTCTGAACACAGAAAGAAAAAAAAAAATCATACATTTAGACTAGGCCAAGCTTTTCAAGACCAGGCTGGACCAGCTTTTTAAGGAGAACACTGTACCATAACTACTTAGATTCTTTGGATCTACATGATGTCTGCATAGGAACTGTAGTGTATGTGATTCACTCCTGGATTTGAGGTATACAAAAAAGTCAGTTTCTTTTGTCTTCAGTGAGCAAAGACAGAACAGCCAGTTCTGCATTTTATTCCAGAATTAGATAAATAGCACACAAGATGGTACAATGGAACAGCACTAAAGAAGAGTATGGCATGTATCTCCTTGTGCTATGAAAAGCCCCCCGCTCCCCACCCCCACCCCCCCTTTTTTTTTTTAAATAAGCTATGTGACAGTAGACACAAATCTGTGTAGGCTGCTTTTCACATAACAGCAAAAAATCAGGGTGGAGGGGCTTACAAGAATCAGATTGAAGAACAGTTAAGGAAATCTTTTTAACTCTGCTACAACAATATCAACCCCAAGAAAAAAATAAAATCAGGACAAGCCTGCAATCAAGTTTCATTTCCATTTCACTGAGACAAGTCTGACACTTACAAGAGTATTTCATAGTTTATTGAAAGAGCACTTGTTACAATACAAACCAGTTCTGCTTTTCACAAGGCAGATGCTTGCTCTTAAGACAATCCAAAACTTGTTTTTTCTTAAACAATGGACAGATCTGAAAATCCCATTTAATTCAAAGCCAGCTCACTGCTTTCTTTACAGTACAAATAGGTACACAGCATAGATTTCTCATGTGGCAGCTCCTGAAGTGGTTCAATGGGAAGTATCCAAGTCAAATTTCAACATATAAAGGATAGAGAAAAAGTTTCAACATATAAAGGATAGAGAAAAAATTTCAACATATAAAGGATAGAGAAAAAATTTCAACATATAAAAGGTTAAAACAAAACAAAACAGTGAGGAAGATATTGAAACTATGCTGAATGTACTGATAAAAATAGCATGTTCTAATTTGACAGATCTCTAAAATCAGATTGCTTGAAGAAGGATGTTGAAGTCAATCAGAGGAGCATTAGTGGCATGCATTCCCCTGCCGCCCCCCAATGCACGTGTCCCTAGTGAGTCCTAAAGGATTTTTAAGAAATCGTCACTAAGGCACAGGTGGATACAAGCCAGCTGTCAAAGCACACAGCACATCAGCAATGGCAATTAAGCTTACTAAAACAGCACTCCCATCATGGATGCCACATTTCCATTAACCTGAAAGCCTTTTCACACACTCATCTATGGAAGCAGCTGTATTACTATTGTTAGCTCCATTAATACAGAATTTGGAGTGAGAGGTGTATGTATTTCTGAATAGTGCAAGGAGATCCACAAGTTCTCACACTGCTCCCCTTATCAAATAAGGCACTGCACTGTAATTAAGAATAAATTCTTAAAGTGGGCAATTTTTATCGAATTTTTTTCCAAGTTAGATTTCTGTAATATCCTCCTAAAAGCCATGAAAAAAGCTGCTTTGACATCGACTATCCTTTTTCTTTTTTGTCAAATCATACAACAACAGAATAAGCAGGGTTGTTTTTCTAGTGCTGCATTAAAACAGTGGGGTAAAACAGACCAATAGCAACCTATTATTCATCATCACCACCACTACCACCCAGGCATTTACGGATATTTCTTCTCAGATTTTTAAGCTGAAATAAGTTGGCAAAAACTTTTTAGTGTCTAGCATTAAAATATCTAGTAGCAGGAGTTTTTAATCTCGTGTCAGTACATATAGTTGAATGGACTTCAAAATTACTCCATGCTCAATCACGTGGTGATTTCACGTTGGCAGCCACAATCCTCAATAAAATTGGGACACAAGATAAAATTGGTTTGGTCTTCTCTCATGACCTATCCCATGCCAACTAACTCTGGCTCACGTATTCCTACAGAATTGAGAAGATTTTCCAGAGCATGCATTTTTAAGAGAGTCCAAGCCTTTTTGAGCATATGAAAGAACTCATTATTCAACATGCACAAAATCAAAGTGCAATGCACAACTAAAACAGGATTCTAAAACAAAGGCAACAGCAAAATATTATTTGCAGCCCAAAACTCATTTTGCAATTCTCTCAAGCTCAAAGAAAGTATTGCTAATCTACAAGGCTTCTTTTCTTTGAGAATCAAGACATTTTTGGACATGATGCTTTATTTCCTTCGTTCAAGTAGGCCAAAGCATGAGACAAATGCAAGTTACAAAGCCATATTTGGACACAAAATTAAACCTGCCATAAAGAAAAAAAAAAAGTCCCAAGAGATGGGACCAGCTGAGTCTTTTAGGAGAGTTAGAGCACTGACTTTGTAATCTCCTACATCAGAGGGCTGGTATCCTGTCCATAACACATGTGCAGAGACTTCAGAGTTGATACGTGATTAATCAATACACAAACAGTGCATGGCTGGCACTTACCATGTGTTGCAACCAGCACCTACACCATGCACAGTTGGGGGGGGGTGGAAGGAAGTAGGACAGGAAACAAAAATAAGATGGAAAGTAAGTTTGAGGCACTTCCTACTCATCTATAGCTATGCTGAAACACACAGAAGTAACAATTACCAGTAGGGCTTATATTTTATCACAAAATAAGCAACTCAAGTAAATTAAGGATATTTGTGCAAAACCGCACAAATCATTTCGCTATACAAATACACTGCAAAGTGGACCTATATGACCAAATGTGGTAGAGTAGCCAATTTCGTTTTTAAAATCGCATTGAAGTTAAATTTAAATGCAAAATAAGTCCTCAAAGCTTTAGATTGGCTTATACTTAAGTCCACAGATTTTTAGAACTAAGCACAATTTTGTTTTGCACTTTAAGAAACTCAGAAAGAAGAAAGTATATAATTAAAATTGGGGCTCTCCAATTGAGATAAAACCCCAAGCTCATAAAGCCTATTCCTTAATCAATAGTTCTTCTGTCATTTGTTTGAAAATCTGAAGTAAGAATTGCAAGCTTTTGTTTTATGGCACGTCACCTGCAAGTATAGACCTCTTCAGATCAAAATAAAAATTTTAACTTGTATTTTGAGCATGGGGAGAAGGAAAACTAATCTTATTTTCTCTTCAAAGTGACCTTCTCCTTTATTAAACAAGTCTTAAAAACCAGGGGTTTAATCCAAGACCAGAGGCACTAACATGAGGTATCACATTAAGGTGAAACAGCTCAATTCTCCTGTCTTTGAGGAGAATTCAGCCAATTCAAAGTAGTGATCTATAAATCTTCATAAGAATAACTATTTCAAGAACATCTCCCAAACTGATGCCCAAGAAAGCTGAGAACAAAATAAAAAGGATTAGCTTTTTGAAGCTTCTTCCTGCACCAGAGTGTCAAAAAATCCTAGTTCCTTTCTACAATCTCTCTATAATAATTAAAAGCTATTCTATTTAGAGATACAATGGGAATTAGAAAAAGCTTATTTCCAAAGTATTGCTTCAGCAATATATATATATTCTGACATAAAATTCCATTCAGGCAGGTTTAACTGTCACAGCAATTCCATACCAATAATTATGAACTTAAGCAGAAGGAGGAAAGACATCTCCTACTCTGGGAGTAGGACTGTTGTGACTCAATAGCTCTTCTTAATTTCCCTATAAAAAAAGCCACATATCTTGTCAGCTGACAACTTTTGGTTTATAGATGATTATTATTAAGAAATTAAGAGTGGAAAATACTGTTCTGAAGAGCCAGATCAATTTAAAAACAGATGGTCAGTTTCCTTATTACTAAGAAAAAGGTCACAAGAAACATTCAATGCTATAAACTAAATTCCTCTTTTGATTGTCTACATAAAACACAGGAGGAAGGTAGCACTTTGTAAGTTCCGGACAATATTTTCAGGATTAGAAAAATACTCCAAGACACACAAAAAAAACCCTGGTAAATGAGCTAGCAGGGAAGTTCTCCCCTCCACATCCCTCCCTCCAAGTCTTCTAGTCTATGAAAAAAGTTCTTCCAGATTTTCAGAATGTTCTTCCAATCAACGTTGTTAAAACTGCAACAAAAGTCACATGCAAACTGAATGGGCTGAAGGGCCAGTACCTTGTGTTTGTATGGCAAATTACTCAAGTTCTACCCAGCCAAACAAAACCCAAGACATAAACAAACTCAATCCTGGCGGTTTCTTAATGATGAGCCAGAATTGTCCCCGCTTCCCTCCTCCCCCAGACTACTCTTGGCCAACTAATCATACTGTAGTTTCTCTGCCCGCTTTGAGGTTAGGTGCTGAGAATTGGCGCCTCATCCGTGGGGGCGTCACAAACTGGTTATAGTGGTTAAGCCGGTCAGTCTGTTTTGGGTGGAAGTTAGCTGCATTGCCTTCTGCACCACCTCCATTGCTGTGATTGCAGTAAGGTTGTCGGTGCTGGTGGATGTGGCGTTTTTGCTGGAAAGTCTGCAGGTCTGGGTTCTGCTGCCCGCTGTACGAGTGCAATGATTCAGATGAGCCTGATGTCTGACGCCGCAAGCTTTTTTGAGAGCCGTTATTAAGAGAATTGCTCCTCCAGCGCAACTGAGGTGATGGCTGCTGCTGATTGCTAGGCTGTGACTGTGTTTTTAACTGCTGCCTGTTAATTTGGATATTATCTTGATTCCTCTGGGGACCATAAAGATTCCACAGCTGCTGAGGGTCTTTAGAAGCAGCTCTACTTTCTTTTTCTTTATTTTCATCTTTGTTCTTATCATCTTCTTTTGGAATTCTAACCTCTATAACTTCATCCTCTGTGATAATTATATGGGTTCCTGGACTCCATGAGTTCCTATGTTTGGGATTGCTTTTGAAAGGAAAGCGGGGCTTGCGATTTTCAGGTGGAATAAATCGGTGAGGCATATTTTGTCGACGTAGCTGTTTTGCTATTTCCTGCTGCTGCAGATTTTTAAATCGAATCTGTTCTTGCCTCATCCAACGTAATCGCCCGCGTCTGAAAGCTGGATCACCTGCCATTAACTGAGAAACACGCTCCTCTTTAGCAAGATCATCATTCTCACTTCTTTTTAAGTCATCCATGGGCTTCTTATCCACATCCACCACACTGGCAGAGTTTGGAGACTTAGCATTGGCTATGGTTGACTGAGCTTTCTCAGACCCTATCAGAGGTAAAACCTTCTCCATTTTTAGCATCTTATTTCTAAGAACTTTTATCTCTTCATCCTTCATGTTGTTCTGCTTCTTCACTTCTTGCAAAATATCTTCCAATTTGTCTATGTGCACCTTAAGGTCATCCACATCAGTTACTCCTTTACCATTGGCCATAACATCTTCAATTTTCTCATCTCCAACTCCTACTGTATCCCAAACATCACGAGCAACAGCTCGCCATGATTCACGCTCATTTGGATCTTTTTTCCCATACATGGCACAAAGCTCTTTCATTTTAACAATGGCCAGAGCTTCAATCTCCTGCCTAGTGTGCCTGAAGTCATTGAGTGCTACCTCATAGCATATCTCTTTCACAGCCTGAATCTTTAAGTCTGAGATGGTAACCCATTTGGAGTCTTTGCTAAGGCGTCGACGTTGGGGTATCTGGTACATTTTAATAGGCTCTCGTTTCTTCCCACTGCTGGGGAGGCCACACTTTTTTACAATGGTTTGGAGCTTGCTGGGGGGCAGCTTCTCTCTCAGGGAAGTGATCAGTCTCCAACTCTCCTCACACGATCTCTTGTCCGAATCATCCCCACTATCAGAGTCTGCATCCTTTGGAAAAACAAAAATCAAGAAGTGGCCCCAAAATAACCAAAATTAAAATTGTAAGAAAATGGAAAAGCTAAACAAGAAGTAGCAGGCAAAGAAAACTAAATAAAAAATCAAAATAGAACAAGTGATAAGGAAGTCCCTGAAGACTGAGTGCTAGGACATTAAAATGTATCTTGAAGAGTCATGGACTGTCAAAATTGGAGCTCTTCACTACATTAACATTATATTTTAAATCTTGTCATCTCAAAATAGCAGATAATCTAAACTCTTCCCTCCCAATCCCTTCCAAAATCTCTAAACAGCTCAACTAAAACCAAGTTCCTGATTAAAAAAATTAAAAACCAAGTATAAACTGCACTTCACACATGCTACAAAGACATGCAAATCCCCGCCACACACATTTGCCTTGGTGACTGCTCTTGCTTCTTTCAGCAAATCCTCCCCAGGTAGGTGAACACAACAGCCATCATAGAAGATGTCATGAGCAGCCAGAGTAAGTCGGGTTAACACTGGTTAGTAACGTTGCACGTGGTTGCAGGGATGCTCAAGTTTAGAATCCACTTCACTACAATAGCAGCCAAAGAAGTGTTAGACGATAAGAAAAAATGAAACAGAAGCAGCTGAAAGGTTCAATGTTAAAAGGACTGTAAGTGCCACTACGACAGGTGAAGACAGTGGTTCATACTCCAAGACTTGCTACAAGCTAAAAGGATTTCCAGAATCAGAGTTTCAGAGGTGGGTTGTGGTTTGCTTGTTTGGGGTTTTTTTCCCCATTTGCCACCTTGTTGCTTAGTTTAAAGAAAAAAACAAACATTAGCAGTCTTGTCTGTCCGAAGAATAAGTTTCAGA